>NW_003302553.1:10383579-10389842 GCF_000004255.2 Arabidopsis lyrata subsp. lyrata | reverse complement strand
GCCACAAGACCAGATTTATTTTTCTCGGTGAACTTGGTGAGTAGGTATATGGAAAATCCAACTGAACAACACCTGCGTTGCCACCAAGAGGATTCTGAGATATATTAAGGGTACAACTGCGTATGGAATTCAATATAAGCCAGGAGGAGATCAAAGGCTTGTTGGATTTGTTGATAGTGATTATGCAGGAGATGTGGATGACAGAAAAAGCACCTCCAGTTACGTGTTTATGCTGGGAGGAGGAGCTGTTTCGTGGTCGTCAAAGAAACAACCTATAGTGACGTTATCAACCACTGAAGCTGAGTTCGTGGCTGCTGCATTTGGGGCGTGTCAAGCTGTGTGGTTGAGGAATGTGCTGGAGGAAATTGGTTCTGATCAAGGTGAAGGTACTGTGATATTTTGTGACAATAGCTCAACTATCAAGCTGACAAAAAACCCGGTGTTACATGGGAGAAGCAAACACATTCATGTGAGGTATCATTTTCTGCGTGAACTTGTGAATGATGGGACCATACAGCTTGATTACTGTTCAACCGGAGATCAGCTATCAGATGTTATGACTAAGGCAGTCAAACTCGAAGTGTTCGAAAAGCTCAGAGGTAGGATGGGAATCTGCAGCAAGAAGGAATAAACTGAAAGGAGGCACTTTCAGTTTAAGGGAGGGAATGAAGAATCAATTAGAGTCAATTGGTCAAGTTTGAATGTTTCAATCGTTTTGAATAAGTCTCCTGACTTGTAGGAGTCAATTTGTTTCAGTTGTTTAGTTCCTATTTTGTAGCTGCACGTTGTAAGGTCTATTTAAGAGTCAATCTCTTGAGAATAATGATATCGTGAAGCATTCAGTCAAACTTTGTTCCTCTGTTTTCAAAACTGAATAGCTTTACAAAGTAACAGAAATTAGGAAAAAAGAGATCAAGAGCTGTGTTGGGATTGGAGATTGCGACCACGACGAGCTTTAGTGTTGAAAAGTTTAATTTGGTAGATTTTTAGCTGTATTTCTGTATCTATGTATATAAAAACCGTTAAAAAGACTGTGAAGCGGGAGATTTGATTTCTTCATGGATTATACAAAATTTAATGAGAGAGAGAAAAAAAAAAAAGCTAAAATCCAGGTCACAATCTAGATCCACTTAAATTGATATGGTAACAAGAAGCTGAAAGAACCCGTACATAAAGTGGTTAAGTCAACCACATGAACCGATGACCTATTAATTACATAATCCCATTTCATACGGCATTAGTTGGACCAAAGAAAATGGATGAAACTTTGGTTGGTGCCAAGACTTGGAAAAATCCATAGCAAGACTTGCCAAGTCAAGCTCGTTACAGAGAATATGAATAGAAGCGTGTAAGCAGATCTTCTTTTGACTTCACCTCTTGCTAAATTCTATCAAGAAGCTTACAAAATAAATGATAGAAAAATAAGACACACACTTGTATCCAAGTAATGCCGTGAGAAAAGGGTTTATAATTAAATAAGGTCATGAGGTGAAGAAAGAGCAAAAGCCACTCGTCAAGTTTTATCTTCTTGCTTAGTAAAGTCTTCTGTGAACACTTTGTGTGGCCGACAAAGATTTGGCTTTTCTACGGTCATTCATACAAAATTTCCACAGATAATAATTGTATATATTCCCAAACCTTCTTAACTTACATTTTTGATTATACTAAATCATATTTACTGAAATTTATCTAGTTTGACCCAAATTTAAAGAAAAATAACTAGACTAACACTCAAATTCAAGAAAAAAAAAAACATTCCATATTTATCTATATAACTTAAACATGATTTTTCTAGAGATTTTGTTCAAGATTGATAACTGAGAAGCATAGACAATCACATAAACCATATTACAAAATGATGAGAACATTACAATTTACAACACCGACAATGTTTATTAAAACCACAAAATAGAAAATTACAAACGAAAAACACTTGACGAACAAGTTACCAGATTACAAACTTGACGAAATCGTCAAAAGATGAGCTTCACGAGCTATAAAACCACTCGTGCTTGTATGAAGTGAAGATGTGTCCAATCACTAATCCACAAAACACACCAGGTCCAAACGCTATCGCTGCTGCTATCCAGTTCAGCACTGGCTCTTCTGGTTCCAACAAAGATTCATCGGGCTGTTGCTGCGCTGTAGGAACAGGGACATGGTGTTTTCCACAAATTTCTTCGAGGCCATATAGTCCGTTGTTATCCATGAATGAAGAACAAGTTTGAGTTCCAAACTGTGTGCTCCTAGGCACCAATCCCTCAAGATGATTGTGGGAGAAGTTGATGTATGACAAAAACGAGAGATTCCCGAGACCTTGAGGAATTTCACCTGACAAGTTATTCCGTGATAGGTCCAGTATCTCGAGCTTTGTGATATTCGCCAAGGATGGTGGGATGTTGCCTGTGAATGTGTTGTCTGACAAGTTGAAGAAGCGCATTTCGCTCAATAGACCAATGGATGTAGGGATATGTCCGGATAATCGGTTTCCAGAAAAGTCGATGGCTTTGAAGTTTCTAAAGATCCGATCAAAATCCGTGTCTGCTCCATGGTACACCATATCCATCGAATAAGACGCAAGAAGTCCCATATAGTTACGCTCTGGAACGGTTTCCTTCCACACCAATGACATTACTCTCCAATTGGAAAAATAGTCTTGTGGCAATGATCCAACGAAGTTGTTATTGGATATGTCAATGATCTGCAGATTTGGAAACCCTACATAGGTCGAAGGGTTATAGACGGGACCATAGAATGCATTTGATCCGAGCATGAGAACATTTAAGTATTGCACAGATCCCAACCAAAATGGAAACGTGTCATTGATCTTGTTTCCTTTCACATTCAGAAATTCCAGAAACCAACAGTTGATCAAAGATTTTGGAAGTTTTCCCTTTAAATTGTTGTGGCTGACATCGAGTGACTCTAACTCAAAGCCATCAAAATCTGGTAGAAATCCACTTAAACTGTTGTTTCTGAGATTTAACATTCCAAGATGAGTTAAATTCTTCAAACATTGTGGAATGGAACCAGAGAAATGGTTGTTGGACAAATCCAAGTTAACTAAAGATCCGAACTTGCACATCCACTGGGGAAATGTTCCTTGGAGTGAATTTGACCCAAGATCCAACTGTTCTAACGTTGTTCCATCGATAATTTCCACTGGTTTACCGAAACCGGTGAAAGAATTATGAGAAAGCATTACATGCCCCGAACCCACCTGAGACGGTCTCCAGAAATGATGAGGTATTTGACCTTCAAACTTGTTATAGGAAAGATCAATGGAATTGAGGTTGACTAATTTAGATATTGATCTAGGAACTCTCCCTATGAAATTGTTATGGCTAAGATCTAAAGAATTGAGATGTCGTAGTTTCCATATAGATCTAGGGACTCTCCCTCTGAAATTGTTCTGGCTTAGATCTAAAGAATTGAGATTGTGTAATTTCCCTATAGATTCTGGAACTAGCCCATCAAAATTGTTGTCGCCAACAGTTAACACTCCAAGCTTAGATGATGAAGAGGTATTCCCAAAATCAAGAGTTCCCTCGAATTGGTTTTCATCTAAATGAATCTCGACTAACGAAGAAATCATGAGCAAGAATGAGGGAAACGAGGATTTGACGTGATTTGAGTTGAGGTCTATTTCGGACAAGTTGGTTAAATTGGCTAATACTACTAAACCACCAGTGAATTGATTTTCAAAGATTTCCAATTGAGAAAGCTTGGATAAGTTGGCAAATGAAGTAGGAATATTACCTCTAAGATCATTACACGAAAGATCCATGTATCCTAGTTGGTTTAGGTTACCGATTGAAGCCGGAACTTCACCAACTAATTGATTGAAAGAAAGATCAAGATATGTGAGATGAGAAAGATTTCCAATGGAAGAAGGAATCTCCCCTTGGAGACCTAAAGATGAAAGATCTAGGTGAAGAAGATTTTGGAGTTTAAAAAGACCACTGCTAGATTTCAAAGAGCTGTTGGTTGTAGAGGGGTCACCAAGTTTTAGTGATATCACCTCTCCGGAGATAGCATTACACTTCACACCCTTCCAAGAACAGCAGTCGACGCGCTTGTTCCATGAAATTGTTGGTACAGGAGCGCTGTTTCTGGAATGGATTGATAACTCTTCTTTTAGCTCTAAAAGAGCATCCCTTTGGTCGTTGCGGCACAAGGACTGTGTGGGAGAAGCAAAGGTGTTTATAAAAGGGTGACAAGAAACTAAGAAATAGATGGTAACACCAAACCAATAAGACTTGTTTCGACTCATGACAATTATTTTCTTTTGGAAACAAATACGTTTTGTTTGTTGAATGGTAAGTGATCGATATGTATTGCTTACTCACTTGTCTTTATAAAAGAAAAATTCTTGGCAATTCTTCTTCATATATATGAATTATTTTTTATTTAAAAAGAAGCAAAAATGAGTAAAATGGGAAAATAATTTTGTTTTTGTGGACACCAACCAAAGATTTAGAAAGACATTTATTGATCGGTTATCGAGTCATGTGGTTGAGACGGAGTCAGCGAACCCACTCTCCCCATTTATTTTGGGAATAAATTTCCACTCGACAAAACGTCTAAAGTCAGGGAGGATGTTGAAGAGACATATATGATGTTACATAACAATTGTAAGAATCCCTATTTTCTGCACCATGTTAACTTAAGTTACTTAATTAGATAAAACTATCACTCTTCGATCCTAGAGCCTACAGTTAGGCCATTAGGATACCCGTTCGAGTTTGGATTGGTTCTGTTCAGTTATGAGTAGTCTGTTTAAGGGATTCTAGGATCCATTCGAGTATTTTGGAATTTCGGTTCGAATTAAGTTTGGCTATTTGAATGGAGAGCTGAATTAATAAAATCGAATTTATTTTTGGTTCGGTTCGGATAAGGTATGTTTACCCGGAACACCTTAAATATCCATAAGAAAAACAACTATTTCAATTTAAATGAAAAAGTTGGCTCAATTTTGCAAAAGATTGTTTAAATTTGACAAAATACAACTCGTTTATATACAATTCTCTGATCAAGCTCTACACTAAAGTCGGTTACTTAAATGAAGCTGAAGCAATATACCGAAAGCTTCTTCAATCATGTAACGAGACATAGTATCCGGATGTAGATACATCAACAACCTGTATAGTGAAACATCAATGGTGAGAAAAATGGAAGCTATATTCGAAAGCATGAAACAGAGAAGAGAAGCAAACGAGTTCACCTTCGGGATGATGTTATGTATGTACAAGAAGAATGGAAGGTTCGAAGAAGCGACTCATATAGCAAAACAGATGAGAGAGATGAAGATTCGAACTGATCCGTTGAGTTACAACACGTTCTCGTTTTATACGCTTTAGACGGAAGATTCAAAGAAGCTGTTGAGACTTTCAAAGAGATGGTTTCATCCGGAATTCAACCCGATGACCCAACGTTCAAATCACTTGGAACCATTCTGATAAAACTCGGGATGTCAAAGAAAGCTGTTCGACGAAATTGAAGAATCAATTAGAGTCAATTGGTCAAGTTTGAATGTTTCAATCGTTTTGAATAAGTATCCTGACTTGTAGGAGTCAATTTGTTTCAGTTGTTTAGTTCCTATTTTGTAGCTGCACGTTGTAAGGTCTATTTAAGAGTCAATCTCTTGAGAATAATGATATCGTGAAGCATTCAGTCAAACTTTGTTCCTCTGTTTTCAAAACTGAATAGCTTTACAAAGTAACAAGTGGTATCAGAGCTTGTCACGAGCCTGGTACAAGAGAGAAATGAGTGAAAAAGATTCTGTGATTATCCCCAAGTTCGACGGAGACTATGAGCATTGGGCAATGCTCATGGAAAACTTGCTGAGATCCAAGGAGTGGTGGGATCTTATCGAGACAGGGATCAGTCAACCGGAACCGAACGTGATCCTGAATGGCGCACAAAGAACGGAGCGTGCAGAGAGGATCGTGAAGGATCACAAGGTGAAGAATTACTTGTTCGCATCAATCGACAAGACAATTCTCAAAACAATTCTGAAGAAGGAAACATCGAAGGAGCTGTGGGATTCGATGAAAAAGAAATATCAAGGCGATGACAGAGTCAAGAGTGCGCAGCTGCAGAGGCTGAGAAGAAGCTTCGAAGTTCTCGAGATGAGGGCAGGAGAGGTGATCGAACAATATGTCTCAAGAGTAATGGAGGTCACCAACGATATGAGAAACCTTGGAGAGGAGATGCCGGATTCCAAAGTGGTCGAGAAGATCTTGCGTACACTTACTGAAAAA
>NW_003302553.1:10374188-10383479 GCF_000004255.2 Arabidopsis lyrata subsp. lyrata | reverse complement strand
AAGAATCAAAGAACATCAATGAGATGAATGTTGATGGATTACAAAGCTCATTGATGGTTCATGAGCAGAATCTGAGTCGACACACAGGAGATGAACACGCGTTGAAGGTGGAAAGCCAGTGGAAACCGGAAGGAGGAAGAGGCCATGGTAGATCTCCATATCGAGGAAGAGGAAGAGGAGGATACCAAGGTCGTGGAGGTGGAAGCTCGGGCTACAACAAGGAACATGTGGAGTGTTTCAAATGTCACAAAAAAGGACATTACAAGTCCGAATGTCCAGAATGGGAAAAGGAAGCCAATTTCGTGGAGATGGAGGAAGATATGCTGCTCATGGCGCACATCGACGAAATTAAGGGAGAAGAACACATATGGTTCCTAGATTCGGGGTGTAGCAACCATATGTGCGGGAACAAAGACTAGTTTGTTGAACTAGATAGTTCCTTCCGCCAAAATGTGAAGTTAGGTGATGACAGGAGGATGATGGTAGAAGGAAGAGGAAATCTGCGACTGGAGATCAATGGCTCTATCTCAGTAATCACATCGGTTTACTATGTCCCAGGTCTGAAAAATAATTTATTCAGTCTGGGACAACTGCAACAAAAGGGCTTGAAGGTTGTCATTGATGAAGATGAGGTATTTGACCTTCAAACTTGTTATAGGAAAGATAAATGGAATTGAGGTTGACTAATTTAGATATTGATCTAGGAACTCTCCCTATGAAATTGTTATGGCTAAGATCTAAAGAATTGAGATGTCGTAGTTTCCATATAGATCTAGGGACTCTCCCTCTGAAATTGTTCTGGCTTAGATCTAAAGAATTGAGATTGTGTAATTTCCCTATAGATTCTGGAACTAGCCCATCAAAATTGTTGTCGCCAACAGTTAACACTCCAAGCTTAGATGATGAAGAGATATTCCCAAAATCAAGAGTTCCCTCGAATTGGTTTTCATCTAAATGAATCTCGACTAACGAAGAAATCATGAGCAAGAATGAGGGAAACGAGGATTTGACGTGATTTGAGTTGAGGTCTATTTCGGACAAGTTGGTTAAATTGGCTAATACTACTAAACCACCAGTGAATTGATTTTCAAAGATTTCCAATTGAGAAAGCTTGGATAAGTTGGCAAATGAAGTAGGAATATTACCTCTAAGATCATTACACGAAAGATCCATGTATCCTAGTTGGTTTAGGTTACCGATTGAAGCCGGAACTTCACCAACTAATTGATTGAAAGAAAGATCAAGATATGTGAGATGAGAAAGATTTCCAATGGAAGAAGGAATCTCCCCTTGGAGATTGCATTTTGAAAGCCTTAGCTCACGAAGGTGTTGAAGTTTTAAGAGACTTCTACTGCTGGATTTCAAAGAGGTGTTGGTTGCAGTACTAAGGGAAATGAGTTGTAGTGATATCACATTTCCCAAGTTAGCATCACATGTGACACCATCCCAAGAACAGCAGTCAACGCTCTTGTTCCATGAAACAGTTGTTACAGGATAGCTGTCGTTGGAATGGACCGGGAACTCCTTTTTTAGCTCCAAAAGAGCATCTCTTTGGTCGGGGCGGCACAGGAACCGTGTGGGAGAAGCAATGGTGTTTGGTAAGGGAAGAAGGCAAAAAAAGAAATAGATGGTAAGAAAAATACCAAGAAAACAATACGATTGGCTTCGAATCATCGTCTCTCAATTTCTTTTTTTGAGAAACAAAGATATTTTGTTTGTTGAATGGTAAGTGATAGGCATAAAACTCACTTATATGTAAGGAGCTTGACTTTGACTGGGTAAGTCTTTCTATGCATTAAAGTAGGAAAATTGTGGAATAATTTGTTTTTACGTCCCTTTTCTTTTAGTGAAAATTTTTTCTTAGCACAAAAGCTAATTTTAATAGTTTTTGGTGATAAATGAGGAAAGTTATTTTCATTCAAAATATATATATGAAGAAGGTTATATTTAGAAATAATTTTCATTCAAAATATTTTTATTGGTACTGTCTCTTTCTCTATAGGTCGAACATACGAGGTGCGACTTTCAATAAAACACGAACTTGTGTGTCCAAGTAAATGCCCTGAGAATTGGGTTTATCATTTAAATAAGTCATGAGATGAAGACAGTGCAAAGCCACTCTTCAAAGTTTATCTTACTTTCTAAGCAAGTCTACTGAGAAAAATAACTTTGTGGCCGACAAGATTTCTCCACAAAGATAAAGATTCTGTAGACTCAAACTAGAGATTGATATAAACGTGATTCAAGACACTTTGTTAAAGCTTAATTTAATCTAACATAGGCAACCAACATTGACCATATTACAAAAAACGGTGAAAACATCAAAGCTTATAACATTGACAACGGTGAAAATTACAAGGAAGGAACACCTAGCGAACTAGGTTACCGGAGTACAAACTTGACGAACCCGCCAGATAGATGGGCTTAACGAGATATAATAAACCACTTGTGTTTGTATGAAGTGAAGATACGTCCGATCACTAATCCACAAAACACACCAGGTCCAAATGCTATCGCGGCTGCTATCCAGTTCAGCATTGGCTCTTCCTACTCCAACAAAGATTCCTGGGTTGCTGTAAAGTGAAAGATCCATGGTGAGAAAAGCAGAAGCTATATTCGAAAGCATGAAACAGAGAAGAGAAGCGAACGAGTTTACCTTTGCGATGATGTTATTGTTATGTATGTACAAGAAGAACGGTAGGTTTGAAGAAGCGACTCAGATAGCAAAACAGATGAGAGAGATGAAGATTCTCACTGATCCGTTGAGTTACAACAGCGTTCTCGGTTTATTCGCTTTAGACGGGAGATTCAAAGAAGCTGTTGAGACTTTCAAAGAGATGGTTTCATCCGGAATTCAACCCGATGACTCAACATTCAAATCACTTGGAACCATTCTTATGAAACTCGGGATGTCGAAAAAAGCTGTTCGTAAGATCGAAGAAATTAGGAAAAAAGAGATGAAGCAAGGATTAGAATTAGCTGTGGTGGGATTGGAGATTGCGACGACGACGAGCTTTAGTGTTGAAAAGTTTTGGTAGATATTTAGCTGTGTTCTCTATGTATATAAAAACCGTTATAAAGACTATGAAGCGGGAGATTTCATTTCTTCATGATTATACAAAATTGAACTGAAGAAAAAAAAAAAAAAGAGATAAGTTGCAAAGTAGTCAGTTTTTTTAACTTAATTGTAAAAGTAGTCGGTTTACTATTTACCATGGGTTAATTACGGGTCAGACGCCATGTTTTATGTGTTTCTTTCGGGTTTTGACAAAGTGGGGAAAGGCTTTCACCATTTGACAATTATGTCAATTTCAGACGAAAATGTCCTTCTAGCCGAACCGGTGTACAGTGACAGCGAACGAAATCGTCAGGCGAGTTGGTTACGTACATTGTATATCGTTAGCTACAGTACACGCGCTATGTACAGTACACTCTCGTTAGCTACAGTGTAAAAACAAAATTAAAAAATAGAAAAATATAAATAAATAAGATCATTATTATTATTTTTCACCTTTTTTTGTTTTTCACATTTTTGTCTCTTTTCATTTTTAGAAATATTTATTATTTTTGTACTTTCAATTAAAATTTAATTTTTTCTATCTTTTAAGATCCATTTTCATATATATTTTTACACTCTGAATAATAATTTATTTCTTAATTTTAATCGTGTTGTCGAAGATAATTTAAAACTAACAATATCATGTACTCATGTGTACGTACACAGTAATAATTTGTGTGCGTATATGTATATAAACATCTAAATAATTTGTATATTTATGTTTAAAATATTTTTTGAACATAAAAACAAAATATTCAAACCATGTACGAACTACACCTAAAAAAGATACCTAAAATTAAAGAATCAAACCGAACCTATTCGAAAAATATGAACTGAACCCGAAACTGACAAAATATCTGAATGAAATTAAACTTTTATACCTGAATAACCATAACCATAGTTGAAGAACCAAAACCTAATCCGAACCAAACTGAGAACCGAATGGGTATCCGAAATATAGTTATATACCAAACATATGAATTATATTTAGACATTTATATCACAATTACCCAGATTACAATTATAAACACATAGGTGTCAATTATTTAAGACAGAAAAATATCCAAATTTTTTACTTATATTTGTCAAACAAAAAATTACGCAAATTTTATTTAAATTTAATAAATTTTAACTTTTACCAATATTTTGGGTACCCGGAACTGAACCAAAAATATCTGAAACCAAACTGAACCAGACCAAAATTTTAAGATACCAGAAATGGATATAAAATCATTCTACCCAAAGTACCATGTACCAAAAGAATCTTACTAGAAACCAAACCAAATATCTTAATGTTTAGCCTAGTACGAACTATTATGCTGACTTTGTGGGACGACACAAATATCAGTATTGACACAATATACCAGCATACATAGGTGCACACACATGCTTATTAGAGAAGTTAACATACACAAGTACATATATTGGTGATTATGTAAGTAAACATGTAGTACTGTGTACGTGAAAGACAGATAGTAACCGTGACAGAGAAATGGTGTCATTGCCCCATGTGTGAGGACTTGCAGGAAGATAAGTATAAACTAGGGAAAAATGTCGTTTAATTGCTGAACTTTCAAAAAATGGCCGTTTAATACGTGAACTTCTCATGTGGCCAGTTTAAACACGAACTTAACGTTGACCGGCCATTTTAACTAAATGTCTTCGTTGACTACGCCAAAACGCCACACCGTTAGCAGTCACTAACTGAGCCGATAACGGCTGTTAGCACCCGTTAACAGGTCTCCGTTAGTCCCGAAAACGATGTCGTTTTACTCTTAAACCAAACCCCAAATCGAAATCGATTTTATCCCCTTTCATAAACCTCAAATCCCTAAATTTCAATTCTTTGAGCTTTCAATCTCTCACTTCATCGTTCCCAATTTCAATTTCTTTGAGCTTTCAATCTCAATCTTCATCGAATTCTCGAGAGTGAGCTCAAGAAATGAGTTGCAGTTCTGGGAATTCTTGTGTTAAAGACGGTGGATGTGGCTTCCGTGGGTTTCCTTCGAAGTGCCATTGCGGGTTAGACGTCGTCATCTATACATCGGCGACGAAGCAGAACCCTGGAAGACCTTTCTTCCATTGTCCAACCAAACAAGATGTAAGTAGATTTGATTTTATATCTTCTTGTGTTTCGAAAATTGTTCATAATTTGTTTGTAGATGCACATGATCATTTGTTTAAATGGGTCGAAGATGGTGTATACGAGGAGGTTGTTGATGCTCTTCCAAAATTCTCCATCATTGACAGCCAAATAGAGAATGCCAAATCGGAAGTTGCTGTCGAGATTGAAGAGATAAAGGTCATGATCAAAGAATTGAAGGAAGAAGGAATGTGGAGCAAAAAGGAAATAAAAAAATGGAAAACGATGATCAAAGTGTGTTTAGTGAGCCTTTGTGTTGCTGTCATTGTCTTTGTTATCCTACTGTTTGGTGTTGGAGACAAAAGACATAAGTTAGTTCTTGGTTACTAGGTGTGCATTAGTGTCTTATATGGTTTGTGTCTTTGTCTTTGGTCTTGGTTCATGTTTCTCTCGTTTGTGCCTTCTCTTGTTTTAGTTTTGTGTTGTGTCTTGTTTGTGTCGTGTCTTGTATGAGTTTGTATCTTTTGCAATGAAATGGTATTTCTGAAAATGAGAAGTTAAGAGAGAACCATTGATAGAACCATTCATACATTACAACAATGATGTCATAGACACAAAAAGAAAGCCGAGTGGAAGATCATGTCATAAAGACAAGTTCAAACAACAAAAAAGAAAGCCGAGTGGAGATCATGTCATAAAGACAAGTTCAAACAACAAAAAGAAAGCCGAGACTAAGCTTATGTCAGCTAACAAAAATATACCCTGACTAAGCTTAAGTTCAAACAAGAAAAAAAAACTGAGACTAAGCTTAAGTGGAACACTCAAACCATGATGCCAATCCACCAAGTCCTTGTGCTTGTGCTTGGGGTTGTGCTGCTGCTTGTGCTTCTACAGATCCATGTCTTCTATCAGGTTGTTCTCTTTGTGATGCTCCACTTGATGCCATAGATCCTTGTGCTCCACGACCTGTTACCCTTTGTCCTTCTGATCCAAGATGAACCTGTGATCCGTGTACTTGCTGATCTTGTGATCCTTGTAGAGGTTGTGATCCTTGATAAGATTGTGATCCTTGATAAGATTGTGATCCAAGCACATGTGGTTCCTAAGTCAAATGTATGAGATTAGAAGACATGATTTAAGTGAGCTGTCAAACACAAAAAAAGCATAAGAGTCACTAACCTGATTTTTCCTGGGACGACCTCTTGGTCTCTTTGGTTGATTATTCAAGACAGTTGCATTTTTGCAACCCTGCTTGTTGTGTCCTTCTTGCAGGCAGTTAGAGCATGTCATGATTCTCTTTTCCCGGAACATCTTGTTCTTATTTTTAGAAGAGACAGAGGCAGTTTCATTTCTTCCTTTCCTCCTAGCATAGTTACTTGGCCTCCCTGAGTTGCCTTTTCTCCATGGTGGTGGCAAGACAGCTAGCCTATTTGTTCTAGGCCACAATGGCATTCCCTGGACAGGCCTTATACCATTCCTATAAGTTTCTCGCCACCTTACCTTAGTGTAATAATCACTTACATAGTCTTCAACTTTTTCTTTTCTACCTATTATCACACAAGCCGCATGAACACAAGGGATCCCAACCATCTCCCATTTCCTGCAACCACAAGTTTTCAACTCCATATCAACAAAGTAGCCAACACCATTCACATATATCTTATGCAAATTTTCTCTGGCCATATATCTCTCGCAATTACCAACCCCAGCTATCATCTTCTCAATTTCTTCATGAGCTCTCTTTGTGAACATTGTCTTCAACTTCTCAGCAATAAGAAACCTCTTTGCAGTTCTGACCATACATTGCCTCCTGATGTCCTCTAGCAAATCCAATATTGGCTTCCTCCTGGCCTGTCTAATAGTCCTATTGAAAGACTCACTTAGATTATTTAGGTTGTCATTGCAACAGGTACCTATTCTGAAGAATGCTCTGGACCATGTCATAGGACTAGTACGTTGCAGAGATTCATAAGCCTGGCGATTGTACAACTTAAGCTCCTCCTGGTGATTATTGAACTCCTCTACAGTGTAGCTGCGTGCTATCTTCCAAAATAGACGCTGAAGCTCTATATCATGGTTGTCTCTCTTCCAATTATCCATGATGTGTTTTGAACATTGACGATGCTCAGCTTGTGGAAGTATGGAGTGGATAGCTTTGACAAGACCCTGCAATAAGACATAGCTTACAAACCTTAAATAAAACAACATAAAGAAATCACAGAACATAATACAAACTTGGATAAAAACTCACTGATTGTTTATCTGAAATGACTGCTAGATTTTGCATTTGACACAGCCCCAAACTTCCAGCTAGTTTTCTCAAAAAGAAGTCCCAGTTATCATCGTTTTCTATCTCCACAATTGCCCAAGCAATAGGAACTATCCTATTATCACCATCTCTGCCAACTGCAGCTAGAAGGTGACCTTTTATATCCCATTTTAGAAATGCTCCATCTATTCTTATCACAGGTCTACAAGTCTTTTTCCATGATTCTTTTTGAGCTTGAAAACAAATGTAAAGACGATAAAACCTCTGCTTCTGACCAATGGCTGCCCCTGCAATAGTTTCTATCTCAAACTCTGTCCCTGGATTCTGCTTTAACACCTCTGCTTGATAATCCCAAATTCTTACAAAATGAGCATCATGGCTTGCATGTCTAGCTTTCAGCACTTTAGTCTTGGCCTTAGCACACTGGTCTGGAGTCACTTCCAACTTGTATTCCCTCTTAATCTCAGCAGCCATCTCAAACTTGGTAAGCTTTGGATTCACTCTCAGCCTTTCCTCAAACAACAAAGCAATGGAGGACCTCTTCGACATCTTTGAATATCCTGACCTTACACATACATGCTCATTGATATATCTTTTTATTTGCATCTTATGCTTCCTCTTCTCATATGCACAATAAACTCTCCATGGACATGCAACACCTTCATCATCTACATAACAACACTTCGCAGCAACAACCATAGCTTCAGACCTAAAGAGCTTATTGTCATACCTTGTCTTTAAAGAGTACATCAAAAGTGCAAGCTTGAAGTCTTCGGGAGAGTTGTAAGTTTTCTCCAATTCTAGCAAAACCTCTGGATCATCAGCACCTCTACCAGCTTCCTCTTCTCTAACTCCGTCTTCATCTTCGTCATCAGATGACAAAGGATCTGGAATCTTGTCTTCGTCCCATATATCATCTCCACTATCCGAGTCACTACCAGCTTCATCTCCTCTAACAGCCTCTGGGAAATCTTCTGCAATGTTGAAGTTAACATCTTCTTCAACAGCTGCTGCATCATCATCGCTATCTCCACCACATGTTTCATCAACACCACCATTATCATCATTACTTTCACCACCTGCTACATCGAAGTCTCCGACAACCATCTCTGATTCGTTTCGAGCTTCAACTCCAGCATTATCATCATTACCTTCACTAACATCACCGCCTACTGCATCATCAACAACATCGCAGTCTTCATCACCATACACCGCACAATCATCTTCAATGTCAGGGACGGGGTCTGGTTCCTTTTCAGGATCTTCACCGTCCTCTAAGACCCTGACTTTTCTTCGTTTTCGACGCCTGCCTCGACCACGAGCTTTGTTTCCACCACCTGTCTCCGAAATCTCTTCCGCCGGTGGAGCTTCAACTCCGTCTCCGACAACCATCTCCGATTCACCTCGAGCTTCAACTCCAGCACCCACAACACTCTCTGCTTCGCCTCGTATAGGAGATCCAACACGCACTACGACGCCATTCTTCCTAACTAATACCATTAGAGAAGACAATTTGAAGATTTCGGATTTCTGGGATTAGGGTTCTTAATTTGGGGATTTTGAAAAATTAGGGATTTCAAAATCGATTTTGGGAATTTAGGAACTTTGCTTCTGGCTAAAACGACGTCGTTTTCGGGACTAACGGAGACCTGTTAACGGGTGCTAACAGCCGTTATCGGCTTAGTTAGTGACTGCTAACGGTGTGGCGTTTTGGCGTAGTCAACGAAGACATTTAGTTAAAATGGCCGGTCAACGTTAAATTCGTGTTTAAACTGGCCACATAAGAAGTTCACGTATTAAACGGCCATTTTTTGAAAGTTCAGCAATTAAACGACATTTTTCCCGTATAAACTATCATAGACAAGTGAACATGTTTGTGTC
>NW_003302553.1:10201379-10374088 GCF_000004255.2 Arabidopsis lyrata subsp. lyrata | reverse complement strand
ATGGGCATGGTAGATTTGAAATGAATGGTAATGGTGTGAAATTTAGTATTGGAAGATCGGTTTTACCTGAATCAAAGTACGATTTATTAACAATGAATGATTCTTCTGAAGTGTATAATGGCTTTTCTATATTGCTAAGTGGTGAGGTGGAGTTGCTCAATAATGATGATGTTTCAATTTCGACGATTTATGTAAGACCCAACTCAGCCCACTACGTTTACGAATCTTATATATTAGTTTAGAATCTTATATATTATCCACCAATAATATTATGTAACATAACGTTCATTAAAATTTTTAAAATAATAATTACATAGAAAGATGGAGGACCTTTCTGATGAAACTGACCATGGGTCGGTGGTGAAAACAATGAGGAAGTAGATGAAGCAGAAGAAGTACAGAGTGATAAAGAGGATGAAAAAAAAGAGGATGAGGACGACGAAAAAGAGAAAGGATGAGGAAGGGGACGATGAAGATGACAACTATAAACGGTAATAAAGGTAGTGGCGAAGATTACATTACAACAAGTTGACTGATTTTGTTGTTGAGAAATATGGGATATGACATGTCGGGAATGATGGTGACACTCAACTTACTGTGGGGCTAACATAAAAATTCAGTTGATTATTAGAAACGTGTACGTATACTAATTAACGTGTACGTAACTGAAAAAACATCGATTATTTTGGAGAGAATGGTGATATTCAACCATTTGTGAGTCATAACCATGAGATAAAACATGATTTTTAGAAAAATGTACGTACATTACTAAATATGTACACGAGAAATCATCTGACGGTAAATGTTTGACGTACACATACAAATTGGCATGGTAATTGTAAAGTGAATGGTAATTGTGTGAATTTTGTTCTAGTCTTTGATGATTTAGTCAATACCCGAGTTGATGAGACAAAAATATAAATTAGTATGGCAAGAGAGACATTGTTTGTTGGGAGTGTATTTAGAAAAAAAAAATCAAATAACAATGGCTTCATCTCCAGTAGGAGCGTCGTAGAATACACCCCCACCATCGCCAATATTGGTTTATTATTGTATCAATAAATTTATCTTAACAAATTTAACACACCAATAAAGATGTACGTACATTATTACACGTATACATACATAACTTTTTCAAAAGTATGAGGAACAATATTTTTTCACCATATATTTTTATTTAATTATTATATATGCATGAATTTTATTGAGATATATATGAATAAGTAACAAAATAGCTCAAATTTGGAGTCAAATCATTAATTGTTAGTTTTTTTTGTAGAGGGTGGTTTGATATTTATTACAACCATTTTAATATCGAACCATATACATAAGTTCCACTAAATATTTTTGTGTACGTACACCGTAAATTGCATATACGTACACAGAAGAAATTCGATGAAGGGTATAAATGTAATTTTCCAGTCATCTTCAACCTGAGTATCCTCCTCTGCAACCCTAATTTTGCGGCCGTCATTAGCAGTTATCTCAGAATCTTGTTTTTTTTTACCTTTTGAATTCTCTTTACATATAAATCTTGTAAATTTAGCATATTTTAAATTTGAAAAGCTAAAGTTTTTGAGTTTCCAGAACTTTGTTGTATTTTGTTCGTCGCCAGAAATATGAAATTTGTTTGCTTTTGCTCGTCTCGGCAAGAACGGAAGATAATGAGAGAGTTAAAGAGGAATCGAAACGGAATTCGCCGGAATTTTTTGGGGTTTTGGTCGTTTCCAAGTAGATGAATAATAATGAGAGATTAGATTGAAGAATGGAAACGGTTTCTACTCTGAGTTTTCCTCCTCGAGCTCTTCACTTTCGTCGACTATGTTCTTCGTTTTCCAATGTTGTTTTTAATTCAAAATTTTTTAAAATTAAATAAAACTAATTTTCAGAAACCAAACCAATTGAAAAAAAAACGATACACTTGTGAAAAAAAAAAAAAAAAAAACGAACCAAGTTACACTTCTAGTTGAGGGCAGTTTCGTCAGAAATATGGCAAATTGTCAAACGGTGAAAACCTTTCTCCACTTTGTCAATTGGTAAGACAAAAAATCATTTATGTCCCTTTTGTGAAAATTTCTTATTTACAATTGGGTTTGAAAAAGTGACTACTTACACAATTAAGAGCATGTGTAGTGCATAGAGACTTTGTCTCTCAAATATATTATTCTAATACATATCATTTAATTTAGTTATTTATTTTAATTTTAAATAACAAAAAAAAATTCAAAACCAATTATATGCTGACATGTGTAATGATAGTCTCTCAAAGGGTTTTCAAATGTTGTCAAATGCGAATCGATTCTGGTTTCTCTCTCCCACTTTTTATTATTTTCTTATATTTTATTATTGAGAATCTATGTGAAAACTCTCCACTGTACATGTTCTTAACAAAGAAACCCATTTAACAAAGAACCCAAAAAAAAATGCAAAACAAACGCCTAAGTTCACACAAGTCCTTGAACAAGAAAACTGGACTTCTTTCTCTATAGATTGAGCAGACGAGGTGCCATTTTCAATCATTGAACTTTCTCATCGTTGATCTAGTCATTAACCGTTTTTGCTTAATTCGGTTCGCTTAGACAAAGAAGATGTATTCTGCAAAATTAATAGGTCCTTGGAACATGATTCTACACTATTCAACCGCGACCAATGAAGGAATCACGGTTGCATAACCGAAGACAAAAAGAAAGACGAGAAAACGAAAACAAAAAGTTAACAAAGTAAATGATAGAAAGAATAAAAGACACAAAAACTTGCAATGCCGTGAGAAATGGGTCATCATGAGCAAAGCCACTCGTCAAGATTTTAATTTCTTCTTTCTTAGTAAGGGCCTGTTCGGAGAAGATTCGCAGCGACTATCTCTGCGACAGCTCAAAACGACCGTGCCGGAGGTGATTAACAAAGAAAACGACGACACACATGCAAAACGACAATGACGGAGCAGTCGCTAGAGAAAGAGAAAGCTATCGCTGGAGATAGAGGGGAGTCGCCAGAATTTCTAGCGACCGTTGCCGCAGCTCATTTCAACAGATCCGGCGACTCGTTTTAACAATTATCACTCCATCCACGTTTATTTGCCGTCGCTGTCGCATGTCGCAGCGTCTCTTAAAAGAACATGGCCTAAGTCTTCTATGAACAATAACATTGTGGCCAATAAGATTTTTCCACAAAGTTTCCATGGAATAATAAGTGTATAGTTTTTGGATTTATCTTCTCTGTTTCTAGAAAGATATGAGTGACAGAGACACTACATCTGTTTTGTTCCTCGTAATTTCTACAGAATATTATATCTGATGTAAAATATATGCATTGAATCAACTAAGATAAAGATTCTAGACTCAAATTAGAGATAAATGGATGGCTATGAGTTATTGAATAAAACATGATTTTCAAGACACTTTGTTAATAAAGAGATTTATTACAATGATACATAGGAAACCGACAGGGACCATATTGCACAAACAGCTTAGAACATTGACATTGTTTATAATACAACCACGAAAATGGAAAATTACAAGGATATAATAAACTCCTGACGAACGGAGTACAAACTTGACGAAACCTCGAAAGAGATGGGCTTAACGAGAAAAAATAAACCACTCATGTTTGTATGAAGTGAAGATATATCCGATCACTAATCCACAAAACACACCAGGTCCAAAAGATATCGCGGCTGCTATCCAGTTCAGCATGGGGTCTTCCTGCTCCGATGAAGATTCCTCGGGTTGATGAGATGTAGTAGGAACGGGAACATGATGGCTTTCTTCACAAGGTTCCTGGAAGCCATGTAGTCTAGGATTACCAACGAATGAAGAGCAATTTTGACTTCCAAACTGTGTGCTTCGTGGCACGAATCCTTCAAGATGATTGTAGGATAAGTTGATGTTGGACAGAAACGTGAGTTCCCCAAGACCTCTAGGAATTTCACCGGACAAGTTATTTTGCGATAGTCCTAATATCTCAAGGTTTGTGATATTTTGCCAAGGATGGTGGAATGGTGCCTGTGAATGCGTTGTCTGACAAGTTGAGAAGACGTAATTCACTCAATAGACCAATGGATCCAGGAATATTCCCTGAGAATCGGTTTCCAGAAAAATCAATGGCTTTGAAGCCTCGAAAGATCCTAACAAAATCTGTTTCTACTCCTTTGTACGCCAAATCCATCGAACGGTACGCAGAGAAATCAGATTTCATATAGTTCATGTCAAAACTATTCTGAAACACCGTTGACGTTGCAGTCCAATTGGCAAAATAGTCTTGTGGTAATGATCCATCGAAGTTGTTGTTGGATATGTCTATGATCCTCAAGCTTGGAAACCCTAAATAGGTAGAGGGGTTGTAGATTGGACCATAGAATGCATTTGATCGGAGCCCAATTACTTGTAAGGTTTGCAGAGAGCGTAACCAAAACGGAAACGTGTCCTTGATCTTGTTTCCTGCCACATTCAGAAATTCCATATACTCGCAATTGATCAAAGATTTTGGAATTTTACCCGCCAAATTATTGCCGCTAACGTCAAGTGATAGTAGCGAACAACCGTTGATGAATAAATCTGGTAGGAATCCACTTAAATTGTTGTTTTTCAGATTTAACTCTTCGAACATAAAACGCTTTAAACATTGAGGAATGGAACCAGTAAAATGGTTATCGGACAAATCAAAGATGGCCAAACGAAGATGATGTATTCCCCAAAATCAATAGGTTCTTGGAAAATGTCAAAATGATTCCACCCTATTTAACCGTGAAGAATGAAATACAGAAAACGGTAACAAGAAGTTGACCAAGTATATAAAAAATAAGACACAAACTTGTGCGTCCAATCCACCGCCTCTGTTACTCGCCTCGCCATTGATCTTACAATGCGGAATCGCCTGCTGTCTTTTCCAGGGTCTGCGTTGAACTCTCCTTCTCTTCTTCAAATTTATTTTAGTCGTCTTTCATTTCCTTTGTAATTTTTCTCTTAGTCTGTCTCGCTCTTGTTCCTTTGATAATGGGTTAGCTTTTGTAATCGGTAGATCAGCTTGTAATCTTGTTATTGAATGAAATCTTCACATTAAAACCAAAAAAAACAAAAACTTGTGCGTCCAAGTAAATGCCCTGAGAAATGGGTTTATCATTTAAATAAGTCATGAGATGAAGACAGAGCAAAGCCACTCTTCGAAGTTTATCTTTCTTTCTTAGCAAGTCTCCTGAGAAAAATAACTTTGTGGCCGACAAAATTTCTCCACAAAGATTTGACTCTTTTCTACACAATGTTCACAAATAATAATCATATATACCTTTTTTCTATATTAGCCGGGGGACTTTATGGATTATCTCCTATGTTTCTGGAAAATTTTGAGAACAGAGACTCTTAACTGTTTTGTTCCTCCTAATTCCCACATAATACTAGATTTTATTAATATATATATATATATATATATGTATGTATGTGTTAAAACAACTAAAATAAAGATTCTTTAGACTCAAACTAGAGATAAATATATGGCTATTAAACATATTTTTCAAGACACTTTGTTAAAGCTTAATTTAATAATAACTGAGAAACATAGGCAACCAACATGGACCATATAACACAAAACGGTGAGAATATTACAGTGACAATGTTTATACGGTGAAAATTACAAGGAAGGAACACCTAGCGAACTAGGTTACCGGAGTACAAACTTGACGAACCCGCCAGATAGATGGGCTTAACGAGATATAATAAACCACTTGTGTTTGTATGAAGTGAAGATACATCCGATAACTAATCCACAAAACACACCAGGTCCAAATGCTATCGCGGCTGCTATCCAGTTCAGCAGTGGCTCTTCCTGCTCCGACAAAGATTCTTCGGGTTGCTGAGATGTAGGAACGGAAACATGATGGATTTCTCCACAAATATCATCGAGGCCGTATAGCCCAGGATTACCAACAAATGAAGAACAATTTTGCCTTTGGAACTGTGTGCTCCGTGGCACCAATCCTTCAAGATGATTGTAGGAGAAGTTGATGTTGGAAAGAAACGAGAGCTTCCCGAGACCTTGAGGAATCTTACCTGACAAGTTATTTCGTGATAGGTCTAATGACTCGAGATTTGTAATATTCGCCAAAGATGGTGGGATATTGCCTGTGAATGCATTGCCTGACAAGTTAAGATGACGAAAATCGCTTAATACACCAATGGATCCAGGGATATCTCCCGAGAATCGGTTCCCAGAGAAATCAATAATCTTTAAGCCGTTAAAGATCAGATCAAAATTCATGTCTACTCCTTTATACACCAAATCCATGGAATCTTGGGGAGCACTGTATGGACCCTCTAGGGCTCCGTAAGATATATATTTGACTTTTGACATTTCAGTCGTCGTCCAATTGGCAAAATAGTCTTGTGGCAATGATCCGACGAAGTAGTTGTCGGATATGTCAATGATCCTTATTCTTCCAAACCCTAAATAAGCAGAAGAGTTGTAGATTGGACCATAAAATGCATTTGATCGGAGCAGAAGAATCTTGAAGTTTTGTAGAGATCCCAACCAAAATGGAAACGTGTCCTTGATCTTGTTTCCTTTCACGTTGAGAAATTCCATATTCTCGCAACTGATCAAAGATTTTGGAAGCTTACCCACCAAGTTATTGCGGCTGACATCAAATGATTTCAACAATGTGTAGTTGGTGAATATATCTGGTAGAAATCCACTTAGACTGTTGTTTCGCAGGAAAAGATCTTCAAGAGAAGTGAAATTCTTGAAACATTGAGGGATGGAACCAGTGAAATGGTTGTTTGACAAATCTAACTTCTCTAAAGCTCTTAACTTGCAGATCCATTGAGGAATTGGTCCTTGGAGTGAATTTGAAGCAAGATCCAATTGTGTTAACGTCCCTCCATCGATAACTTGCAATGATTTGCCAAAACTGTTGAAAGAATTATGAGAAAGCTTTACATACTCCAACTTAGAAGAAGAAGATGTCCATATACAGTGAGGTACTTGACCTTCCAACTTGTTGTAAGAAAGATCAAGATCATAGAGGTTGACTAGTTTAGTTAAAGAACTAGGGACTTGTCCTCGGAAATTGTTATGCCTAAGATATAACACTTCAAGTTTGGATGATGAAGATGTATTCCCAAAATCAATAGGTCCCTCGAATTGGTTTCCGCTGCTTAAATCAATCTGAGCTAAGGAAGAAATCTTTAGCAATGATGAGGGAAAATGAGTTGTCATACGCTGAGAATCGCTCCAAGTTGTGGATTTCACTTAGGTAAGAGGAAATCGAGGAGTGAAAGTGATTGGAAGAGAGGTCTATAGAGGTCAAGCTGGTTAAATTGGCTAATACTATATCACCACCAGTGAATTGATTCTCGCTGGGTATATAGTAGAAAGCTTGGTTAAGTTGGAAAAAGATGTAGGAATATTACCTCCAAGATGATTTTTGTGAAGCTTAACGGATTCTAGTTGGTTTAGGTTACCGATTGAAGTCGGAACTTCACCTACTAATTGGTTACGAGAAAGATCTAGAGATGTGAGATGAGAAAGATTTCCTACTGAAGAAGGAATCTCTCCTCGGAGATTGCAATGTGAAAGATCTAGCTCACGAAGATGTTGGAGTTTAAAAAGACCACTGCTAGATTTCAAAGATGTGTTGACAGTAGTAAAATAGAGTTGTAGTGATATCACCTCTCCCAAGATAGCATCACATGTGACACCATCCCAAGAACAGCAGTCAACGGTCTTGTTCCATGTAGTTGTTGGTATATGCAACTCCTTTTGTACCTCTAAAAGAGCATCTCTTTGGTCGCTGCGGCACAGGAACCGTGTGGGAGAAGCGATGGTGTTTGGTAAGGGAAGAAGGCAAAAGAAGAAATAGATGGTAAGAAAGCTATACGATTGGGTTCGAATCATCGTCTCTCAATTTTTGTCTTTGGGAAACGAAGATACTTTGTTTGTTGAGTGGTGAGTGATGGGCTTAACTCACTTCTATTTATAAAAGAAATTTCTCTGTAAGGAGGTTGACTTTGACTAGGCAAGTCTTCCTCTTCATATTAAAGCAGGAAAATTGTGGAATAATTTGTTTTTGGTGGACCTTATCTTACGTCCTTTTTCTTTTAGTGAAGAAATTTTTTAACACCCACCAAGTGTTCGACGAAATGTCTAAGTTATGAAGGATGTATTCCCGCCTATTCTTGCGGCTTTGGATTTTTGTATCGAGGATGTTGAAGATGCGTAGTTGAGCTCATGGGCAGAGAGGCTTAGCAACAAGGAGAGAATGATTATTCGGCCAACATTGATGCCTATGGTGAGCGTGAGCTGACAGAGTATTTACATGCTGCCAACAAGTGAATAAGAGAACCGTTATTGCGTACAATGTAATGATCAAAGTTAATGGAGTCGGTAGCCTAGATGTTATTTATCTGCTGCCAAGAAGTGAATAAGAGAACAGTTATTGAGTTTAATGAAGTTTACCGAATCAGTAGAAGCTGCGAAAAGGCGTATGATTTTAGTTGGGGTCACACCGGGTAAGTGAACATATAATACTCTCGTCCTGATCCTTGCATGCTCTGATATGTATGCGGCATACAGTATGCCTCATAAAGCCAGATGCTACTGTGCTGGGCCAGCTCAATATGGCAGAGAAAGTGTATAAAGAGACGGTTGAATTCATGATGTTGTTGTATATGGAATCTAGATCAATGCTTTTGAGGATACTGGAAACGTTCAGGAAGCGATGAGCTATGTAGAAGCGATGAAATAAGCTTGGCATTTTCTCTGTTATGTTCGACTCTACACTAAAGTTGGCTACTTGAATGAAGGCTGAAGCAATATACAGAAAGCTTCTTCAATCGTGTAACAAGACGCAATACGGAAGATTCAAAGAAGCTCTTTCAAAGAGATGGTTTCATCCGGAATTCAACCCGATGACTCAACGTTCAAATACTTGGAAGTTCGAACCATTCTGATGAAACTCTGGAATGTCGAAAACATAGTGTTCGTAAAATCGAAGAAGCCAGAAAAGAAGAGATTAAGAGAGGGAGGATTAGATCTATGGATCTCAACACTCACATCTGTTCTTGGGATTGCAACGACGACGAGCTTTAAAGTTTCTTAACTTTTGGTTAGATCTTTAGCTGTGTATGTAAATAAAAACTGTTAAAAAGACTATGAAGAGGGAGATTTGATTTCTTCATGAATTATACAAAACTGAACAAAAACAGAACAAAAAGGCTAAAATCCACAAGGCACAATCTATTTACATGATGTCATTGTGCCATGAAAGAACTATATCTTCAAGCTCTGTAATCAAATCAAACCACCGTGAATCATCTTCTTCACCTTCAACAACTTTCACTTCAACCACCACAACATCCACCGTTAACTCAACCGCTTCCACCACAATCACAGTTCTTCCTCTCCCTAATCCAACAACCTTCGCTTCTCCTTCTTTCTTCATCTTCTTCTTCACTACATAACCTAACTTCTCCCCAATCATCTTCGCTTTCTCCTCCACTTCAACAGCCGAAACCTTCGCGGTGAATCTCCTCTCCTTCTTCTTCTTAACCTCAAACAATCCAGAAAGATCTAACCCCGACGACAACGAGATCAAATCGAAAGCAGTAATCGAATTAACACTCGATTTCATCTCCGGTTCCGAATCAAAGATGTTACGATGAAACTCAGAAGTTTCTAGAGATTTTTTGAACCAATTCGTTTTCATAACTGTTTCAATACTCATTCTCGTTACTGGATTTGGATCTAACATCTGATAGATTATCGATTTAGCTTGTTTCGAAATCCAGCTCGGAAATCGATAATCTCTCCGATGAATCTTCCGATACATCGCTGCGATATTCGAATCATCAAATGGAACGTTGCCAACCAAAAGAACAAACAAAATCACACCACAAGACCACGCATCAGCTTTTGCTCCGTCGTATCCTCGCCGCGAAATAACCTCCGGAGCTGTGTAAGCCGGAGTTCCACACGCCGTGTGAAGCAATCCGTTTTGGAGATGTTCCGGTAAAGCTGATAAACCGAAGTCAGAGACCTTGAGGTTACCTTGCTGATCTAAGAGTAGATTCTGAGGTTTCACATCACGGTGAGCGACACCGTCTTGGTGAGAGAATCTAAGCGCGGAAGCGAGTTGTTGAAAGTAACGACGCGCCGTTGATTCAGGAAGACGACCACGACGGAGGACTTTAGAGAAAAGTTCACCACCGGAAGCGAGTTCCATTACGAGATAGATCTTAGATTTGGTTGCCATAACTTCATGGATCTTGAGTATGTTTGGATGATGACGAAGACGACGCATCGCATCGATCTCTCTGATTATTCTTGGTTCCATACCGGATTCGATTGTTTTCTTCTTCTCGATGATTTTAATGGCGACGAGCTCGTCGGATTCGATTGATCGAGCTAAATGGACTTTCGCGAAGCTTCCGCTACCGAGTCGACGACCGAGTTCGTATTTTCCGAGGAGAGTTTTTGCCGGAGTTGTTGCCGAAGATGTTTGGTTTTGCGGCGGAGGAAGTGATTCCATGGCGGCGGGCGGAAGAAAATGGTTGCCTGAGTTTTCTTAAGAGAGGTTTCAGGGACGAATTGTTTGGTGAGTGTCTCTTTTGCTTTTATAGGAAAAAGTGATTTAGTGCTTTTTTTGTTTTTCCGAAACTACCCTTGAATAAATTAGTTTTGATGTCACTGAAAAGTAGAATCTTTTTTACTTGTTAAGTTGTTATACAAATTATTTTGTAATTAATTTCGTTAAGAAAATTTAGGGAAAAAAATATTAATTGTATTTCTCCTTTTGTTTTTTTCTGTCAATTAGTGATAGTGTTTTTTTATTATTAATCAATAATATCACATGTCAATAAATAGTGAAAATTATAGCCCATAAATATAATAAGATGGTTATGTAATGTAAAGTTTAGTACATTATGGTTTGACAGATAATTATCATATGGTTGTTTAATTGTTTAAAAGTTGAGTATTTAATTACCTAAAATACTTGTCGATGTTCTGTAAAAGTGTGTGTTTAAGAGTTATGTGAAGTTGATAAATCATTTCAGTTTTACTTGAAATTTATTGTAAGATCTTCAAAAAATAACTTTAAAATATATGGTCCATTTCAAATTAGGACACTGATTTTAAATTTCCAGCTTTAAGGTTTTAGATAGTAAATGAAATATATACTTTCAATAAATATTGTTGGAATCACATATATTTAAGTAGCAAATCATCACATAGTTAGTAAAAGTGTTTGCAAGAAACCTCTCCAGTCTCCACTACAACACTTTCGGAGACCTCAATAATAGCATCGAGTGGTTTAATTATAAGTTTATATTCTGAAAAGCAAAAAAAAAAAAACTATAAGAATGCTAGAGTGGTTCAATTATAAGTTTATACTAGCATAGAGTGGCTTCATGAAATTGTGAAAAACAACCAAAAAAAAAACTGATCAAAACGATACAAAATCATATAAAATATTTTTTTTATCATAAATTAATCATTAAAACTTAAATTATGGTAGGTATGTAATGAAACCATGAATCAAATATTTTATGATTATGCTGCTAAATAACAATATAATCAATAGTTGACCCTCAATTATTTTAAAAAATTCTTTAGTATTTTCCTTTGTAATCATTGGATTTGGCAAAAATATATATAATTTATGTAATCCAATGCTCCAAAAATTATGATAACAACCTTGCTTTCATAAACTTATTTATATGAACCTTATTGTGTATGTGTTAGTCATTAATTTATAACACATTATTAATTTCATAAATACAATTGTATTCTCTTTCTATATATATAACTAAAAGATGTCAGACTAAAATCTAAAAAGTTTTAAATCTGCAGCTATGTAAATTATGCAGTGCCCAAAATGATACTATTATTTCAGTCTTTTGCTATAATTACACTATTAACTCTTTTCCTTTTCTTTTGTTAAAGCATTACACTCAACTTTATACTTTATATACACAACGATATCTTCCTAAAAAATATCTTATGGTCGATATCACAATTTGTCTATTCCACTCTCAAGTACTGAAATACTAATCATGAAAAAAAGTTGGAGTGATCAATATTCCAAAATAGAGAATATAAATATTGGTGTTCATCATTATTGTTGTATCTATTGGACACTTGGTGTTGAAATTAAATATTGTATTCCTTAAATAATTTGTCTTCCTACTTTCAACGGTCCATACGTGTCCATCTTTTTCTTGCTAGATAGATTCTCTCATCAATTTTTTCCACCTGAAGTGTAATTAAACCATCCCTAACTAACAATAAATTCACACTAAACCGTATTATTGAAATAAGGGTAAATAAGTCATTTACTCTATGTCGCAAACTGATCAGTGGATCACTGGTGGCTCTCGAGCCAAACTAACAAACCGTCAAGATTGTTTGGCAGTTGTCGACTGACAGATGGACGGCTCTCATTCGGCCAAGTCAGCAAATACATGGGTCACAATGGACCCCGCAAGATGGAGTGACTGGTGTGTCTGGTGAGCAAATAAAGAAAAAAAAAAACAAATTGATGTATTTGATTTAGGAGTTAAAAATAAAAATAAAAAACTTCAATTTTTGAATTATTTTATTCTCCTGAGATTTAGACTTTGCTAGTCAACAATGGCATATTCGTCACACACTATAACTCACCAATATATTATCAGTCGGCTCCATATTAAAAGAATACAATAACATGGAGAAATTTACGCATATGCATGTAACAGTGATATCATTTTAAACCATTCTTGATACGTATCTTAGAAAATTATTGCTATATATTTTGGACTATTGGAGGTAGTGGAATAGTATATGATTAATTATGTTGTATCAAATATCTTCTGCAGTTAAATTATATTTTAATACTGAGCAGGTCAGACTGTTTTGGTTTTTCAACATATGCCAAAATTTTGTGAGTTTGTAGACATCTAATTTAACTATTTAAGGAGATTAATTTCTATATAATGTTTACTATTTACAGTGGTTTTCAAAATGTAAAGATCTGTTTGCGTAGTACATATCACATGGGACTGTTCTTACATAGGTATATTTGTACACCAAACTGGTTCAGTGGTTAAAGACATCTATAATATGATTTCAAAAGTTGAAAAAAAAAGGTAGGTCATGCTATAAAATGTTACACATTCTAGATCATAAAACTTTGAATTAGTAAATATATATTAAGATAAAGAGTTATATTAGACAATGGAAATTCTAATTGTTAGTATATATTTATATTTTATACGCATGCATAAATTGTGAGAAAATGTGCTTAGGAGTTTTCGGGGAAAGAGTATACATGTTGCTTTAAATATTTTTCTCTTAACTAGTTTCGTGAATTTATGATTAAAATACATATGCAGATGATTGGGAAAATAAAGTAATTGAAGAAATTGGGTCGAACTAAGTAGGAGTTGTCTTAAGTAGACTTAATTCACTTAGATAGCTTATTGGGACAAAAACAAACGATACGACCATTGAACTTTCAAAGAGACGTGATAAACTTATTTTCCCATGAAATTATATGTCGAATTACGTAAGACATATGATAACTTGCAATATATATAATAATAAAGCTCTACATTTTTTCCCACGTTATAAAATTTTGATTATGTGTCGAGTCTTTGTGTGTATGTGTGGTGTGTGGTTTAGAGGTGTTCTATCTGCAATCAGATAGGTGGAGAAGGTGAAACGTAACGCATGAATGAATTGGTACATTGGGTATATAAATTAGTATCATCAACCAATGAATTTTATAATCTTTTGAAATGATTCATTTCACAGGACAAGTTAGGCAAAGTTATTTAATAATATCATCATTTCACATGACAAGTTAGGCAAAATCATTTTATTTTATTACCATTCAGAATTTTTTTCTAAATGATTTTCGTACACATTTATGTTATTACATATTCTAGCTAAAAACCAAAATGTTCACGTATATAAGTCTTGATTTTGTAGAATTGTATTGTTTTTTAATAGTGGCAATAAGTTCAACAACCAAGCAAACGAATAATTAGGTAAATGACGAATTCATATAACTTACCATAATTAACTAAAATGAGTTAAATTTTGAACAGATTTATTTATGTGCTCTTTTTACATTTCCAAATTAAGCCTTTTTAATTCATGTTAGAGATGTAGTAAGAAAAACAAAGGGAAAAATATAAATTAGTACCAAAATAATATTCATAAAAGAAATTTCCCAGACCCATAATCGAGTGGAAGAGGACATGATTTTGACCCTAAAATGAAAACGACACAATAATATATTTAACTCATTATAACAAGGAACCACCAATTATAGATCTTAGTGATATAGTAATATTATATAATCTTTCTTTTAAAAAAAATATATATATTATATAATCTATATGTGTACTAGCTCTACCTGTATGTTTGCCATGTGTTTCGATTAATATATTATATACAGAAAAATATTTGGTAAAAAGCTGAGTCTTATATATTTTTAACAAAATCTTTATTTAAAGAATTGAAAAAGGTTTTCTAATTCATAATTTTAATTATATGGAGAAGTGGCCGATTCTATATGAATTCTAGATCTGTAGATCATACTGCTGTAAATGGTGACATAAGAAAACTAATTAGAATAAAGATTGTATATTACTATATATCAGGAGTGCAATAACCGAGTGTTTTGGATTACACTGCTCTAATTTTTGACTTTTGTCAAAATTGCATAATTAATTTAAAGTGAATACATGATCAATCGACAATTTTTGCAATAATTTCTTGCCAAGTGGCTATGCCATTTTTGCTGTTTTTTGTTTTTTTTTGGGAATTTTCATATTTGCTAATGTTTTGAGCATGAGAGCTCAAGTTTCCCATAATTGGCCCCATACTATTGGAGTTTTACTTGCTTATACCATAAAAATTCTATAAAACTGAATAAACTTGCTACAAAAATAATTTGTAGAGATAACACGTAAAGGAGTGAAAACTGAAAACAATACACTTATGTGTAATATCTCCAGTAAATTTTCTCGTAATTCACATTAGCATAAAATCTGAAACTAAAAGCTTAGTTAATTATTTCTCTCTAAGAGTCACCAACTTTATTGTTTAATTATCTGCAAAAGAAATTAAAATATACTTGAAATCGATGTATGAAATTTTGAAAGCTACGTTGTCATGGAGACGTTGTCTTTCATGATGCTGTGGGGGATGTATGCTCGCACCACCAATAAGATTAGTTTTCGTAATATTTTTTTTATCTATTATTCTTTTCTTTCTTTCTTTACAATTAAATTCTTTAAACATCGCTATGCAATTAAATTCATTTATTCCTTAGAACGAGTGTCGTCAAAATAGAATGTTACAGACTATGAATCATATCGTTATCATGGCAGTTTGGTCTTTGCTTTCTACTAGTTTCTACGAGAAGCAACAATTGCTAAACTACTCTTGGGATTGACACAAGTCATCATATAGAAAACTTGTAATTATGGACTTATGGTTGGACAAAACAAATTATGTTATATTTGATTATGAGGAACGACAAAAATTCTAATTTTTATCATCATACTAATCTCCTTAAGATAGTGTAGACGCTAAGTACTAATTTACCGTTGAACTAGGTGTTTAGCCAATAATAAAACATAGATTAAAACAAGACACGTGTGTATCACAAGTCTCATACCAATTATACGACTTAGTGAATGAGACTTGCTTCAAATTTCTGTTTGGTAATATAACACAACCGCACAAATCAAACAGAAGCGAGAGGTCCACTTGGTGGTCGACAAGAGTGCGACTAATACGAGCCAAAAGAAGAGCATCAATGGACCACATATAATGGTGTCTTTATACCCACATATTATCTTATTATAAAGTATAGTATTATTAGTACATATAATTTGAAAACTATGCAATTATTTTATCGACGCGTTACATCACTAGAGGCTCCATACTTGGACCAATGAAGAGGCGCAATTTGATTAGCAAAATTGGGACTTGGGACCCTCTTCAAGTAGCACTACAATTAGAGTATTAGATTTGGTTTCTTCCCCCAACCACCAAATGTTGTTCTCTTAAAAGAAAATTTTAATAAAATCTCCCTCCTTCAACTTTACTCATCCTATCATGAATATATATTAATATATTATACAACAAGGTAAAAAAAATCATTATATACTAGGAAAGTTTTAATAAGGTGCTCGAAGTTAAATATATTTCAATAGCGTAAAGAATTTGATCGATAAGAAATATACCGCTTGAATGATTATCAATCAAATTAGCAGAAATAAAAAAAAAAGATTCAAAGCCATCTCTTATCACTTCTAACTATACATTCATCTTCTACCACTAACTAGTTTTATGAAACCAATTATTGTTTCGATATTTTTCTACCAAATGGTTTAACAAAAAAAAAAAAAAAAATATTTTTCTACCAAATGTGTATACCACTACCTTGTATTAACATATTGAAAGAAAGATTGCAATAACTTGATTTTAGAGTTGATATGGATGTGCTTGTATAAGTAGTTTTGAAATGTGTTGTCTCTAAATACAGATTTGTGTATTTAAAGCAACGGTTCTATATTCTTTCAACTCCATAACGTATACCAAAGACGTTGTATGTCACAATTTATGGGTTAATTAGGTGGTTATGGTTGTTCAAAATATAATTATGTCCTCTATACGAACCAAATCCCAAATAAAAATGTATAACGAGAAAACGTCTCCTCGACTACAAGAAAAGACGTTATTGATTTTAACGAAAAAAACCTAAGGGCAAAAAATACTAGGCCTGGGAAATTGAACCGATCGGTTTAATCGGGTTCGGTTATTCGGTTATTTCAAAATACTGTATATGTGTGACTTAATTCTAGTTATTTTATTATATACTTAAATAATATATGAATATGATTAACCAATTCACTATTCTAACGTCAAAAGGTGAATATTTCGGTTATTTTATTTCAATTTGAATCATAATATATCTCAATTTGTTTTTAGTAAAGATCAAAACACACATGTCGAAGCTATGCGAAATAATGAGAAGAATCCATCTACTTTGTTTAACAAATACATAGCAAATGATTAAAGTTTACTACTAATTGATTACAACAAACTTAATTAATCGAACCCACTAATCTAGAGACTTTTACATACCCCAGATTCCTCTAGCTGAAGCCACTCTGCTATTTGATCTAGCAGTGAGTTCATACAAAATCCTAGCAAATGAATCAGAATACTTACCATCTTGAAAAAGTAGCTCAGCGAAGGCATTTTCATACGCGAGTAGCAATCCTCTGTTTTGAGGCTCGGAGACAAGGTTCTCAAGGATCATCGCAGCTTTTCTGCATACTTCTGGAACTGGATGCGGAGTCTTTATCACTTTTAGCAATCTATCAACCGCCCTGAAAACGATCATAATGGAGTGTCATTGTTGCGATTTAAAACGGTTTATTTGTATTTGATAGAGAGGGAGCATATTTTTTGTTTACCATCTCTCACTTGCGAGCTTTAATCTGCAATCCATGTTAACTTCCACGAGATTGTAGAGTGCTCCAACAGCTGCGGCTTGTGCATCAACGGCTTGTATGCTCAAGAGATCGACTAGTCGCTTGTGTATCTGCAAGGGATTGGTCCATTGTTGGGTTTATTCACGAGTTAGAAATGAGTAAGTAACCAGAAACCATAAGATGATTTTAAGAAAGAAGTTATCAAACCTGTGGGATTAAGGGACTAATGAAAGGTTCATTGTCCGGATTAATAATCAAACGCCCCAGTAATTCAGCAGCAGCACAATTCCAAGCTTTGACGGAAGAATCGAGGATTCCAACCACAGCTTGAACAGCTTTCTTCTCACTATATGCACAAGAGTAATGAATGGCTCACATTGGTATTTGAAACAAGTTATGCATTTTTGTTAGAAGGATACATGGAGATAGAAGTTCTCACTTTATGTTAATGTATGACTGCTTAAGCGAGCTGAAAATTCGAAGATCCATCAAATGCGCCAGGTTTACGATTGTCTCGAGCGAGTTTGTGACCAGCTCTTCATCCTCTGTTAACAAAAGATTCTTTCAGACCATAGTTCCCAATCAAGTATCATGCAAATAAAGAAATAGAGAAAATGAATTCAAATCAAGAAGAAATAGAAATCTATCAGAGGCAAATGTGAGAAACTATTACTAGTAGAAGAAACAAAAAGGTTGGGATGTTTTATATTAAAACATAGTACTCTTCCTTACCAGTCATATGATCGTGTATGCACTGGAAGACAGTTTCTAAGCAATGGCGATGCTGAGCCATTACAACTTCATTATCAGGCATAAAGGAGAAGTTGCGGATAACGTTAGATGCAGCAATGGCGCACATTTGTTTCTCTGATCTCCCTTCATCGTCTAGATTAAACAAACCATCCTCTTCCATCCACCACTGAGATGACTGATGTTTTCCACCGCTCTTTTTCCCTAATCCCTCAGCAGCTGAAGAACCAATGCCGGATCTGCTACGCCAAATATCAACCACACTTAGACTTCAAAATATAAGCAACAACAATTCAAAATTTTAACTAAAAGCAGTATCGAAATTAGCTCACCCAGGGAGTTGAATAGAGGCTAGAGCATCATACTCATTGCCAAATCCCGTAACCGAAGCATTTGTACCTAAAGTCCTAACCCTAGTTCCTCTTGTTAGATCCTTTGGAAGAGCTATGTCACGCCAGTCATCTATCTGCCAAATTTTTAACATATTTTGGTTCAAGCACAATCCCACACCAAACTACAATGGCTTACACAGAAAACAACTCACAATTAAGAGAAGTGCATCAAGCAAGCCAGATATCTTAGCAAGAGGCGTGACATCTCTTCGAATATCGTCTTTTTCCTTAAAGGAAAGCAATGTAAGTGTATTCAACGCCCATGTTACTTCACTCTTTAAACCACTTTGTAGCGCAAGAACTATTCTTCTATTGTTCTGCTCTACAAATTCCAATGATTCCAACGAAAATAACCGATTAAAATCAACGAAAGCTCAGAGGAATATATTATAGAGTGGTGATTGCGAGCTTACCGGCGAAGGAATTGTGAACAAGAAGAGAAGGACCGAGTAGAGCTGAGGGAGACATCGCATCGGCTGCTGCAGCTGCCGCAGCTGCAGCGGCTGAGTTAGCACTTGTACTACCGAAGGGACGGCCTCTCTTCGGTGGTGGACCTGAAGATCCACCGGAATTACCGCCGGATTTCCCAAGCTCCCGTTTCTGCATCTCTCTCTAATTTGGGGATGAAGTTAGGGTTTGGAAATTTGACCGGTTTAAGAGTCCCAGACGATAATCGAATTGTTAAAAGAGAGCACAAAACCCTCTTCCCGAACCAGAGCGTTCCGGTATAATCGAATTGACAATGTTTTATTCCAGTTTATTCCGGTTTTAGTCGATAAATTTTAAAAATTATATTGGTTAAAGAGAGCAGTATACACCGTCTTTCTGCACCAGAGGGTTCTGGTTATAATCGAATTAATAACGTCTTATTCCGGTTTATTCCTGGTTTTAGTCTGGTTCAAAAAGTCCGAGACGATAAATTTAACAAATTTGTTAAAAGAGAGCACTAAACCGTCTTTCTGAACCAGAAGGTTCCGGTTTACGTTCACGTCTTCTTCACGTGGATGGTTTTATACAGACAAACTTGCAGAGGAAATCGCCAAACCCTGCGCCGCCGTTGTTTCGCCGCCGAGTCAAGTTTCCTCCATTCTCTTGAAACGTCTAAGCTCCACCGACGATTAAGGTGATTTTTTACATATCACTCAATTTTCGAATCGAACTTTGAAAATATTCTGGAATCTTCAAAGAGCATCTCTCTCGTTTTGATCTTCTCTTTGATTCTTACGGAGACGTGGACAACTCTTTGGATTCGATTCGCAATCATCTATGAGTTTATTCAAAGGATGGTTTGGATTTATATAAAATTCAGCTAGTTCTTTGTCGAATCTGTGAGCTCTCACAAGGTTTTAGGATTTGGATTATGTTTTCTTATGTAACTAATTTGAATCGCATCGACTCTGATAATGTAATCCTTGTGAATATTGAATCTGCTTCTTGATATTTATCTGCAGGTAGCTCTGTGTTTTGTAAATTGTTAAGAGATGGATGATTCTGAAGGTAGGAAAGTTAGGAACATATGTATACTTGCACATGTAGATCACGGTAAGACGACTCTCGCCGATCATCTAATTGCTTCTTCCGGTGGCGGTGTACTTCATCCGAGGCTTGCCGGGAAGCTTAGGTTCATGGACTATCTTGATGAAGAACAGAGGCGTGCAATTACGATGAAGAGCTCTTCGATTTCTTTACGGTATAAGGACTATTCTTTGAACCTGATTGATTCCCCTGGGCATATGGATTTCTGTAGTGAAGTATCGACAGCTGCTCGATTAAGTGATGGGGCGTTGGTTTTGGTTGATGCTGTTGAAGGTGTACATATTCAGACGCATGCTGTGTTGCGTCAAGCTTGGATTGAGAAGTTGACTCCTTGCTTGGTGCTTAATAAGATTGATCGGTTGATTTCTGAGTTGAGGTTGAGCCCTATGGAAGCGTATACGCGTTTGATTAGGATTGTTCATGAAGTTAATGGGATTGTGAGCGCTTATAAGTCGGAGAAGTATTTGTCGGATGTTGACTCTATACTTGCTAGTCCTTCGGGTGAGTTGTCTGCTGAGAGTCTTGAGTTGTTGGAGGATGATGAAGAAGTTACTTTTCAGCCTCAGAAGGGTAATGTGGTCTTCGTGTGTGCTTTGGACGGGTGGGGTTTCGGGATTGCAGAGTTTGCTAATTTCTATGCCTCTAAGCTTGGAGCTAGTGCGACTGCATTGCAGAAATCATTATGGGGTCCTCGTTATTATATTCCTAAAACTAAGATGATTGTAGGCAAGAAGTCTTTAAGTGCAGGAAGCAAGGCAAAACCAATGTTTGTGCAGTTTGTGCTTGAGCCTCTGTGGCAGGTTTACGAGGCAGCACTAGATCCCGGTGGGGATAGAACGGTTCTTGAGAAAGTTATCAAATCTTTCAATTTGTCTATTCCACCACGTGAACTTCAGAACAAGGATCCAAAAAATGTGCTTCAATCAGTGATGAGCCGTTGGCTTCCTTTGTCTGATGCAGTCTTGTCTATGGCTGTGAAACATCTGCCAGACCCCATTGCAGCACAGGCATATAGAATCCCGCGCTTGGTTCCAGAGAGGAAAATTATCGGTGGTGATGATGTTGATTCAAGTGTCCTTGCAGAAGCAGAGCTTGTTAGAAAATCAATTGAGGCTTGTGATTCTAGCCGTGACAGCCCTTGTGTTGTGTTTGTGTCGAAAATGTTTGCTATTCCCCTGAAAATGATTCCTCAAGATGGAAATCATAGGGAGAGGATGAACGGTTTAAATGATGAGGACAGTAAAAGCGAGTCGGATGAGTGCTTCCTTGCATTTGCTAGGATCTTTAGTGGAGTTCTTCGCGCCGGGCAAAGAGTCTTTGTAATTACCGCCCTATATGATCCCCTCAAGGGTGAATCGTCTCAGAAGTACATTCAGGAAGCAGAACTGCATTCCCTATATCTTATGATGGGGCAAGGTTTAACACCAGTAACCGAGGTGAAAGCCGGAAATGTAGTGGCCATAAGAGGGCTTGGACCATATATATCAAAAAGCGCAACACTTTCATCTACTAGAAACTGCTGGCCTTTAGCCAGCATGGAGTTTCAGGTGTCTCCCACTCTAAGAGTTGCGATTGAACCATCGGATCCTGCAGATATGAGTGCTCTGATGAAAGGTCTAAGACTTCTAAACCGAGCAGATCCATTTGTGGAGATTACAGTGTCTGCTAGAGGAGAACATGTGCTTGCTGCTGCTGGAGAGGTTCATCTTGAAAGATGCGTTAAGGATTTAAAAGAGAGATTTGCAAAAGTGAACCTAGAAGTCTCTCCACCTCTTGTGTCCTACAGGGAGACCATTGAAGGTGATGGATCTAATCTTTTGGAAAGTTTGAGATCTCTAAGCTTGAATACTTCGGATTACATCGAGAAGAGAACTCCAAATGGCAGATGCATTATCAGAGTACACGTCATGAAACTACCGCACGCGCTAACCAAGCTGCTTGATGAGAACACTGAATTGCTTGGTGACATAATTGGAGGTAAAGGCAGTCATAGCGTTAAGATACTAGAATCCCAAAACCCAAGTCTCGGAGAAAATGTGGATCCCATCGAAGAATTGAAGAAACAGTTGATTGAAGCTGGTGTTTCATCAAGTTCTGAAACCGAAAAGGATCGCGAAAAATGTAAAACCGAATGGTCGAAACTGCTCAAGAGAATTTGGGCGCTTGGTCCAAGAGAAAAAGGTCCAAACATACTATTCGCTCCAGATGGTAAAAGAATCAGAGAGGATGGATCAATGCTTGTAAGAGGCTCTCCTCATGTCTCTCAGAGACTTGGCTTCACAGAAGATTCTACTGAGACACCTTCAGATATATCTGAAACAGCATTGTACACTGAAGCTCTGACTCTCGAGAGCAGCATTGTCTCGGGCTTTCAGCTAGCGACAGCATCAGGACCTCTATGTGATGAACCAATGTGGGGATTAGCTTTCACCATTGAGTCTCATCTCGCTCCCGCAGAAGATTTTGAAACAGATAAACCCGAAAACTTTGGCATTTTCACAGGACAAGTCATGACAGCTGTCAAAGACGCATGTAGAGCCGCCGTGCTTCAGACAAATCCACGTATCGTCGAAGCAATGTACTTCTGTGAACTGAACACGGCACCTGAGTATCTTGGTCCAATGTATGCGGTTCTAAGCAGAAGACGAGCTAGAGTGCTCAAGGAAGAAATGCAAGAAGGGTCATCTCTGTTCACAATCCACACGTACGTGCCTGTTTCGGAAAGCTTCGGTTTTGCGGACGAGCTAAGAAAAGGAACGTCTGGTGGTGCAAGTGCTCTGATGGTTCTGAGCCATTGGGAAATGCTAGAGGAAGATCCCTTCTTCGTTCCCAAAACCGAAGAAGAAATCGAAGAGTTTGGTGACGGAGCAAGCGTGCTTCCGAACACAGCGAGGAAGCTCATCAACGCCGTACGTCGCAGGAAAGGATTACACGTTGAGGAGAAAGTGGTTCAACACGCCACTAAACAAAGAACCTTGGCTCGTAAAGTTTGAGTTTTTTTTTTTGTCTTCCTTTTTGACTGGGCTTCGAATTGGGCTTGTGCTCACTTTGGTACATGTTGGAGAAATTATATAAGTGATGAAAGATGATAGATAGTTTTAAATTGATATAAACCAAAATTAAAGTAAACCTACTTTTTTTTTTTTTTTTTCTAGCTTCTATTGTCATATATAGTTCTCAACAACTTAATGTGTGTATTAAATATTAATATAGAGTTTGACATTTCAATTTCGTGTAAATGGTTTCTAATGGATAGCCCCTGATGACAACTAGATGATAGTATCTTCAATTTCGTAAACAATGAGTTATTCTCCTTTTTTTTTTTGTTTAGATTAATAATTACAAGATAATAGTAGAGTGGACTTTAAATTGCTTCGAATTCGGCTTTGGTTCTATGCCTCTCTGGTACATGTTGGGGAAATTTATATATAAACAAATATATAAAACCTATTTTTTTAGGTAACCATAAAAAAAAAAAGACTTTAGAAACCTATTTCATTTTTTGGATAAATGAGAAACCTATTTTATTAGGTGATGAAGAAAAAAAAAGACCTACTTTCATGATTTCTTCATAAATGAATATGAACCAAATTAAAAGTACACCTACAACTACGAGATATTTTTTTGATTCCTAGTAAAGAATCCTGACTACATTTTTTTGTAGCTTTTATTATCCTATACTACTATTTCTAAACAATCAATGTATGTATTAAATAGTATAAATACGATATATTTTCAGTTTCTGTAAATAGGTTTCTAATGAATAACCTCTGAGTACCATTAAGGAGAGTGTCATCACTCTTCCTAGCTGTCAGTGCTTTTGCTTCTAGAACAGATAAACACAGTTTTTAGATTAGAGAAGTTAATGAACTTCTCTTTTGAAATAATCTATCTTCAATGTTACTTTTTCATTTATTTGTTTGATTTTCAATATGATACTCATAATAGTTTGCAAGCTGTCTGATATTTTGGATCTGATTGTTAAGTTTTGTTTTAAGAGAATCAATTAGAAGTCTCAGAATTGAGATTTCATGTTTATATTTTAATAAGTATTTGTTGCCTCCTCAAGCAATACTACATTGTTTATATATGTTTAATAACTTTGGTTTTGGATTTATGTAAATCATATGATCTTAACAGATAATAATTCAGAAGGGTGCAATAAATATATTCATAAGTTGTTCATAGTTATCTATAAACCCGACAAGGGGTGAAGTTCTTTTACTTAGTTTTGTACCCAACCCACTTAATATTGTTTTCAAAACAATGATCATATTATTTTATTTTGTAAACACTTCCATAAAAGGAGATATTCGAACCTGAATTAAGTTTAAGTGTTTAACAAAGAAATCCCGAAAGGTTAAAAAAAATGACTGTGTGCACAGGGTAATTAAAAAAGCTTGAAGGAATATGTGTTATTATTCATTGGCTAAAACTAAAAGTAAAAAAAAAAAAAAAAAAAAACACACACACACAATGACTTAGTGAGAAGAAGAAACATTTTGTCATGATATCTTTAAAATGATGAAACTTTCTTAGAGTAATAGTTGACCAAGATATTATGATAGTTTCTACATGTATTAGATCTAGAATTCAAGCTTTTGAAGATACAAATAGTAGTAGTTTGAATATCTTGATTTCTTTACTTGAAAATTGCCTCTAAGAAACTTGTTTATCGTGGGTTAGTAATAGTATCTATGTCTAAGAGACTAGAGATAAAGATTTAGTCAGACTTGCTATGGCTGATAAATCGTTATTGCATTTTGATCAATGTTGTGGTTTTAAAGTTTTTTCTTGCAAAATATTTATTAAGTTTTTAGTTTTTTTTTTTCTTTATTTATCAACATGCAATAACTGAAAACTATTGTATCTTTGAATAAAAATTGATATCTCACTATCAGTCTATACAAAACTTAACTATCTATAATTTAATGCATATATTTATAGTTTATAAATTACAAATAAATATATATTAATTCAATTTAAATAAACAATATGCAAAAAAGAAGCATAAATATATTTATTTAAAATCAATAGAACTTGCCTATGTAAACCCAAATTTTAATTTCTTGATTTAAAATAAAATTAATATCTTTTAATATAAATAATACAATTTTAAGAGTGTTCAATTCAGACAACCAAATCTGATATAATTCAAACCTAACCGAATAATATTATATCCAAAACCAAATTTTATCTTAATGGTCTAATTGGGTTTATTATGTGTATATTTTTTTAAAAAAATGGATCTAAACTTTAACCTACTTAAAATTATCTAACATCTAAAATTATTTAAAAATTAAAGATATATTTGATTGAACCTAAGTTAAAAGGATACCAAATCATCCATATTATATTATATTTCACTTTTAATATTATTATGTATAAACTAAAAATCTTAAAATCCGAAAAACTCAAACTCAAACTGAATCAAAATTTGTATCAAACACCAATGATAAAAACAAAATTATTTGGTATTTTAAAATAGATATCAGGGAAAAGTTATTATAATGCAAGTGTGACCAAATCAATATGATGAAATCAAGTAGTTATTTTGTATCATAATGAATAATAAAACCGAATTTTAAGGCAAAAAATTAAAAGAAAAAAAGGAAGAGAGTGAGGAGAGGAATCACATGTTGTCACCTAATATTCCAAGTCTTATGTCAAAGTGGATAAGTCTCTATTCACATCTCCTCCGTGTCTCTCTTTTCTTTTCTCTTCTTTCTCCTTTTTATAAATCCATTATTCGTTGACAACAACAAAAAAATATCTAACATTAACCTATACGTAAGTTAAAGAGCAACCCTAATATCAATTCATATAAATTAATGAATTATGGATGGATCTTAACATTCTCACAACAACTTAACTCTTCCTAGCTAGTCATCTATATCTATGAGCTTTAAAGAAGGAAAAAAAAAACTTAATTTGACAAAATGTGTCAAAAGAAGACATGTAAATTCTAAAAGTTAAAAGAGAGATGGGAGAAAAACGGACAAGAGAGTATGTAGTAAGTTTTCAAATTCAACATTGAAGAAAAGCACTTTCAAAATGTCTAATGATCAAATGTTGGCTTATATAAAAAGATGCCTCTTTATCCTGTTCTCTCTCTTTGTCTCTCTACATAGACATAACCTTATAATATAAACAAATCATTGTAACGTTCATGTGGGGGTTTCAAAATAATAATCATAATAATAATTGCAACAATATAACAAGTTGGTTGTGCAATAACCTTTAAAAACATATCAAATTAATTACAACTATTTCTTTAGTGCAGAAACCTTGATTGTCTCATTAGCCAAGCTCATGCGAATTAACAAAGATAAGATAATCTCCAAAACTATTTAAATGAGTGGGTGGAGAGTCGTTTTCTATAGACATTAAATCTAACCCATGGTTTATTATTACTTTCTCTTTTTTATTGGGTAACAAAGAGAAACGTAACAAAAAGATACTATATGGTACTGATAATAATAAATAGTATAGGGATATTTAAATGAAAGATTTAAAATTTTCTACCCGTGCAAATAATGTCAAATCCAGAAAAGAAAAAAAAGAGAGTGGATGGTAATTAGAAAAGGGAATTAAGACCCCACAGCTTGTGAAATTGTTGTAACCGACCCTACCCTATTGTCAAATAATTCGATCGATATACAATAACATTTGATATATGGACATATAAAATAATAATAACAATGATAATAAATACTATAGTTATGGATGAATTGACTGGTGCTCCCACATCAATGATTATGATGCATTTTACACACAATATATCATATATGTATGTGTTTATAAAGAAAAACATATTTAATTACATACTTATATTTGGAACACTGTTAGGTCCATGTAAATACTTGGTTTAAGGCTTCGACAGAAATGGAGGAAAAAAACCTTTAACTATTTACAATTTTTTTGTTTTCTATTTTAAAGTTCTGACAAGACATGGCAATTAAGCGACTTGATGAAAAAAGTAGACTTAACTATGTCAATAGTTTTTTATAAGTGTACAATTTTAAGTGAAGATCATGTTTCTTGGGCTCAGTTGACAAGGAAAAATAAGTGAAACGTATGAAATAGGATATCAAATTAAACAGTTGTAAGCGATCAGCTAAAATTATTGTAGATTTACCCATCAAAAGTGTTTTTTTTTTTTGGAGTCATTTACAAGACGATATTTTAGTCCCACAACAAATGTAGAGGGATGAATCTATCAAATTGGTTAAGTGACTTAGGTAAATCTTTAGAAATTATAGATGATGAGTTGTTGTCTAAAGTTAAGTTACTTATTTGTAAACTTTTGGATTGGAAAAGAGCTAAATGTATCAAGATCAATTAACCGTGAAATAATATATATACAAATTTGTTCATTTGTAGTTTTCCATTGTCCTTCTAATTTGTTATCCAAATAACAATCACGCGAAAGAATGTAGTCCTTATTTTGATAGTTAATCTTATTTTCATCTTTCATATCAAAGTTTACTCAAAATATTTAATGCATACTTGTTTGTTTATGCTTATGACTTATCTATCTATTTATTTGTTTTTAAAATTGAAATAGCAAAGGAAAAAAAATATGAAGAATCACCACGTATTCGGTATTCCACATCAAAACCTCATTTGACTAGAGAAACGTATTTCCTTGATTTTATGTTGAAAAAGTACATCGGTATATACGAGTACATGAAGAGATAAGATTAAGATCTAAACGAACTATATATTTGTGTATGTTTTTTGTTATGTCCGTCCCTTCAAGATGGTCCGCGGTTTGCAAAACCGATCTTGTTTAACAAAAAAATATAATCATTTGAACTAAACTCGACATATAGGTTTTGTGAGAACATCAACTAGTTGCAGAGCCGTGCCTATTTGTATAATTTGGAAACATTCGCCTACGACACCAAGTTTTGTAGAAAATTTAGGAAGCTATATTTGTTAATAATGATTAGTTATCATATACCTATTAAATGAATAAAGTTAGAGAGATTAACACAAATGATAAAGGAAGATAGTATAACTTGCATGCAATATATAAAATTCCTAACAAGGAATCTTAAATGTATATCAAAATAATTATATTAAATTTTTATTATTACCAAAATTATATTTTGTTTTGCAACACTAACACAAATTGCTAAACTACATATTACGATCAACTTAGTTTATATATTGTTCTCGTTGTTTGATAAATACTTTTTTTTTGAACTGTGAATTTTTACAAGTTTTGCTTAAAGTTTTATAGATTTATTATAAAATTTTAAAAAATTAAATCATATATTTTACTATGTTTATTTTATATTATTTATGTAATAAACCATATTTTTTTGCCTATGACATCAAAATTCCTTGGCACGGCTCTGACTAGTTGATCCATAAAAGAGATATGAGAAATACAACCAGGGGCGGATCTACTTAGAGAGGAGGTTGGGCACGTGCCCAACACAGATTTTATAAACTTAATAAATACTTGAGAGCAATTAATATATTTTTAGCTTAGTTGGTTCAATTTTCCCCAGGTTTATCTTAAATTCTATAGTTCGATTCCTATATAGTGTCTCTTTTTGATAATTTTTTGTAATTAAATTATTGTGGTTTATATGTTGTGCCCCATATAAATCTGTTTTGGATCCGCCACTGGATACAACGTATATCATATATTGAAGTCAATCACAGATTATATAGTAAAAACGTAATGTGTTTCATGTAAAATTACAAGACCATATTTACATTTAGATAAGTTGTGTTACTAATGTCGTATAATATATGGATGGGTCTAGACTCTAGAGTCATATTTGTGTACATCCTAATAAAATAAGTATATTTTAGTTAACTAAAAAGTTATCTTAAGTTTGAGAAGTAGCACATCATAATCTTCGACATAATTGTTCTTTCTGGTTCCTACAAATGTTATGGAATCATTCGTTTTCTTCTATTTTAATGATCATCTATCGATTATATTTTTAAAATGTTCAATGGATCGTATTACAATATTTGGATTATTGTTATGCTTGGGAATGATCTAGAAAGTAAGAGTACTGAATCCATGATCCTATGTTACAAAATCAAACCTATAAAATCTAGAAGCGATGTTCCAATAATAGTAAAATTTTGTACATATGATCAATCATAACGTTGTTGATCATTGCTTGTGTGGTTAACCAACCCCATGGGGCTTGAATTAACGTTAACCACATAATTCTGTTGTTGCATCACAAGTCTATACGTATTAACCTTAACCACACAAACAAAGAAAGAATCAAAAAAATTTCATTACTTTTTAATGGTAAGAATGAAAAATTTCAATCCAAGTAATATATCTCTACCGCATGACAATTAAATTAGAAAATTTTGTGTTGAAAAAATATTTATTATTTTCGTTTATTAATAAATGACGTTAACATTATTATTATTATATATGCTCTCTTTATTAATACTACTAAAAACGTTGATTGATATTTAAAATTAATAACCCTTTTCATTAATATTATAGATTATAGATAGATATAACATATTAGTCCTACAACTGTATTTAAACAATGTAACATCAATTCAACCAAACATTATTTTATAATGCAAACGATCGAATAATTTACATCTTGAAGACAAACAGAAAATGATTTATTGTCTTCAAAAAGAGTAAAAAATTGTGATGTTTCTTTAAGAAATCCGGCAAATAATACATATACCGATAGGTACAGCATGAACAAATATCTAACACGTTTTACAAGCACGAGCCACTACTTTGTTTTTAATTTTTTTCTCTTCAAATTTGAAATGCAACATGAAAAAAAAAAATCAACCAACGAAAATCTTAGAAACAAAATAGTAATCCAGTTAACGTTCTTATTACATAAATAATACATCTGAATGACTGAAACTGAACATATGACAAATCTCAATCTCGATTTATAATCTTGCAACTTAAGTTCTTAAGTTTAGCTCGTAATTTCAAATTAACTAGGTTGATTTCTGATCATAAATAGTACTCCTTCCGTTTCGTTTTAGTTGTCGTTTAATGTTTTTTTACACAAATTAAGAAAAACATTTAATTTTCTGTTTTACCCTTTATTAATATATTTTATAAAAAATTTCATTGGCCAAAACATTAAAACAATATGGATAAAACTGAAATTTTCACCAAACATTTGCATTGAAAACCTAAAACGACAACTATTATGAAACAAAATTTAAATCCTAAAACGATAACTAAACTAAAACGGAGGGATTATAACATAACGAGTCAATTTCATTATCCATATTAATATTGATTTATAAATCCACCTAAAAACAAGAAAAAAAAATCCACCTAAGCTATACGGTTTTATTAGTTAGTTGAAGGGCCAATTTGACAGAAAATGGACCAAATTTTAACGTGTCAAGATTTGGGAACTGTCTAAAGTTGGTTCAATAAAGATTAAAATGAGATTACCGAAACAAAAAGTCATTAGATTAAGGTAATAAAAACGAAAAAAGATTAATTCTAAAGCAAAAAAAAGAAGAATAAAGAATATGAGACGTTCGTTGTTCAAGAACAGCTCTGGCACTCCACAACTATCGAGAGCCCACGAGCTTCTCTCTTCTCTCAATGCTGTCGTCACTAAACTAAACTTTTAAAAACAGATTAGTAAATAAATTCGTAACGCTTAACGTTTAATTAATCAAAATTGCAAGGTTTATCAAAAGATGAGAAACTAAAAATTAAAGAGCGTGTCATACTCTTCTGTTCCCTTGTATGGTTACATATATTAAACGGTATCGTTTTAAGATTACACAAAAATGATAAAATTTGGATTAAAATTAAAATATTATCCACTGCACGATTTTTCAGGTGTTTTTGAGTTTCGGAAGTACTAAATTTTAGAGATAAGATTTTATTCGGGAATAGTAATTTTATTTTTTTTCACCGTGGACGGTACTAAAGTACAAAGTGGTAAAAAACCATTGTAAAGAAAAAACAAGAGAGGTCAAAACAACTACAAAAAGGTAAACAAAAAAAAAAAGCGAATATATGGTAATGTTATATATTTTTAATAATTGTTTTTTTACCTTGAAAATTAGAAAAAGAAAAAAAAAACTCCAAATTTTTTTATTTAGGGCTTTTCCTTAAAGAGTGAAGCTAATCCGGTGAGAGCCTTCACTTCTCTCTCCACCGCCACGTCATCATCGCCGTCGTTTGGAGAGGAGGAAGAATTAATAATATTCACTCTCGGAGATAAACATTTCTCCTCAAAAACCAGCTCAATCTCTACAACACTATCCACCTCCCTCTGCGCCGTGTCCGCCGTCACCACCGCAACATCCGTCTCCGTCTCCGGCTTCTCATCAACATCTCCGACGACAACAGAAGCTCGTGTATAAGAAGATAACCATTTAGATCGCATATACTCAGCTTTCCTCCACGGCGGAAAATGCATTCCTTTCTTCTTCAAACTCTGTTTCGCCGCCTCCGATATCAAAAACACGATCTGACTTAACCGATCAGATTTCCCGACGAAAATGAACGGTAGAGATTGAAGCAACGCCTTGTAACCACTCGTTTGTCTCGCTATATCGAACTCTGATCGGAAATCTACATCGATTATTAACCTTTCTTCTCCGATTATCACATCTATATACTCATATTCACCTGAAAAATTATAGAGTTTTTATAAATTCATGTTCATGAAAAAAAAAAAAAAAAGTTGTTGGTGTGTTGAAGAAGATGAAGATTATTGTTTACCAGCTGGGAACGAAGGAGATTTATCCCATTTAGATTTGCAGATTGAAGAATTGTAATTAAGTGATAAGAGTCCTTCGTTGACGATCTTCTTCATATCGTCTTTTCGTTTCACCGATTTGTTCTTATCTACAATCTTCGCCGCGTCGGCTAACAGATTCCTCTCGTCGACGGTTGCGCACGGAACCAAACTCTGATTAAGATCGACAAATTCAAATTCAGTTTTAGGTTAATCAATAGAAATCGAGAGATTGAAGAACTTGTGAGATTTGTTGTTTACCTTGAGATGATCAGAAGCGTCGCAACCGTCAATTGAACCACCGAATAGATCTGATTCATCATCGGAGTAGCTATCGTTGTTACCGTTAAAGCAATTGCAACGATTACGTCCACATTTAGCTTGTTTCTCGTTGTTTTCTTCTATGAAGTTCTGAACCATCTTCGCTAAGCAAACAGAGCTTGGTTCGAACTCCGTCACTACTCCGCCGCCGCCGCTACATTGAACTTCACCACCGGTGACGAATGGTTTCTCTGTGGTTGTTGTTGCGTTTCTCGTGAACGGTCGATCAAACAAACGTTTGAGACGAGATTTGAGCACAGGTTTGTTGCCTGATTCAGCTCTAGCTACAGCTGGAGAAGAATCTATATCAATCGGTTGGATCTTCATCGTAAATGGCATAGCTCTCGATCTAACTTCTCTTCACAAGTCCCCAAGTCAATTCAAATTCAAACACAGATTTGATTTCATATACACTAATCTCAGATCTCTCCAACAAAAACGAAAGAAACTCTTCAAAAATTTCCAAAATTGGATTCAAAAACCAGAGAAGAAGAAGAAGAAGAAGAAGAAACAGAATCTAACAAAACCTCTCAGCTAAAAACCAGAAGAAAACTTCTGAAAATCAGCGGATCATCTTCACAAAAACGAAGCAAAGAATAATAACAACAAAGAAAGAAAAAAAAAAGTCTAAGAGAAGGATCAGAGTTTTTTTTCACGGAAGACGTGACGGCGATGGTAAGAGTCGACAGCGTTACTAGTAACGGAAACAGAAATAGTAACCGGAATATTCATTTTCCCGGCGAGATTCATCGCCGGAGAAGTTCAAAAGGTAAGCGACAAATCTAGAGAGGAAAAAAAATTATTATACAAGAAACGTATTTTTGTGATAATTTGTTTATTTTTCTTATGTGTGTGTGGATGGTGTGGGTAAAGAGAGGTTGGCTTAATCTTATAAAGGAGCAAGAGAGAGAGAGATCCGAAGCTGAAGAGACTTCTCAAAGGAAAATGCTGACTAGGCACTGTAAATGCCACGTCGGATAATTTTTTTTTTACCGTTTTAGTGGGAGGAGATGGTTTTTTTTTTTGTCGTTTTCATCTTAGCGTGGTGGTGAATCCTTTTTACTGGAGACGTGTCAGTAATTGTGGTAATAGTAAAATTACGCTTTTGTCCTCCATTATCGTGGAATATCGGGCATGTCCGAAAATGGATTATTCCTTTATGGAAACTGATATTAATCCAATAGTTAAGTCACACGTGTCTTGAGTAAATCTATTACACACTACTCGTCCTGGTAAAATTAATTTTTTTTTTTTTTTAATTGTATGATCGGGTTATTTTGAGTAATGAGATAATGTCAGTAAAATAGGGGAAAACAATATTGTACTGACCACTAAAGGACAAAAGAAGAAAAAGGCTGACATTTTTTTTTTATATAAGTAAAAGAAAAAGTAAAAGTTATGGCAGTAATAATCTGAATGTTGAAATGACAACAATATACTAGTATTACTATAAGCTATTTAAAGATTTGTTTTAAACTTTATACCCATGCTGTAATTATGAGACTTTAAGCTTTACTTTATTAACCCACATTAAAATCACAACCATTAAAGAAAAATTACTAAAAATCATGCAAAAGAAGGGGCCCAAATATTTGACCGTTTGGTCAATTCATATAAAGAAAAGTAAAAGTAAACAAAAGAAAAATAAAAATAAAAGTTTAAATAGAGTAAAAAAGATAAAGGTAGAATCGAGAATTTAAAGAAATGTACGGTTTTAAAAAGAAGATGACTCTTCCTTTGTACGCATGTATGCAATTATCCTAGCTGCTGGTAAATTAGAGGACAATGAAAACAAATACATTATGAGTTTCAATAGTGACTACTCATACGTATTTTTATACCTATCAATCATGTAGTACTATAGTATTATTATTATATACATGCCTCGATTTTCATGTTCTAAATTGTACCATGTATTATTGTACTAGTAAAGTGTTTTTTTTTTTTGTCAACGTATTAAAGTTATTGATATTGTACATGTTTTACTCATTATAAGACGTGCATATTCAAACTTGAAAAGAAAACAAATTCTTAAACTTTATTTTATTATAGGTAAGTGTTGTGGACTCTGTTTTTATACAGTAATTGTTCTGTTGAATAAAGTAAATACTCGATTATTCGTGTGTGTGTTAAAAGAGTAATGCTACATTGCTATTGCAATACACAAAATGGAATTATAAGTAACATTGAAAAACACGAAAAAGGAAGTGAAGATTCGTCTCCCCAAAACGAAAAGCTGATTATACTTTCCCTCTACAGCAATCAAGTTATCAAAACCCTTTTTCTTATCACTTTATTTCCCCTTTTTTTCCCTGACATGGGAATATATATATGTAATATAGACATGTATATATGTAACTAAGTGGACTACTGTCGGATTTTTTTTAACTAGCAAAATCATTCAAATTTTATTTAATTTGAGTTTATTAAACTATTTGTCAAATAAATCAAATTAAATAAATTATAATATGTATATTAAATTTTAAACATATCATACATTATATTTAGTGTTGAAGAATTTTCGGAAAAACCACATTGATATCCTAAGTAATTTTTAGTGTCTTATTTGTAGTTTATATTTACAATTTTACAATAGTCGCTTTTTGTTGAATCTTGTGAATAAATGTAGAGAAAAACAATAATCAAATTTCAACACGAACAAATATTTGAACTAAAAAAATGTTTTACCTAGCTAAAACAAACACTAAAATAACCAAACAATACTTACGAATATTTTTTAATACACACTTCAACTCTAACTCTAACTCTAATTAGATTAATTAACCCTTAATCTAAACGTACTTAAATACTGTGGTTCATTCAGCTAATTATAAGTTCCAATTACAGGTTATTGACAATATGCTTATACAAGCTATGGATGCCGTGACCTCAAGGGGGCCCTGTTTTGAGTTTTGAGTTTTTTTTTTTTTTTTGACATCTTTGAATCGATAAGGTCTGATCCATAGCCAATCCCTATTACGCGGGGTAACGCGGCTTAGTAGAGTCGAACTCCGGTAGAAAGGCGGAGTCAAATGGACTTAACCACTTGACTAAAAGCATATCCTGCAGTTTTGAGTTTTCTATCTACTGTATATCAGTATATGAAAGTTTTTTCACTTTTGAAAAAAAAAATGATTTGGTGACACAATGGGTAACAAAATCCCAGCATTTATGTGCAAATATGTTTTTAAAACATATCATCCCCTAGTTTTTTGTTTCTTACCTTTATTATTTCTTAGATTCCCAAATAAATTAAAATTAAATTAAGTAATTAAGAGGGAACAGTAATACACCTCTGGGACCTGACAACACTAATTATTTCCACTCCCAAATTACCTTTTTTATCCTCTTCCTTTTGGCTTTTTCTTTATAGTTTATTTAATTCCTTAATCATGATTTTCAGGCAATTAAATTATTATTTACCCAACCTTTGGTTTCAAAATCAACCACTTTTTCATGCCTTAACCCAACTACCATATCGAAATTTCCTAGATGACGTATCTCTCTATTACCAATAAAATCATTGTTAGTATTTTCTTGTAATTAAGTTATGAAATACTTAAAATTTTAAAACCAAACCAGAATTTATATTAAGATTACCAAATTGAGTTGAATATGATAATTATAGATTAGCTGTTTCCGTTTCTAGTCTAAATTCTTTGGTATTCCATTTGTTTTTTTATTTGTTAATGGATTTGGTATTTTCATTTCATTATAAATTTATAATCCTAATGTTATTAGTTGATGCTTCCGCTTTAGAGAACTTCTTTCATGAATTGCAATTATTATATTTTCAGATTCATTATTAAGTTCCCCTCTAAATATTTTATTCTCAAAAATTATATTAGTTGAGTCAATTGAAAATGTTCCATTCTAACAACTCAAGTCATGAACTCATGATTGTAATCCATATAAACATTCTCTATGCAGATGTCTAATTATTATTATTTTGGTAGATAATATTTGATTGTGTGATACAAGTTTTATGATTTGATAAACTCATCTAACAATGTGTATTCATGATTCAGTGGATATATTAGAAAATGGCAAAATTCTAATTTATGAATTATATAACTTGTTAAGAACATTGGCAGAGAAACATAGCCACATTTGAACTGATTTGGAGATTAGCTGTTTCCAAGACTCATATATCATCATAAGTAAAACTTTTTATTTTTCAATGAATTTAGAAAAGTTACAGCCTTTGATTTTTTTTTTCTTTTGCTTGATAGGCTCTGGGAATTGCCAAGTTAAGGCCCTACCTTTGATGAATTTCATGAGTTTGTCCATAATTTTTCCATGCTATTTATTTATAAACCATAGTAATAAGCAATTCTATTTTAACTACTACTAGTAGTATAGTTTGTTTTACTAACTGGCGAATTCATAATATATGATTTTAAAATATTATTGAAGTAAAGAGTGGACTTTCTTGAAATATAGTTCTAAATTAATATATAAGAATGTATTTAACATTTATTCTTATGACGATTTAATAAATTTGTTATTTCAAGTGTACCCTATTTTTCTAAGTGAAGTAATATTGACAATAACGACACTTTCCTTTCCACAAAAACTAAAGAGATATTTTTTCTGTTAAGAAGTTGTGGATTTGTGGTCCATAATTTTTATTGAATAATAATATCTTATTGTATAAATTAGTGGATATATACTATTTGATTACATATTTAAGATATAGTTTAGTCTGAAATGGATTTTTTTTTCTTACAACAGTAGTTAAGCATCACGACATCTCCATGGCCCAAGACTCCTCCTCAGCGAAAGATCACTGATTTTCTCTTCAAAATGAATAAAACATATACGATATCATTTTTTTTACAGAAAATTGCAAAAATCTTCCAAATCATAAATAAACACGTAGGTTTGTAAATTTAAATTATCATATTATTTTTAAAAAAGTCATCAAAATAGAACTAAGTTGATTATTTATACTAAGAATACACATTTCACATGATTAAGTAAAAAGAAAACTACAAAATAAAACTTCATCAAGTTATTGCTACATTCATTTTTTAAAATGTACAATTTCATCTTTAAATAAATAAAATACAGCACAAACCATTTTGATTGTAATAAAATTATGTATTATAGATATTAATATGATAAGGTGTAGGAAATTTAGTCATTTTTGCTTTGATTTCAAAATCCTCTATTATTTGTTTTTTTAAAAAACTTAAACCCTCAATTATATATGCCTAACAAAATTACAATTATGTCTACAAGGTGTTGAAAGATTGATCTCTATACTATTAAAAGAGAAGTACAAATGTAAATCTCTATACTATTAAAAGAGAAGTACAAATGTAAATGGGTCGGGTCAAAATCAGAAAATTGACCCGAAATTTTGAAATCGGATCTTTGAAAAAAATTTGGAATATAAATTCGAATTAATAATGAAAAATTGAACTAAAATCAAATGTTTATGAAAATCAAATAAAATTTGATTGTACTTATGGTAACTAATTATAAAATCATATTCCGAACAATATTATACATTAATTACGTATAATATATTTGTTCGTATACTTTTGAAACGAATTTCATAATAATCAAAGTTTTTCTCATTAATTTTGCTTATTTTAGCCAGTTATAATTAATTAAAAGATATCTTACTTGCATCTAGAGATTTCTAGAAAATTTATCACAACTAACCCATCTATTTTATAAATTAAATAGATATTTTTAGTTTATTCGTGTAAATTAAATAGATATGAAATCTATGTAACTAATTTAATTTAATTAGATTAAATCGAAATTATGGTATTTTCGTACTTATAGCTTACCAAAGAAGTTTAATTTTTAAATTATAAAGATTTCTTGAATATGATTTTTAGAATTATTCAACAAGATGATAAATATTTATTAAATTTTGTGAATCATGAAAAATATTAATTATTTTTTAATTATTATATTTCACCTTTCAATCTCTCATCTAACAAATAAGATACATATTCTATTATTCCTATGTCCAAACTTTATTGTGTTGTATGACTAAATAATATTTCCATTAGAGGTGTCAAAACGAGTTGATTCGTCCCGTTAAGCCTGTTTTGCAATAGGCAAAATATATTTTGGCATGTAGTTAGTCTGTCCGCATGACCCACGGGTAGCATATATGAAACACAAACCCATCGCGCGAATATATGCTGATTTGCGGGGTTATCCGTGGATTTTGTTTAAATAATTTAAGAGTAACCAAAATTTAAAATTCTACTAAAATAAATAAATTAAAAACTTTTAGAAAAAATAATCTTATATATCATTATATTTATAAATATTATAATTTCATTTATTAAAAGTTTTTTAAACTACCACATGTTGAATAAATTATATTTTTATCAATAAATACTATCATGTGGGTTGATCCGCCAACCCGCGGACGAAAACCGATGAGCCACTACGAATCAATCCATGTGGCCTGCTTATTTGCGGGTTTAATATATTTTCCCAAATCTGCCCTATAGTGAGATGATTTGGGCTCGACACACGGTTTTTGACCTATTTTGACTGCTTAAATTCCCATGATTCGTCTAATTTTTGAATTCTAAAACACAAAATTCCATTTTGTAAATCATAATTAATATGATTGGTTTAATAATAAACAATTAATATTTTCTTTACAATTTGTTATTAGGAATATTTATAAGTACACTACACGATTCGTTCTACTAAAAATATGTACAATATTAAAATCAACGTATGTAAATCAATATTCTCCAGCGGTGGACCGCGGGTCCGATCCTAGTTGACTTACATATTTTATAGCGTTTGATTTATTTTAAGTTTTGTGAACAAAAGGCCAAATGAATTCGTGTTCAGTTGTAACTATAATCAGGTCAATTAGATGGGCATATACAAAAATATCACATTACTATAGTTAAACTGATCGTAGGTAGACAAATTTCTGACGAGGACTTTTCACAACTTAACAATCTGATTGATATGAATTCAATTACATTTAAAGGTAATTTTATATAATCCATCTATTTTTGGAAAAAAAAACGAACATAAAAAATATCATCTGATAATGTTCTTTTAACATTGTATCGACGGATGAATTGATGGTTTTGCATAATATCGTGTAGGAATTCTGTATATAATTACATGTTGTTGTTTAATTCATTGGGCAAAGACAATAACTCGAGAAAGCGAAGGTTAGACAATTTAACACGGTTACCGTTCACCTATTTGATGTATGTATGTATTTTCGTAATAAACATACTTAACCTTAAGACTTATTAACTATCATTGAGTAGACTTTTAGAGAATATTGTTGTATTAAACATGTTTGGCCTACATTGAATGCTACACATAGATGTAACGTAACTTATGTTAGAGATCAAAGAATACAATATATACGATTAGACTCACATATCAATCAATAATTTTATTGTCACCGAGTCTTGCCTTTTAACTCGTAGTTTTTGTTATACTTTTAAAAGTCTGTATAAATTATGACAAATATTATATCTAACAATCACATAAAAAAGAAAAGATTGTGATTATTTTACCTTCACAATCACACGTATTATATTCACTTTCATAAAGTTACATTGATCTTCAACTCGATTGTGTTTTTAAACACAAGTCGAAAAATTGCATATAAAATATCAAAAACTATATAAAAAAAATTTAATTGTTTTCTTCTAAATGTGCAGATATACAGTTGAAGTTGTACTTAAACTATTGAGGTAACTTAGAAAGCAAGACAGCGGACCAAGCCCGTGAAGCCTATGAAGCTCGTGAAGCCAAAAAATATTCTAGATATCTTATTGTGATAAGGATTAAGAGATTTAGAATATTTACTTATTCATGTTTATCTATTTCCTATTCCAATTAGGTTAAACATAAGTTAGTCTCTATATATTGTGTATCAATTCTCTTGAGATTAACAACACATAATAAAGAGTTTTCCCACAAATCCTCCTCTAGTTTCAATATGGTATCAGAGCAGTCGATCCTTGTGGATCAAAATTAAAATTCTGCATTTAAAGTTTTGTGATCTCACACTCAGAAGAGATCATGGAAACAATGACCGTCGAAGGACTTGACGTTGAAGACGGTGGGGACGGAGACGATGAAGATGATGACATTAAGTGTGGATTTGTTCCACGTTAGATTTTTAATTATAATTCAATGGAATTTGGTTTTTCGTTTTTTTTTTTTAAGAAAAGAAATTTACTCTTAGTTAGTAATGATTCTAAGGGTTTATGGTTTATATGGGTTTCTAGTTTTATTGTTTCTAGAATTATTCTTGAGTTAAGAATTTTTCAGAGTAATTTTATATCTCGCTTTTCTTATTGTGGGAGAGTTTGGTAATAGTTTTACCATTACGGGGGAGTTTGGTTATAGTTTAACCATTAGTATAGTTTATTGGAACGCTCATGTTTTTAGGTCATGTTTAGTCCGAGTTATGGACCATCTAAGATAAGGATGATTGTTTGTGGAGCAGCATAATTTGCGCCCACGGGATGTATTCCCTTTTACCAAGACCGAAGACGAGCAAAAATTCCACCCCTATTTTCAAAGTTGAAGCTTAAACCCTGAGGCGTGTGTTGACATGATTTGTCCGTCTTCGACATATTGTCCACGACATACGTGTTCCGCTTTGTGATTGCAAAGCTTGCGTTTTGCGTACCACGTTTGTCGTGCGGGGGAGTATTGAGGTAACTTGGGAAGCAAGACAGCGGACCAAGCCCGTGAAGCCTATGAAACCCGTGAAGCCGAAGAATATTCTAGATATCCTATTGTGATAAGGATTAAGAGATTTATAATATTTACTTATTCATGTTTATCTATTTCCTATTCCAATTGTAGGTTAAACATAAGTTAGTCTCTATATATTGTGTATCAATTCTCTTGAGATTAACAACACATAATAAAGAGTTTTCCCACAAATCCTCCTCTAGTTTCAACATAAACCCAAAAAACTTGATAAATCCAGTAATTAAATGAATTATGTTTAAGTGAATTTCAATAACATGAAAATATATGAATTTGTGATTAAATTTAAATGATGTGGACATTATCGTCTTATACGTAGAGATTTTTTTTTCTGATGATATATGATTAGCTAAGTGAATTTGTACCATATCATCATTCACTCATCACTCTCTTTTGTTAATTGTGTCCTCTAAATTGGAGTTTTTGAGTTTTAACCATTTAAATAAATATAATATCTATAGAAAGTAGAATCGTGTGTAACGTCTAACACGATCCAAATTAAACTCCATGAAAAGACTCTATCTAATTCATAGTCGTATCTTTTCAAACTCTAACTAGCCAAAATAAAATAAAATAATCTATTGATGTTTTACACTGATCCAAAGACACTATATATCGCATCTAATATAATTGTGAAAGCCTAAAAAACGAGCTGATCATGTAAGAACTTTTCCTGTGTTTAGCGAACTCTTTTTTTTTTATTTGGTGGTTTAGGCAGAAGTTCAGGTATAACTCTTTTTCGTTTTGGTGGATTGGGTTTTAATGGTTTTGTTCAAACCTAACAAATAGTTCAATTTTAATAACACACCCTAATGTGAGGTTGAAAATGTAGTACATCTTTGTTTTGTGAGATTCATAGGTTCATGCTGAATTCATCATGAACCTTAAACATTTTTAATTTTTTTTGAAACATAGGGACTATTATTTTATATTTTTAGTCTTTTGAAATAATTAGTTATGTCGTGACGATAAATAACACTTCCAAAGTCATGGTAAGAATGCTACATATCTCTTCCTCGGTGCCAGTAAATAAATGCGAAAATTTCGGAGGATAAACAAATGTATATTATAAAAAAAACAAGAAGAAATTAATAAGTTTGTTACAGTAGAAATAAAAATGGGAAACGTCATCATCATCTTAAAATATCCCCATTGGTTGGCCTACCCCATTTCAATATTCCATAAGTTTAAATCTAACCTTATCTTAGTTATCAATCTACTCTTCATAATTTTAATATTCATTACATAAATTAGTTTCTATATTCTTATTATGATGATTTTTTTTGTCACTTCCTAATATGATGGTATATAATGTATTTATACGTATTATATATCGTTTCATATTATTATATTCACGTACATCTCTGACAACAAATATAGAAACGTACATGTAGATCAATAAGTTTGTTGCATAAGCATTCTCGAAGATGCTTTGAAATTTCAGGAATTTCAATAAATACAGAGTCAATAAACTTTAGAGTAAATATTTAAATATCACATATATGTTCAAAGACGTTATAGTACAATGGTATCGTTGGAGTTTTTATTGACCGAACACCATATCTTAAAATTCTGAATCCGGATAAAATGCAGAATCGAATACATAAAAATAAAAGTAAGTGTGGACCCTTGAAAAAAATAAATAATGATAATAATATATATTATATGATTGCTTGCACACATGGATAAGAGAAAAATGAGTTTTAGGGTTAGAGATCAGCGATCAGATCTAAATATTAAATTTAGCAAATCAGAAAAGGACTGAAGAAGACATAAAGGCTTTTGATAATGAAGGTCTTGTCCATACTTATAGTCATATATATATGGGAAAATGTAATAATAATAATGATATGATGGTTATATATATTATATATATATTTTTTTTTACACAAATACATATACTGCTTTACATCATCATTACCCTACCTGTTTTTTGCTTCTTTTTGTTTTTGGAGTTTCGTTGCTGTTTCTTTTGAAAATATTCCTATTATTCTGGTAATTCAGATTTGTGCAGACAAAACAAAGCACGTATATACATATTTGCTAAAGCAAGCATTTTAAGAGAGTTACTTATTTAGTGAAGATTGGATCTTTTGATTAGTTGTAGTATTTAGAGAAGATAACCTAAAAATAGTTGAACCAAAGACAGACCTTTCTCATGCAATGTAACAATTTATTTCCAATAATACATTTGTTAATTTCTATCATAAAAGTGGGTGGTATATGTACGATGTTCATAATTTAGTGGTTGAATTCACAGCCAATAACATGGATAAAATTTCTTAATTTATTGTTTGCTATTGTTGTTGTCTCTATTATCAATTCCCTTTATTACATTGTTTATTTTGTTTATATATGTCTTTATAATTCGGACCCGTAAAGTATTAACTACCTACTTAATTAAAGTTTTTTTTTTTTGACATTTTTGGATCGACAAAGCTCGATCCATAGTCAATTTCTACTACGCGGGATAACGCGACTTACTGGAGTCGAACTCCGGTGGAGAATGCGGAATCAAATGGACTTAACCATTTGACTAAAAGCACATCCCCACTTAATTAAAGGTCCCTATTCTGACTACATATAATAATTGAATTATTGAACTGTTTCATGATTAATCTAAAACTTGTGAGTCTTTTACATTTAAAATATATGATTGGGTCCATTTGCTTCTATTATAATAGAAATGGGACCACTGGTTTAAGTGATGCAAACAGTAGAAGGGAAGATATGATCAAATCCTCCAATATTATTTGATTTACATTAATTTAATATAAACTATATAAAAACTATAGTAGATTAAAAAAAAACAGCTTGACTATGTTGAACTAATTCAGAGAAATACTTGACAAATTCAATAATGTTTGATATGTACTTCTCATTAGTGTCGGAGTGTAAAATTGGTGTTGCAAGATAGTTAAATCATTCTTTGAGTGAGTTTCACGGTTTACTTTCGGAATGTGACATTTAGAACATAGAAAAGATTGGTCAGAAGACCCCAAAACTTTCTGAAAGACATATTGGGGTTTGAATGGTAATCCATTATCAAAGCGGTATAGGCTGTAAAGTTTTGACAGTTACCAATCACAAAAGCTTTATCAAAAGCGTTACTAAAAGTTTTACTCTCAGCTTTTTTGTACAGCTTTCTCGTACAACTCTTTCTTACAGTTTTGTACTATTCCGAAAAAGCTTATAGCTCCAGCTAAAAAAATTTGTACAGTTTTGTGTTACCAATCGGACACATTAAAATAGAAATTTATAAATTTGTATCTAAAATAGTACTCTTGGAAAAATAGGGTATAATTGTAGTAATTTTACAAACTATACAAAAATTAGTGGTTGTTTTTGTAACTTATCGCACCATTTTTTGGTTTTAACTTTGATTGGGGCGAATTAATATAATCCCTCAGCGTTCCATAACAATAAGAACATCAAAAAGCTATATATTGACAATGATTATATATTGAAGATGTTGTGGTGGGCTTAAAACTGCGGGCCTAAATGGGTCCAACATTAGAAAATAAGCCCGTCATCCGTAGAATGTAGAATCCCGAGTTTTAGATAGATTACAAGCAAAGAAAGCATCAATGTATAAGTGTGTTATGTGTGAAAATTGACGAGAATAGACGATGATAATTCCTCTTCAGCTTCAAGTCTAGTCTTATACGACGGCGCCATGTACCTCGACTCTTCAACCTCCGCCTCAAAACCACGTTTCGGGTTTTTGAGTATACGGGAATCGATTAGAAACGCTTTAAACTCCTCTTTAAGAGATGCGTGATCGCGGAAAATCACGTCGAATTGTTCAATCAAAGTCACTATATCACCGCCAAAGGCAAACAGATTTAGAAACACACCGTGTAAATCCTTCCCCAAAGCTTCCACTTTGTTCATGAACTCAACCGTGCGTTCTACGTCTGATTTTGCCGAGTTACAATTCTTCTCCGTGATAGGTAAATCCAATAGAAGCTGATAGAATTCTTGGAGCAAAACGTCGTGATTACGAAGAATGGAAGCGACTTTGGTTTTGAGATCGATGTAGCTTAAAGACTTAGATTGATAATGATAAGACTTCATTGCATTGACAAATTTAACGATGATTGTCTTATCATCCAACTCTTTCACTTTTTTCACAAACTCGCAACTTCGTTGAATCTCTTCGTCCGAACAATCCGACGGAGTTTGATAAAAATCTATCTCCTGATTCTTCATCCGAGGTCTCTTGCAACTTTTCCTGTTTCTTCAATATCTTTTCTAATGGAGAGGCGATTCTAATTGTGATTAAGAAGAGTATACACATTTATAATATATTATGGTATTTATTCTAACTCCTAATCCTATTTGGGTTTACATTCTCCTTAATTCCTTAGTAGTTTTTGAGAATTTTTTTTTTGGATTTTGTTTAAAAACAAACTCACTTAATTTCCTATCTACTTTAGATCTCAAAAGGCTAAAAACTAAAAGCTATAACAAAAGGACTTAATGACATAGAATCGAATTACTAGAATAAGATTACTGATATTATTGAAAACCAAAAACAAACAGTACACTACAAACAAAGCTTACACATTCGTGGCACACGTCCACTGTTGTTAACAAACCGAAGATGACGATGCCTCTGGAATCTAATGTAAGAGTAGTCTAAAGACAGCAACAAAACACTCTTTGCGGGATTGCGAAATTGGAAAAAGGGAGAAATTACGGGACGTTCATTACCTGGATTGATTGCAACATGTCCGAGACTGCGATCACGAGGTCACCAGATTTTATCATGCCTCTTGATTTCAGTAACGAGAATGTTTTGTTCAAGTTGCTTTCCATGTCGTCTGAGAAGCTGAGACGGAATGGGATAAGCCCCCATTGTAGGTTTAAGCGTCTTCTCACCGAGGTTGTGGTTGTGAAAGCAAAGATCGGGCAGTCTGGGCGACATCGGGAGACCAATGACGCCATGTGTCCGCTTGTTGTGTAGACGAAAACCGCGTCCACTCCAAGATTGTTAGCTGCAAGTTTTTGGATGATAAAATGAGATACTCAAGACAGATTCTTTTGAGATAAACAATGAACCTGAATTATTTACCCATTTTAGCAGCAGAGTTACAAATCTCTTCTGAGATTTTGTCTGAAAAGGTAGAGCCTATGGCTTGAAGCGGCACAGACTCGTGGCGTTTCTCTTCCCTCCACCATCTCTCGATTCTTAAACTGACAGTCCTTAGAACCGTGAGCGCCTTGTCTGGGAATTGACCCATAGCTGATTCTCCAGAGAGCATCAATGCATCTGATCTTTGTCTTACTGCTTCAGACACATCGGCAACTTCTGCTCTGGTTGGAGTTGGGTACTCAATCATGGACTCAAGTAGCTGTGAAGCAACGATGACAGGTTTGTTCAGCCCTCTGCAGACTTGCACGATTCTCTGTTGAGCTGCTGGAACTTGCTCAAGAGGTATCTGAGCTCCCAGATCTCCTCTTGCGACCATGGCTCCATCTGACGCTAGAATAATTTCTTCCAAATTGGTCAATGAATCGATACTCTCGATCTTTGCAATTACTCCAATTTCCCTGCATCATAAATGAATACAACATCAAAATAAAGATGGTGTTAACATAACGCAAAACCAAATCCTATTATAGCCTGACCCCCAAAGTAGATCATATCTTTCTTATACAGTAGTAAAATGTGTTGATATTGAGCATGTTTACTTACCCTCCACGGGAACGAGCAGCAAGATAACTTTTAAGGTGATTAATAACTTCAGCCGACTTGACAAACGATACAGCAATGAAATCCACACCTTCAGCAATTCCAAAATCAATATCCAACCAATCCTGAAAATAAAGAATTAAGGTATCATCAGTGAAAATGAGTATGTTCTCCCTGATTCCCTCAGGGAGATATTCTATATGTTCTAATTTCTGAGTAAGAACATCATTCCTCCTTCAGCATTAATTAGGAGATAAAATAAAGACTTCGCATTTAAAATCAACACTCATAGATTCACATGGACTCTAGTTACTTAGAGAACGAACTGCTATTGTGATATAGCTACTTGTATCTTTCGTAGTTACTTTACTTTATTTATCCTCTGTTTTGCTAACATGGACTCATCTAGGTTCCAAAAATGTACATCCTCACATTGCTTTGATCCCTCCTAAATTTACCAAATAAAGTGAATCATAACCCAAACCTTAGGAAGATAAAAAATTACAAACCTTGGAAGAAATAGTTGGAAGCATGGCATTACGCTCTCGTACAAGACTTCCATCTCTCCAAAACGTCAAGTTAGCTCGAGGAAGCAACAATCCAGGATCGGTACATAGACACTTAACATCAGGACCAATCTTCTCAATCACTTCAAATCTCACCATTCCACCATCAACTAGAAGTTCATCCCCAACTCTTACATCTACATCACAAACAAAACCAATTGATTCCTATTCATCTAAAGTTCTCCACTTCCACTTTTACATAAACAGAATTACATATACCTTCAGCGAAACCATCGTAGCTCACACTAATGGTACGTTCAGGACGAGAAGAATCAAAAGCTCTAACAGTGAAAGTCCAAATCTCACCATCCTGTAAAAATATCATCACCAACGCTAAAACATCTAAATCACACACACAACACAACAATGTCTACATCGAATTCGAATCGAAAGAGAAGAGATTAAACAACCTCTGCTTTAGCTGAAGATTCACCACCAAGATCTCCCATATGAATCTCACTACCTTCAGTATCCATCATAATAGCAACCGCAAAGCCTTTCTCCTCATTAAGCCTACGAACACTACGAATAACACCGCGGTGCCAATCGCGAGTACCGTGACACATATTAAGCCGCGCCACGTTCATACCTCCCACAGCAAGCGCCTCAAGCTGGTCAAATCCACACGTAGCCGGTCCGATCGTACAAATCAGCTTCGTCCTCCTCGTACTTCTAAATCCATTCTCCTTAAGCTCAGCTTCCGTGACAGTATCAACCTCAATCCCAGCCGTATCCGTCGTAACCGCCGTAGCTACAACGGATCTCTCATCAGACTTCACAGCACCAGTACCGTTAGGTGAGAGAAGTACCTGCGACGACGACGAGGATGATGATGAATCAAGATCCGGTGAAGGCGACGGAGACGAAGAGGAGGCTCTGATGGAAGTGTATTTGATGGTTGTTAGAGGGAAACGACGGAAGGAGATAGAGGAGAGAGGACGGTTGAATTGTGAGTGAGGGAGATTGAGAAGGTGAGGAGTGCGTGAAGGAGTGGAGAATTGGATGGACTGAGACATAGTTTCGCCGGCGCCGGAGGGAGAGAGATCGGAGAAATCGAAATCGAAATCGAAGGACAGTTGGCTCAGAGGAGAAGAAGGCGGAGATATCGAAGTGTGAGAGTGTTTTTTTTTTTTGGTTTGGATTTTGATTTTTGAGATGATAGGAATTTGGGAAGGGTTATATTTGGAATATTTATATTTATATTTGTATTTTTCCTATGTTTTTGGTGCCGTCGAGGCTGTATGTTAAAATTGACATAAAATTCTTTGATTCAGTTGATGAAATTTCAAACTTATTTTTTTTTTAATTTATAGAGTTGTAGATTTGTAGTTCCACTTGAGGATAGATTTTTTTCGAGATATGCTACATAAATTATAGATCATTTTGTATATTCTGTTGTAGAACTCATGAATAATATAACCATTGATTTTTTTTTTTGAAAGAAGGATTATAATATTTAAGAATTTTAAGATCCCTTTTTACATAATTTCATAAAAAGTGTGACCTTTACAATTTTTTCGACTTTAAATTTTAAATTGATTTTAGTAATCTTTTATTTTTTCTTAAGTGAAAATGTAATAATAAATAAAATTCTGTGTAGTGTATTGTTTTTAAAAACTAATGTTTAACTTTCAATTTTATTTTTCTGTTTAAAATAATATACATAGAGTTATATAATTTTGTTTTACTATACCATGCATTTAATCTTACTTCTATTCTAAAACTTATCATATTAAAATTTTTGAAATATGATCACTTTTAATTATTATTTTTTTCTTATAAAATTTGAATTATACTATTATTACTAATACAATTTTTACAATATTGTTTTTACTATTTTAAATTTTCATTTATTTCTTGATTTATTTCTATATTATTTCATGAAATTTCCGAATCATTACTTCATGGATTTCGTTCTAATATTAGTTCATGATTTCTTTCCATATTATTTCATGGTTTTTAGCAAGATTTCCGATATGGGCGTGGAAAGTGGGATTACGAGAATGTTGGGCTTCCCTAAGGATTACAAAAAGCGTAAGTTGTATATTTTCATCATTCTTGTACATATAAAGTAAGTAGTAACAACTAATGAATGACGTTTAAAATTCAGACAACAAATAAATGACGGTTAAGAGTAAGACAGTAAAACACTAACTAAAACCACAACAAAATTATTCAACCCAAAGCAATGTCACAATTTTTTTGGGAAGCTTAATAATCTAAATCTTGGTATATAATCATTTTAATTGAAAACAATATCAATTTCAAGAGCTATGATATTTTTATCCTTATTTACCAGCTGTAAGCGTAGATAACATTGTTGTTAGTTTATTTGATTTTTTTCGATAGAATATGTAATACCATGTAAACACTCATTAATGAAAAAAACTCGCACTAAAAATTAACAAAAGTGACTATGGAAGTTAAAAGCGAACACTTTTAGAAAAATATAAGTAACTAAATATACTTTTTTGAAGGAATATAATGATTTTACAAAAAGAGAGGTATCATTGAAACAATTGGAAAAAATAGAAGTTTTCGTAGTCATTTTTTAATGCAAAACATAACAAATTTGGCAAAATTTATAGATTTGTTTGAATTTTAAGAAGACAATTTTCCAAATACCAAAAAACTTCAATATTACTGTAAATGATAAAATTGTAAATGAAAAAAGAGGCTTTTGCAAAAATGCCACTTTTTCAATGCCACTTTTCAAAAATACTCTTTTTAAAAAACCTTATAAAAAATGCTCTTAAAAATATAAGACTTATCCAAATATGTATGTAATATTATTAAAACATACACAAACTACATTTCTATGTATCTAAAATCTTATAAATACTTTATAAATACCTTATAAATGCATTTTAAAAACCTTTAAAATATCTTGTAAAACCTTTGAAAAATCTTTAAAATCCTTTAAAATAACTTGTAAAACCTTTAAAAACACCTTATAAAACCTTATAAATACTTGGATCGAGTCTTCAAGTAGTAGTTACAATCCATAAGTACCTTATAAACCTAATAAAACTTGGGAGACTAAAAAAAATGCCCCTTTTTCAATACATCTTTTCAAAAATGCCCCCTTTGGCTGTCAATTTTTAAAAATACCCATTTTTATGTACAAAATGACTAAATTACCCTTCTTTTAATAAAAGATATCAAAAATATATAAGGAAAACATGAGAATGTGCACACATCAAAATTACAAATTTGATTTGTAAAAACTTGTAAAACCTTTAAAATACCTTGTAAAATTTTCCCGTAAAAATTTTTCCCGCCAAAAATTTTTTTTTGCGGGAAAAGTGATTCCGCAATTTTTTTGGCGTTAAATTTTGGCGGGAATAATTTACAAGGTATTTTAAAGGTTTTTACAGGGTATTTATAAGGTTTTACAATGTATTTTAAAAGGTTTTACAACGTATTTATAAGGTATTTATAAGATATTATAAGATTTTACAAGCTATTTTATAAAATTTTACAAGTTATAAAGTTTTACAAGTTTTTTATAAGGTTTTACAAGTTATAAAGTAAAACATTATAAGTACCTTGTAAAACCTTTTAAAATACATTGTAAAACCTTACAAAACACTTGTAAAAAATCTGTAAAACCTTTAAAATACCTTGTAAATTTTTCCTGCCAAAAAAATTGTTGAATCACTTTTCCCGAAAAAAAAAATTTTGGCGGGAAAATTGCGGGATCACGTTTCCCGCCAAAAATTTGCGGGATCACTTTTCCTGCCAAAAAATATTTTGTATTTTGTGGACCTAATTTTGTTTCAAATAAGGGTAAAATGATCATTAAAAATTAAAAGAGGGCAAACTTAAAAATGGATTCTCAAAGGGGGCATTTTTTAAAAGAGGTATTGAAAAATGGGCATTTTTAACAATTTCTCATAAAACTTTATAAAAATTTCAGATTTAAAAATGAGCATTTTTTAAAATTGACATCTAAAAGGGAAATTTTTGAAAAGAGACACACCAAAAGAGGTATTTTTAACAATTTCCCATGAAAAAAATGATCAACTTTTGACACGTTTCGACAAAATTGTTATTTTTCTGTAACAAGTCGTGTGTTAACATTTTTGTTACCAAATAAGGAACAATTTTTGTGTAACATATTACCAAATAATTAAGGAACAGATTTTAAAAATTTAATTGTCATCCAAAATTTTTTAAACAATCTGGTTTGTAAGAAATTAGACACGCATCAAACTCAATCCCTTATAAATGATCTTGTACCTGTCTTATTAGGCCGAGAGACGTTACTCTGGGCCGAGCAAATGTAATATTTTTTTAACTTAAATATATTGAAAGGCCCTAAGCCAGTGCTTGGCCCATTTGAGTTTATAAGTGAAGTGTTTTTTTTTTGGGTTTAAAAACAAATTCGTTTTATTAAATGTTATTTTTTTTTATTTAGATCATCATATTTACAGTTTTGACATTGTTCCCGCATACTTTTCTTCTTCTTCTCTCCACCCATCTGCTTAAAGGAAGGAACCTCAAAAGCTTACCAAAAGTAGAACACGAACTTTTTTGATCTCCGATTCTTGCCTCCGCCATCGCCAGATTATAGCTGAATCAAGGTCTGATCACAAATTTCCCGATTTGTATTTATATATCCTTTAGATTGGTGTAAAACTTGATCGAATCTGGGATCGTTGTATCCAAAATCTGATCTGGGCTTCTCTGATTCGAATTCTAATTCACTAACTTGTAAAATTCTGAGTTGGGTTTGTTTGAAGATTCAATTTTGATGCTCTATCTATAGGGTTTCTTGATTTCACTGTTTGTAGAACAATTTCATTGTAAAGTAATGATTTTTTTTCTTGATTAGGATCTTGTGTTTGATATAAAGCGGAGAGAGAGATGGGAGCATTCATGTCGAGGTTTTGGTTCATGATGTTTCCTGCAAAAGAGTATAAGATTGTTGTTGTTGGTTTGGATAATGCTGGTAAAACGACGACGCTTTATAAACTTCATTTGGGTGAAGTTGTTACTACTCATCCTACTGTTGGGAGCAATGTTGAAGAGCTTGTTTACAAGAATATCCGCTTCGAGGTACGGACACTTTCTTGATTTGCGAATCCTTGTTTCTTAGGTTCTTTTTGAGGTTTGATCTTAGGACATGGAGATGGGAGTTGAATCTTTATGAATTCTTCTTAAATTTGCAATCTTTTGTTGTGTTATTGTCTTTAGGTATGTTGAATGCCCGCAGTTTTCTTGCAAAATGGATGTTTGTCATGATTGGTCTAGAAGCCCATAGTGTTGAACGTTTTGATATGTGTGGATACTTGCGATTTATGGTTTCGTATAACAAATTTCTGTAGATGCTGTTTATCTGGCTTTTATGTTATACCGGGTGGACTGTTTGCTACTTCTTACTAGCTTAGTTTTAATGCCAGAGGATTGGTGTTTGGAACGTCTTCTTTTATACAGTGGTCAAGTCATGGCCTGAGATGAAACCATTTCTGTTTTATGACAATCTGCATGTTTTCTTGTATGTCAGTACCAAATGATGCATATAAACGTTACCATACTTATAAATCGAACTTTTGTTTGACACATAAAGCTTTAAATCCCTTCCTGTAAAAAAATAACTGTTTGACGCTTGCATACATTCAACTTTGAGCTTTGCAAATTAAAGATTTGATGCGATGTTACTTATGATATGGTTGTCTTCAGGTTTGGGATCTTGGTGGGCAAGATAGGCTAAGAACTTCATGGGCAACATACTATCGCGGAACACATGCTGTGATTGTGGTTATCGATAGCACAGACAGAGCCAGAATCTCTTTCATGAAAGATGAGTTCGCCAGGTTACTTGGTCACGAGGATCTTCAAAACTCGGTCATACTTGTGTTTGCAAACAAACAGGATCTGAAAGATGCGATGACTCCTGCTGAGATCACGGATGCACTTAACCTTCACAGTATTAAGAACCATGATTGGCATATTCAAGCAAGTTGTGCAGTTACTGGAGAAGGATTGTACGATGGGCTTGGTTGGATTGCCCAAAAAGTTACCGGTAAAGCCACGAGTTAAGGGAAATCGGAGAGCGTACTATTCTTCTTTGTGTCTTTTGTCTGCTTCAGCTGTTCTTTAACATTGTATCCTCTGACTTTTATGCAACAAGGTTCAACTATTTTGGTTGCTCTCATTGAAACTGTGTCCAGAATTTTATATATGAAAGAAAAGAATCTTGTTTTATTTCAGATTTTAAAACTAACACCAAACTCAAAATCCAAACGAACTAAAAACAAAAACAGACCAAACATTAAAACAACACAAGCCACCATTGTAGTCTCTCTCAGAGCTCATTGCAGTCTGCGATAACCACGGGCTTGGAAGGAATCCTGTAAGGTGTAGTCATGTCATGTTTTCAAAGGAAACATGTTCTTCTTCATCTCGTGCCACATCAGTTTGCAACAACAACAACGATGATGATGTTAAAACAATACAATAACAACACAAACTAGAGGGCGTTATTTCGAGGCATTAAGCAAAGCAAACTCGAGCAAAATATATAGTGCAAGAAAGAAAGAAAACATATTTCATGAACAGAGCCACAGAGGCTTTTTTATTTAGCAGCCAACAAGAGAAGTTAACTCATCAACCTCTGCTTTGATTTCTCCAATGAGTTCTTCTTTGTACTCTTCAAACGTGCCTCGGAAGAAAGTCACTGTCCCGTTTTCCACAAGCCAAATTTCACTCTTCTCCTCATCCTCACAGACACGGCTTATGAGTCTCGAGTCGTGGCTCACCAACACAACTCCTCCTTTGAACTCATCTAGTGCATCCGCCAAGGCATCTATCGTCTGCATGTCGAGGTGATTTGTTGGCTCGTCAAGAAGCAAAATGTGTGGCTTCGACATTGAGATTGAGGTTAACACAACCCTAGCCTTTTGTCCTCCAGACAATTTCGCAGTTGGAGTTGAATGGTTTTCACCTGTTAGCCCAAACTTGCCCAGTTTTGCACGCACCGCCTCTTGTTTGCTACATCCCTCTTGGTCAGGATACAGACGAAGAAGATACTCAACCGGTGTCTCCCACATTGATAACTGATCAACAAAGTGCTGCGAGTACCTGCCGATCCTCAGCTTCTGGCTTCTTCTCACTTCACCCTCAGTCGGAACTAAATCTCCCGCAATAAGATTCAAAAGAGTCGACTTTCCAGCTCCGTTAGGCCCAACTATCGCTACTCGTGTCCCCATATCTATACCTAAATCCACATTTGAGAGCCTGAATCTTGACTTGTTTGGGTAGCAGAAGCTAACCTCAATCAACTGCAGAAGAGGACGGGCCTCCCTCTTTTCCATCTCTGCAGCCAGGTGACTCTTTGCCTTCATTTTTTTCTTAGGAGTCACAGAGAAATCCAGTTGCTTTTCATTTGCATGCATCTGTCTCTGTTTCTCATCAGAAACGCCTAGGTCTTCTTCGTCTTCTTGATCATGATTAGCTAGGAGGATAATCTACGTCATCAGTGTAGGACGAAACTTTTAGAGCTCTGGACGATGAGCCCTTATTGATCTTGGCTTTATCATCTTTAATCTTATCCAGGGCCGGCCCATGGGTAAAGCCCATGAAGCAAGGGCTTTAGGCATCAAATAATTATAAGTAGTTTTAAAGGTATCCATTTTTAAAAGGTTACTTTGGTCTAGTGGTTAGATTGAAATCTTTTGTTGTACAGGTCACGGTTTCGAATCCCATACATGTTAAAACTTGTATTTTTTTTTTATAACAGCTTTTGTTAATGGGCCAAAAAATTTTTTGCTTTAGGCACTCAAATAGTTTGGGCCGGCCCTGATCTTATCCATGCTTGCAAGAATGGCTACCACGGAAACTTTCTCCTTCTTCCCATTCCTCATAGCAACTATCTCCTCTGACTTCTTCTTACCCATTTACACTGTATCAAGAGGTTGTAGTAGCTTTGTGCGAGAGATAGAGATAGAGATAGTGTTGAAGATTGATCTCTTGATTAAACCTAAATCTGGAATCGATAAGTTAAAAAGTAGAAGAAGCAACAATTGTGTCGTGTCTCGTGTGTGTGTTTTAGGGTTAACGAGAATAATAATGGGTTTGTAACTAAAGGCTACTATTGGGCCCTGTTGTAGTTAAGCCCAAACTTGTTGTATTCTTTTTAAATTAAGACACAGTTAATATCAATAGATTTTATCTGCACAAATGAATCATTTTTTGCCAATTACATCAATTTCACTGCCGTAAACACACACAAACTCACTCTTCTAGAAGAAGTAGAGACCAAAAAAAAAATTAAGAGAGGGAAATGAAGATCAAAGAATGGAGCAGCCACATCGTTTAGCTTCTTTAGGGCCTTCGAACCATTGATCCCATGTGTCATTCACCGGACCTGTTGTTCTGCAAGTAGTCAGTCACAAAAGCTTTCAAATTAGAACAAGTCATCATCTCACAGTAGATAGAAATGAAACTATCAGAAAACACAAGTAGAATTACTCGGGAAGAAGAGGATCGGGTTTGCTCTCAACACTGTCTAAGAACCTGCATCCATTCGAGAAATGAGTCAAGATTGTGGAATGATTATCCGCAAACCGTATATCAGTTATACAACAAATTCTTACTCTTTGCATGACGCTGATGCATTGTCCATCTTTTCAAGCTGCTCCAGCTCTTCCTGATTATAATTGAAGGAAGAAAGTTATACCTTGTGAGTTTTAAGCAAGTATTTGATTTCACAAATGTTTAAACAGCCATGTGGACAAGATATTACATAACCTGAAAATGATTTTGCATTAGATATTTACTAATTATTCTACATTTTCGTTTCACTCATCACCATTCTTGAACCCTGATGTATTGTTCTATCAAGAGAAGTACATTGATCTATTCTCTCACGTCTTGAATATTATTTAGCATCACAAAAACTATCTAAAAGGAGACTGTTTTAACACTACAATTCTTTTAAGTGAGATTGCTCAATTCTAAGGTCCATCTTCCACTATCTTTTGAACTCCATATGAACACTAAGGACGAGCTCACTCATAAACCCTATATACTTCAGAAGGTATTATACAAACAAAGTCACATGTCACCACAACACATGAACAAATGGTACACTATTTTGCTCAATCAAGCCTTTGTAATCTGAGATACAATTGTTAAGCTTCTGAAGTATTATACAAAACCACAAAAGTAACTAAATCAAAGACACTACTAACTGAGAGAAAGTAACACACCTCAAGTGTTTGTTATACAATAGGAACTACATCAAAGACACTACTAACTCAGGGAAAACAACCCACAATACCAACTTCCACAAAATCAAACTAACCAAAACTGTTTTCTTTATCCCACTCATTGAATCACAACAACAAAAACTAATCAGATAGATTCCCTTAATCTAAGATCCAATGAAGCAATATAAAAACGAACTAGATCAAGAGACAAGTACTACTAACACACTAAAAGCAACCCCACAATACCAACTGTTACAAAATCAAAATTACAAAACTATTCAGTCATTGATTCCCTTAACAGCTACTCAATTCCCAAAACTAAAAAAGTTTCAAACTTTGAAATTCTCTACCGTACTCCACTCAGATTTATACAATTCCATCCAAAAAGAGCCAAGCACAAAAACAAAAGGTTGATCCAATCTGGATTATATGATATAATAATCAGCCAAAAGGCCAAGCAAGTCGAAACAAGAAGAGGGTTTAAGAGGAGAGTAATAATATACCTCTAAGAATCGAGCTTCTTGTTCAAGCCTTTTGAGTTCAGCTTGAATCCTATGTTTGCCTCTTGTATCAACGACCCGCCCGGAGAGCTGACCCGACGAATTGGAGCTACCCGCTTCCATCAAAGTTTCTCGATTTCAAACCCCAAAATAAAAATCAAAACTTTAACAAAAACAGAGAAGAAACACAATTTTACTCAAGACCAAAAGATCGCCATTTTGAATATAGAGGACTCATAAACCTTCACAAAACCCCATTTTTACTGGTTGGAAACAAATATTACAAGGATTCAGAAACAAAACAGATCTCGAGAATTCAACCAAACAGAGAGAATTGATGTAAGTTTCTGAGAGAGATAATAGAAAATTCAAGTATATGAGTTGGGGAGACTTGAAAAAATGAGAGCTTTTCCGATGATCGAAAGGGGAGATAAAGAATAAAAAGTTGCGATTTTGAAAAAGAAGAAAGTCGACGGAAATAAGAAAATTAGTATTTTTATGTTGTAAAATGATTTTATATGAAAATCGAAAATATATTACTATTATTTGTCTCGTTGTGCCTACCAAAAAAAAATTATTTGTCTCGTTGTTTTCTGTCTCTGGTTTTTGTCTGCTTGCGGCCGGTTCGGTATTATGCATTTAAGAAATGGGCCTGTTAGTGGCCCAATAAAGTGTAATTTCATCTTTTCTGATTATGAATACAGTAAAACTTCTATAAATTAATAATGTTGGGACTAGCAAATTTTATTAATTTAGAGATGTATTAATTTATCGATAAATTAATAGAGAGATTTTACTAATTTTATAATTTTTTAAAAATATTTCTATCTAAAACTAATTCTTTTCTTTATAAGTAATATTTTTTAAAAACTAATTACAAGTAAAGAAGCAATTATTAAGTTTTAGAAAACAACACAAACTTTTTTCGAATATTAGAGTCATATTTTATTAAATTTTTTACATAGAATACGTTAAATATATATCATAGTAATTCAAAATAAATTTATATCATATATATATATATATATATATATATATTGATAAATTTATACAATTATTAATTTATGATATCGATGGGACCATGGGACCATATGTTTATATGAGATTTTCAAAAAAATTATTATCTTATTAATTTATCGATTTATGTCATATTTTACACTGGTACCAGAAGAGTTTATTAATTTATAGAGGTTATTAATTTATAGAGTATTAATTTATAGAGGTTTTACAGTATCATCAAATTACAGTAGAACCTCTATAAATTAATACTCGATAAATTAATAAACACGATAAATTAATAAATTTGGCCGGTCCCGAGTTGGGTCAATGTAAAAATGAACCAAATTTGATAAGATAATAAGATAATAAGTTTTTTAAAATTTCTATGTAAAAATATAGTCCCAATAATATCATAAATTAATAATTATGTAATTTTGCACATATATATATATATATATAATAGTTTTAGTGTTTTTCATAAATATAGCTAAAATATTTTTTAAGTTTTTAAATTTTGAATATACATGATATTTATTTTAATAGTCGTACAGGTTTTTAAAATACAACAATGGATGTCACTATTTGTGAATTTTTATATATGTAAATCGTTTATATATGTGACTTTTATAATCGTTGTTATTCATTGTCAAAATAAATTATTTTTTCTTCAAAATATTAAGTGTTTAAGGCTAAAACTATAAAATTTATAAAATTTAAAACATTCATTTTATTTAGATCACATTGCTTTACCTCGTATTTTTTTAAAAAAAAAATTCATAATTGAAATAAAACTTTCTATAAATTAATAAATATTAATTTACGATATAAATTAATAAGTATTAATTTATAGATAAATTAATATCACTATAAATTAATAAAATATCACAGTCCCAACATTATTAATTTATAGAGGTTTTACTGTATCTGCTAGTTTTAAGTCTCAATTTGTTTTAGTTATACTAATATATTTGAGAACCAAAACCTTATGTTTTTCCTGGTTTTTTTTCTTAAACTAAATACTTAAATCATTGATTTTTTTTTTATATATAAAAAAACTCTCTAAGTCATCTAATCAAGATTTTGGTTCTAACCGGTTTGTTCTGTTAATTTTATTTTTTTTTATAGAAAATTTTAAAACTATTTTACTTTGGTTTTACCAAAAGCTAAAAAAATGCCTTAATCTTTTGTTCACACGTGGAAGCCCCCTTGGTCCATTGGTTGACTAATGGTTAATTAATGCTTCTACACCAAGATGTCTGGGGTTCGAGTCCCAGGTATTGCGATTTATTAATAAATTTGCATATTAAAAGAGGCAAGTGTGCATGAGATCTCCAGCGAAGTACAATTATAGCCGTTCGCCAGGATTCTACGCAGAGAGAGAAGTGTCGTCAGGTCGTGGATCATTGAAGGTGTCCGTCAAGAGCATGGAGAAGGAAGGGTCGTCTGTCGTGGATCTAATAAGGGTCGGAAGGAATTGTCCGTTGTAGAATCGTCTATGTAACAGTTCTCATAATTTGTAATAAATAATAAATCTAGACGTCAAAAAAAAAAAAAAATCTTTTGTTCACACGAAATACTATTAACCTTTTTCAACGAAGGAATTAGTTAAAATACACAAAAGTTCTTCTTAACAATACAAACATTTTTCGCACTTTGTTCAACAAGTAATCTTTTTCACCATTATAGTGTATCAGTAAACGAAAATCTCCATGGAAGTTGAGAGGATTTGTGATGAAGAAGAAGAGAATTTGTCCAACAGATTTTCTATTTCTCTATAACACTCAACTTACGTTTACAATGATAAGAAGAAGCTTTAAATACTAAGAATAAACCAATGGAGATAACCGAACTATATACAATGTGACTTAACCGAAGTAAACCAAACTCTACAATCTCTAATACTCCCCCTCAAGATGGAAGGGACTTGCATCTTGGACTTGAACAACCATGAGAATTGTAGGCTTTGGACTGAAAACGTAAAGAACGTCAGGTGGTCTTGGTAATAAGCCATAAAGGAACTCAAGTATGGATCCAAACCAACCGGAATGAATCACAATGGTCTGTCGAAAAAAATCATAGTCTTGACTCTGTCTTTGTAACGAGACTGGATGAAAACTCTGTTGCATCAGCACAAGAAAGACTAAGTTGTGCAATGTAAACGTCCTCGATTTTGTATCCTTAGTGGAAGAGTTCAGAAGTTTGCAGATTGGATATGAAGGTAAAAACTCCCCCTGTTTTGGTGTATAACCAAGTGGATAGCTGTGAACTGTGGAACATCTTGCAAATGTTTGACCAAGCAAAACACAGTTGGAACAAAAAAGAAACTCCTCTGCGATTAATTGCAGAATTTGTATAGCAACATCAGTGGCATAGAAGCCATAACCATCAGTATCTATCATTCTCAATCCTTGAGAAACCAACATCTTGGGAACAGCTTCACAACCCATGGATACCAAATGTATAAACCCATCAACGCAACATAATGCAGGAACAATCTCAGAGATCACGCCAACTCCATTTAATTCTAAGCATCGTGGAGCGATAACGAGCTGATGATTCTGCATAAGATTGTCTAACCAAATCTCCCTCTGTCTAGAAAGATTGGGATGCCTAAAGCTATCTTCTGAATCTATACAAGGTTCATGAGGAACACAACAATAGACTGTTCCAGAACTTAGTTGGTGGGAGATTGAGTGTATAATCCAAACACATACCATAGGAGAATGTAGATCTGGTGGCCGTAAAAGAGATCCGTATAGGAACGCCGGCTCGATCATCAATTTCAACCATGAATGTTCACCAAGTAGATTGTCATCGACAATAATCTCTACTGGTGGAGCAATAAGCTCATCAAAACCAGCAAACGATGAATATAAATCCATCACAATAGCAATCACAGATCAAGCTCAATCGATATCAACACATCCTGATAAACCGAAACAACACTTGAAGCAACTCGAATTGCAGAAACCAAACTCAACGGAAGAGCTGATACAAAACGGAGAAATATCTTCACGAATGGAAGATCTCCTAGCAGATCGGCGAAACAACCGTGAGTTGAAACTTGGAAAACTCGATCCAAGCAAAATTCAGCAAAATAACCGAACAAATTGACCAAGATCGGCAAAATTAAGCACGATCTTTGAACACCTGAAGCAATGCGAGGAGAATTAAAGCCAACACGCTTCTCACAAGACTCCGGTGAAGTGATTTCCTGGCAAATCCGGTGTAGATTGTTTGATACTCGGAATTATTCTTCCGTTTCACCGCTGAGAATCGATTGCAGCTCAATTTCGAATAGGAATGTCGAAGAAAAGCAGAAATCGCACAGGAAACAAGAAGAAGAAGCTCAAATCAACTACAGATATGGATCGCGAAGTGGAAAAACACAGAAATCTGAATCAATAATGAATCAGAATAACGAAGCTTCAAAGAAGCAAAAACAAACGATCGAGGAAATCTGATCTCTGAAAACGAAGTAAACAAACTCGAGGCTGGCTGAGAAATCGAGACAAGAAATGAAGAAATCAATGCTCGATTCAAAGAAATTGGAGCTCGATTCAAAGAGATCAGGGCTCGATAGGGAAGATTTGATGAAATCCAAGCTTGATCGATGAAATTGAAGCTCGAATCAAGCTGGAGAATAGGAAAAACTGATAGATCGATAACGATCAATCAAAATCACGGAAACAAACGAAGCGAAAGATGATGTGAGCAAAAAGAAATCAGGTGTTTCTTTGCTCTGATACCATATCAGCAATCGTCAAACCTTCATTAAATGTAAAATATGATACAGAGAAAGCTTAAATACTAATAGAGATAACAGAGAAAGCTTAAACATGATAGATAACCAAAGATAATCGCATTATATTCAACACTAAACCGGAGAGATACAATTTCGGATCACATTCTGGTGGTACTATGAAATTAAGAACTATTGGTTCCTCTTTGGATCATTGCTATGGCCTCTATAAAATCATCATCCTCAAGATTTTAGTAGCAGAATTATTTTGTGGACATGGTTTTGGTAAGAGAATGTTTGGGTTAAAAGTGACGATGCCCTTTACTTGTCTACAGCTTGCTACTCCTATGGCTGGTTTGTGATGTTACTTGGCTACAAACTCATGGAGACTTCAAGGTTCTTTGAGCAGTATTCTTCACTTGTGATACTTAACAGTTTTATCAAGCTCATCTTGGATTCAAGCCACTCACGGCAAATAAGATCTCTCAAGTTCTCATGGCTATTGAAGAAGAGGACGACATGTGATTCATTTCTCTATAATCCAGTTTATGAAGGTGTCTAGTCTTTCTACATGGAAGAAAATGACACTGTTGCTTTCTCATAAAAGTCTTTTTGAGCACATAAATCTTCAAATCCAAGATGTCATACTTCCATCTTGTGGGGGCGTATTAGAGATTATATCTCTCCGGTTTAGTGTTGAATATAGTGCGATTATCTTTGGTTATCTATCATGTTTATAGTAGGTTATCTCTCTTAGTATTTAAGCTTTCTCTGTATCATATTTTACATTTAATGAAGGTTTCACGATTGTTGATATAGTGATCACCAACCCTTTTTTCAAATCTAAGAGCTTTTGTTGCGAGCGTGTGATCACAATAAATCGGAACCAAATAACTTTGAGGTCACAACAGATTGGATTTACTTGGTGAACAAAGTGTGACCTCCCCATTCAGGACTAGAACAACTTTACTCAAATCAGCATTTATAGCCTTCTCATTCCAATCATATTGGATGACGAGGAACAAAGCTTTGTTCTCAACAAAGTTGTGCCGATTGGAAAATTTATGAATTGTTCTCTGAGAACAACATGATGGTCATCAAGAATGGACATTGATCGAAGGAGATGGATAGATTTTTTTCATCTTTTTCGAAATCGAAACACTATTTTTTTCATCCATCCGAGAAATTATTTTTGCAACAAATTTTTTTAGTCGTACTCCACGTGTGCAGTGGGGATACTTCTTTCTACACTTACTTTGAATTGTACAGAATTTTCATATTGCAATTAAGAATAGAGATGGGTTTTTAATTACAATTTAAAGAAAATATTTAAAATAACCATATTTTACATAGCTTTTTAGAATTTATTATCATATTGTGTTAATTTTTTAGTGATTGACATTTTTCTTGGGATGCATGAAAATTCTTTGGTTGGGCACAAAACATTTCTCTATTGTGCATTTTCAAACCTATCTGGATTTTTTAAAAAAATCGTGAGCTCGATGTAGTTCAGTTTTTTAACAGCGACGTAAATCTATTTGACTTTTTTTCCTTCTAAACAACACAAACATTATTCACATTTTGTTATTTCATAGCAATCTTTTTCAATATTCTAGTGATCGTCAAACTTTTTTTTCTTCCAAATCTAACGGTTTCTTTTGCGAGTGTGATGTCACAATAAATCAGAATCATGGAACTTTGAGGTCACAACGGATCGAAATGGGTTCACAAGTATTGGAAATAAGAAACGGATAACACATGTGCCACAAAAGGCTTGGTTTAAAGATTATGGTATCAGAGCCAAGGCTTGTGTGAAGGTAGAGAGAATCATTGTTTATGACTGATCGTTTTGAATGTTCTGGAAAACAAACTCTCAATCATGTCTCTTTCTAAGCCTCCTAAACACCCTCAGCTAAATCCTTCAATAGATTCTCAATTTGCTATATCTACTTTACCAAAAATCCAAAGAAATAATTCCCTTTCTAAGATAAATTCCTTGTATGAGATTGAATACGTTCCCGGAGATCAATTACCGGAAACAACTCTCCCGTTGGTTAATCCTTATGAATACTTTGCTAAAAAGCCTAGTGCTTTTTCGGTAAAAGGTGTTCGTGATCTGATCAAGCCATCTTCTAGCCGACGAGTATTGGAGTATGTACAATCCAGCAAGTTTTCATCATGTCAAGTTCCAGCTACCGAAGAAGAACAATTCATCTCGCTAAATATTCCGGAGCATCTTCCAAGGCTATGGCAGCAGCAGGGCTACACTCATCTACACTTCGGTGTAGTACGAATCGGTTTAACCTTACACGCACGAAAAGGTTTACCGGTTATAGCACGGATTGCTTTGCTTGACTCAAGGCTCAAATCCTATCAACAAGCTTGCATCGGAACAGTACAAACAACGCTGAACGCAGGAACAGTATTTATAACACTGTTTCCAAATTTCAATGTCTCACTGCAAGATCCAAATCTCCTGAAGGCGCTTAAGGTTCAATTACAATTAATCGGAGCACATATGCAAGAAGAAAGTGTGGCAGCAACTCTACATCATCAGATTGTATACAGAATCCAAGATCATGCTCTCGATCTTGCACTACCAGCATCAGACGAGGCTTTATACCTTGAAGTCACATCGGCATCACAAGCACCCAACTCTATTCAAATCCCGAGACAAATATCACGAGAGGAACTGCTACGAAAACTACCAGAGTCATGGGTAACAAGCTATGAGAAGATACATCAAGCATCTCAAGCACCGATTCAGTCATCTGACGTAAGCTTTCACTCTAGAAGCGATGGAACCACGGAGATAAAGTTTGAAAAGCCAAGTTCATCTTTTTAAAAGAAACTCTTTACTCAATTCACTATCCAAATTGAGGAGCAAGAGTTCTATGATCCCGTCAAAAAGAAAGATCTTCAACCAATCGCTTTTGGACAGAATGGAACTGTCGTATATCCATTCAAAGATGAGAACGGACATTGCTACTTCGATGTCTGCTCATGCACCGCATGTTTGGAAGACTCTTATGAATCGGATGATGAAAAGCGAAGAAGACGAAGAAAAAAGAAGGATCCACTTTATAAACGCTACCTTGAAGGAGATCCTACAGTAGGTCCACTTGGTGAAGATAACTACGACTTTATAGTCGAGTATTCAACAAAGAAGGATGATGCAAACCAGCAACTCATGATGATAAGAATGGATTTTCCTCCACCAAAAGACTTTGTCAAGGACAATATTGTGCATACACCAAAAATTATTCCGAACAATATCAACTCCGCTGGACCAGACGAATTAAGCCAAGCAGAAAAGGTTCTCAACTGGCAAAAAGAAAATGCCTTTGTTCAGAATCAATTACTGACATCCATTAGCCACAAGGTTGATCAAATGTCAGAGAACAACAATAGGAGATTCAACAGTCTGCAAGGAGCCATATCAGAGATTCAACAGAAACTCAGCAACTTGCACCAAGAAATGATGGCTATGGCGAAATAAATGAAGGTTAATACATCTCAGTTCAGAAGTAAAGAAGCTGAACAAACCAATCTTAAATATCAACTCAAAGATCTTCAAAGAAGCCTAGAAAGTCTAGTCCAGAATCAGAGGCGAGTAAATATGTATAATCCTTTTGACTATATGTCATCTGGATTACCCACATATCAAGAATCATATTCTCCAGGATTTCTGTCTGGATATCAAGATCCAAAACCAAAATAGCCTGTACCTGGATTCTTATCCTCGGATGAAGCCTTTACATCTCGGTTTGGTACAACCTCAACCAGCAATTTCAAAACAAAGGCGGCAAGAACTAAACCAAGGCGTCAAAAGGATTCTGAGTTTCCCATCAATCCATCCAAGAAGCCAAGCTTCACATCTTCATCAAGCCATGAGTCTGCTCAAGATGAAAAGAAAGAGGATGTTGCAAAAGAAGAAGAAATTGCGATGATCGAGTTTTCGATGTCTAGTTTACTAGACAATCTTGTGAAAACATCTGATGATGAAAAACAAGAATTGCAAGTTCAATCAAAAGAGCAGCAGTCAGTACCAATTGTTACAATGACTCACATCTCAGCTCTTTCAGATTCAACCTCTTCCGTCGATGAATCAGAAACAGATAAATCTCTTCCAAATCAGTTTGCAATCGGAGACGAGTCACATATTCCAAAAGAAGAGCCGATCTATGAAGAAATTTCAAGTGACGAAGAGATGAGCTATGAAGCTCAAGGCGTACCAAAGAAACAATTTGCATCAAAGATAATGGTGTTCACATTCGATGATATTCCTTTTGAAAAATGGAATAGTCGTCTCGACGAGTTTCATGCGTGGATGACCTCCGAAGCAATCACTTCCCCAACAGAAGTGGTGATACAACAATTCACATCAAGACTGTCAGGCGCATTAAAAGAATGGTGGAATTCGCTTGGAGAATATCGGCAGCAGCAGGTGTATCAGACAACGATACCTCTACTTCTTGGAGAAATACATAGAGAATTCGTTGGCACCCCAAATCATTTAAAAGAACAACTTCAAGAAGAGTTTTACACAGCGAAGTGTTGTTCATTGAAAAAAAGAGATTTAGCAAAGCATTTCGAGCGACAAACTCGAAGGTATTATGCTCTCAATGGTCTAAACAATCCAAGCCTGAAGCAAGTTTATCTTTCATCCATCGACGACTACCTAAGTCAACAAACAAAGCTGTATATCAGAGATCAAGGGCAGACAATCGAAGAAATCTCGATTGGACAAATACAGCAGCAGGTGTTCAGAACTCTTGACAAGCTTTGCAAGCAAAAAGAATTTTGGTCAGAATTCATGGACAAGTCAAAGCATCTTTTAAAGATATGTGCTCGCCCGGATCTAAACATCAAATGTTCGAAAAAGAAAAAATGTTCATGTGAAAATCGACAAAAAGACCGAAGAAGATCCAAGAAATCATTCTTGAAGTCGAAATATTTCAACAAGATTAAAAGCAAGCGATTCTTTAGAAAGAAGAAAAGCTTCGAGAAAACTTCAAGATGTTTTCTATGCAGAAAGACGGGGCATTTTGCAAAAGACTGTCCAAACAAGTCTAAAAAGAAGAAGCAATATCTCATTCATTCGATATCCAAGATAGCTCCAGATCTTGATATTGATAACCATGATCTTGAGTCAATACTATCTTATGATAGTGACGAGAATGATGCTATATGCAGTTATTCGGATTATGACGAATCTTCGGAATCCTCATCTGAAGATGAAAAGGACGACGATTGTTGTTTCAAGATTACCCAGATGCCTCAAGAAAATGAACTTCAGACACCGCATCTACCAGTAACCATCTTTGATCCTTCCAGAAGAGAAAAGCCAGTACACGCAATCGCATTCTTCGACACAGGAGCTCATACAACAATCATAAATCCAAAGATTCTCTCACGAGCCATGTGGATGCCTCATCAACAAGATTTCAGAGTAGCAAACGCTGGATCCCTGACGGTTAAGCTAAAATCAAAACCAATCACGATAGAGCTTTTCCCAGGATGTCAAGTTACTAAGGAAGTACTAGGTTCATCTGCACCTGGTAAAGACTTAATCCTTGGGTGGGATACTTACTCGATACTGAAGAAGAAGTTCGGTATTTCTCTAGAACCAAGAGGCGTGAGATGGAAAAACCTCTACAAAGCTTTTACCACAATGCATCGCCTATTCTCAATCGAAGACTCAGTATCTGCAGAATTCAACAAAATTGAAGAAGAACTAAAGATGGCATCATGTGCAGATTCACACACGGAGTTCCTTCAAAAGTGTAATCATCCGTTATGGTTAAACTCAAGCTTCTTCGTATCCCTACCATTCAAAGAAGATGTACACACAACACCAACAAAAGCAAGCCATGCAGGAATGCCTCCAACATTGTTGCAGAAGGCAAATGAGGAATGCAATCAATTGATGAATCAAGGTATCATCTCAAGAACAAACTCTCCATGGGCATGCAAAGCGTTCTACGTTAATAATCGTGCAGAACAAGCAAGAGGAAAACTCAGATTAGTTATCGATTACAAGCCGTTGAACCAGTATCTGCAAGACGTCAAGTTTCCACTGCCAAATAAAAGAGCACTTCTCCAACATCTCCAAGGTGCAAAAATATTTTCGAAGTTTGATCTGAAGTCAGGATTTTGGCAACTCGGTGTTCATCCTGAAGAAAGATACAAAACTGCGTTTTGCCTTCCAAACAGACACCTTCAATGGAATGTCTTACCGTTTGGTCTCAAGACGGCGCCATCGCTATTTCAGCAAGCAATGTTACGTATATTCGAGCCGTTGTTACACACAGCTCTTATATATATTGATGACATACTCATCTTCTCGAAGAATGAAGAAGAGCACATTAAGGCGCTACAACAGTTTCAAGACATCGTCAAGAAAAACAGAATCATGCTATCAGCCAGAAAGATGATAATAGCCCAGCCCAACATTGATTTTCTTGGCATGCATATCAAAGAAGGAAGTTTCACACCACAGGCCCATTTAGCTACAGAACTCCTAGATTTTCCTGATGAAAATCTTACAAGGCGACAAATTCAACAATTTCTTGGAGTAATCAATTATGTGGGAGACTTCATTCCACACCTTTCTAGAATGACAAGACCTCTACAGAAGATGTTGTCGAAAAACCCTCCTTTATGGGCATCACGACAAACTGAAGCTATCAAAAGTCTAAAAGCAGAAGTGCAAAAGCTACCTCCTTTAAAGATTCCCTCCTCAGGCATGCGTATTCTACAGACAGACGCTAGTGATAAGTATTGGGGAGCAATACTGTTTGAAGAGATGGATGGGAAAAGACAAATCTGTGGATACAAGAGTGGTCGTTTCAAAGATTCAGAGCAACATTATCACTCAACGTTCAAGGAGATTTTAGTAGTCAAAAAAGCTATCGAGAGGTTTGAATTTCATCTGATAGGACACAAGTTTCGCATTGAAATGGATATATCTTCGTTTCCCAAGATGTTACAGTTCAAGCAGAAGATGGTCCCGCATCAGCAGCTACTAAGATGGAGTGAGTGGTTCTCAAAGTACGACTTCGAGTCAGTCTATTTAAAGGGCACCAAGAACACGTTAGCAGACATGCTAAGTCGAAAACCAGTGAAACAAGAAACGCCCTACGAGATACACATGATGGCCAGTTCCTCCGAAACCAAGAAGAGCTACTATGACTTTGAAGCAGACGTACCCGAAGATGTTCATCAACTCATCAGCAGAAACAAGCTTCATGAGCTACTACGCACAAAGATCTTTTCATATCAATCTACCATCCTGACGAACTATGGAGTAAACTGTCATCACATTGCTCCAATGGGAATTCATCCTGACTATCCGTTTGCTCATCTTTACAGGATCGAAAATTCAAATATGCCAGAAGAAGTTCTCTGTTTCCTCTGGTATCTCTGTGCTGTCTACACGGTAGGAATTGCTTTCGACATCCAATGGCTGTACCATTACGTCAACACTGTTCAAGACAAAAGAGACAACTTCTCAACGTTCCTAAGGTGGTTTTCACCATTGACTGTCTGGAGTGGAAAACTACGAAGATCCGCAAATGCGACAAATCTAACATTCAAGAAGCTGAAGAAAGGTGGACTCAACCCGTTCTTCAATCCGCATTCAATCTACTTCTTTCATCGTCCCGTTAAGGTCAATCGCAAAACAAGCAAAATCCTCGCTCTTCCAACTCTTATTCATCATGGTGATTTTTCAAGAGGAGTTCGTCCAGATTTCAACCTTCAGGATAACGAAGCATACGAAAACTTTCAAACTCATGCGTTTCACCTCAACAATGCAAGACAAACATTCCCCATTCCTTTCATACCCAACTGGGTTTATTATCCGGTCGATTATCAGATGCAACTTGATGAAGATTTACAATATCACATGATGAAGTTCAACAAAGGAAGACCAAGCAGTCCAAAAGAAGATAAACAAGAAGAAACAAACCCCCAGGTGACTTCTCAAGATTACTGTGCCGATTACTTCAAAGACGCTCAATCCCCAGATGATGAAGTAAATGTTGAAGAAATCGAAAAGAAGTTCAAGTTCTACATAAATGTTCAACCAGGAGGAGATGCACAAATGATCGAAAACTCGTATGAATGTCCAGGTGATCATTATGGATGCTGCGAAGAATATATGCTGGAGTTCGAAATGGATCATTAAGCGGTATGTTAAATATAAATATAATAATATGTTAAAAATCATGTAAAATAAATAATGATGTAAGCGATGATGTAATCGCTGATGTAATGATTATGTAAGCAATGATGTAAGCGATGATGTATCGCTGAGGTAAGCGCTTATGTCAGCGCCTTAAAAACCTCCTATAAATAAGTGTGTACCCCTTGTAAGATTCCATAACTTGAAATATCATAAAATTTCATAATAGCTTTCTCTCTCTAAAATGTTTCTCTAACTTCTCTCTAAGTTTTCCAGACTTCCTACTTTCTTCATAAACCTTGTTTCTTTCTATTCTAAACACAGTCGCGATTCTGTATTGTTCTCTTAAGGTTAGCATAAGTGGTCCGTCAATACGACGGTCGAACACGGCAGTCAATAGTACTCGCCGGGGTTCACAGTTCCTAATAGTAGGTTGAGCAACACAGTAGGCAAAGAGGCCCGAACCGCTCCCTTTACCTGGAATATGAACCCTTGCTTGTAAACACGACTGTCGTCTAGACTTAGTCAACACGACCCTCCGCTCGTGCTAGCTTTAAGATTATGGTATCTCTCACTTTGGCTTCTACCATTGTTTAATTTTGATAACTATGATCAGTTCCAAATGGTTCGAAAACCTTTTGATACATCTAAGAAAATTAAAGACAATGAAAGCAGAAAAATGTATTTGATGGGTCAGCTCGTATTCGACTGACAAAGTCAGTTTCTTTAACTTTTTCAAGAACTAAACAACGTTTGATTTATCTATCTTTATAGTATTATTTCTTATTTCAATTTCAAAAGCAATAATGTCCGTACAATATTAGATCTCATGAATTTGTAATGCCATCTCTGAGTCTCGACCACTCATTAAGATCTTGGACGGTTGACAAAAGAATGAAACCGCGTACCAAGCTGTGTGAGTTGTTTTTTCTTCCTCTTGTGTTTTTTTTTTATAACAAACATTAAATTTCAGTCACTAAAAGAGATTAAGGCCAATTTTTGGACGACTTTTAGAGAATTCTCCTTTGTTTATCATATTTTCCATTTCTATTTATAAACATTATGTAATGATTTTTATATTCATACTGATATTACTAAATTAAGAACTAATCGGTATAACATAAACTATATATATATATGTTGCTCCTTTTATAGTCTTCATTGTAATAAAGAAAAGTACATGTTTTGACTTCAAACTAATCATAACCAAAAGTTTTGACAAATTTGAATAAATAGGAAATAACCAGTGAATAGGTCCATGACCATCAAAATTGATAGTAAAACAACTATATATATGATGAACCGGTCTAACTAATATAGGTTTAAATGGCAAAATGTTTGCCCATTTTTCAGTCTCTTTGATCAGATTGGGATTGGGGTGGACCTCATATTTCAATCCTAATTCAGATAACTATCCGAAATCTAACTATTATTTCACATCACATTATGTAAATGTGTAGTCAAAAACACACTAGTACGATTTATAGTGTACCTTCATATATACGGCATTAACTTGTTTTCAACCCCTTAAAAGATGTCATTCAACAGCTACAATAATACTTTGCTGAACAAAGAGGTCAAATATAAAAGACAAACCTAAAAGCAATAACATTAATTGGGTCACCACAACTTTTAATGATGTTAGTAGCATTTAGTACTTTGACTTTACAAAAATCAAAACGCATCCAAACACTAATACGTGAGCTTGTGTAATAATAACTAGTGGCTAATGGTACCATATTTCGGCACTTTATATAAAAGTAGCATTACTAAATTCTATCAAGAGTCAAGACCATGTAAATTAGAATACGACTGATTATTTAAATTTTTGTGTATAAACATTAGTAAATCACTAAGTTCTAATAAGACCATATCAATCAGAATAGAACTTGCTCATTTAAATGATTGTATATTTGTATCATATATATGCATCATTTCCTCCATTTAATATTTTCGAATATATACATTCTAGTCAAGTCAACATGTTGCAATGAAGGAAAAGTTCAATAGTATTGAATTTAGGTCTTGGGAATCACCAGATCCCTGTACAGTTGGAATTTTTAGTCATAAAATTTGTCTAGAAAAGAAACCATAAGGTTCAAATTCTATTAGTTTTGGATTCGATGCGATTATTTAACACTTCGAAATCCTACCCGAGTTAAAGATAAAATTTCCTCTTTTGTATGGGTTAAAAATTAAAATTGTTTCAGGTTTACTTAAGACCATCATTATCAATAGGCTCTACTTATTTCATATGAAGAAATATTACTGAATCATATCAAAATGTCTTTTTTGTGTGTCTGATTTTGGTCCAGATAGGTTCTGACATTTTTTAATAACTCTTACGCCATTAGATTATATCTTTTTCCACAATGACTATTATGATGATTATGGACAAGGGCAATTCAGCTTAGTCAACAAGTTTAAGCATGCACTTAGATGTCGGTATCACTATACAAAGTCTACACAACAAGGTGTGTAGCTGAGTCAGCTTTTTAATTCAATTTGAAAAGTCTTTATCTACACAAAGTCGCAAACTATTAACAGTGATATGAAAAAAAATAATTCTTATTACATGAACTTTACACACCTTCAAACAATTTCACATATAACATACATAATGCAATTTATAAATTATAATTTTGAAACTTAAGAATTTTACATTCTTTCTGTCGAACTATATTTATAAATTATAATGCAATAAATCAAAATAAAATTACAAGAAAGAGATTAACCCCACGAGGTACATTTTTGTAGGCAACATATGTGTAATAGATTCAAATAGTACGATTTGCTTCCAAACATATGACGTTTTAACAAATTACACATTTAGTAAAAAATCAATAAAATGGCTAAATTATCTCTATTTCATAATTAATGGACAAGTAACACATATTTTTCAATTTTATCACAAGATAAATATTATTATTATTATTATTATTTTTATAAATATTATTTTAATCACTAAATAACCACCTTGTATGTTTTTTCAAAACTATGAATACTCTTAAGTGATCAAGTAAACAACCATACAGACAGTCGTACCATGGTGGATCTACGGCGTGAAACGGTCGGCAATGATCTGATTTGGCTGGAGAAATTTGAAAAAATATTAAGGAATATTTTTGTAAATGAATAAGATGAATATTGTGCTAAAAACCGAAAATGATGAGAGAAAAAAAGAGATCGTCACGTTTTCCCGTAACACAAGTGCTTGGTCTACCAATTTTAATGCTCTTTGTCTCCTCGTCATGTACTCTTACAGCTGTTGAAGTTGAAACCCACACCCATTTATTTTACATATACACATACTCCATTTTATGTAATTTCCATTTATCGTTACAAATTACATAATTCACAACCATCTGCATAATATATTTTTCTTGTTACATACTCTTTTTATTTCATTTGATTTGGTGTTTACGATATTGACACATAGATTATTATTTTATTTTTTTTTGAAATCTTAAAATATTACTATTAGTTATCTACTTAAAAACAATTCAACAATTGAAAACAAATTATAAAATTTTAAAAGTCAAAAATAATATAATAGTAAGAAATGTTAAATTAAAAATTGGAAACATCAAATAAATTGATTCAACAAAATTTTCACATCATTCATTATTTAGGTTAATACGATTCAACTAATAGTAACCCGACCTTCCGAATATAAATCGTCAAAATTAATATAAAAATTAGTTAGATTTGCATTAAAAGTTGAAATCATTTAATTTAAAACAAATTATAAAAAAAAAGGGAGTGAGTATAACATTGTAACTTTCAAAAAATTTGACGTGATGCTGATCTTCAAGACTTCAAGTTAGCCAAGTATAATTAAATAAGAGAACAAAGTATATAACTATTCTACACTAAAATATAGTTTTCAAAGAGTTTCACTCAAATTACTAGTTAACCTAAAATTTCCCACCTGACTAGTTCGTATAAAACTCTTTGAAAAGGAAATAACATTTCGTGTCATGTGACTAGAATTAAAATTCCAAATAAATAATTTGTCCAAATATAACTTTAATGAAAAGAAGAGGAAAAAAGTGAATGAGTCCAAAGCAAAGACTTCTACAAATAGGAAAACAGAATGAGAGTTGAAGCACTTCAAAGCTTTTAAGCTCTCTCTCTCTTCTTTTCTCTTCTCTTCTCTTCTCTTCTCTCTCTGAAGAATACTACTAAGCAAGTTTTAATTGGATGGAAGAAACTCAACAACAACAACAACAACAACAACAACAAGAACTGACGCAAGAACAGATACTGGAGTTTAAAGAGGCCTTTTGTCTCTTCGACAAAGATGGTGATGGTTGCATCACTGCTGATGAACTTGCCACTGTGATCCGCTCATTGGATCAGAACCCGACCGAACAAGAACTTCAAGATATGATCACTGAGATCGACTCTGACGGCAACGGCACCATCGAATTCTCGGAGTTTCTCACCCTCATGGCTAACCAAATCCAGGTTCAATTCTAAAAAGTTACATCAATGAAGCATATTTGTTTTAATATTTATTGATTGATTTTTTTTTTTTTGTTTTGGTTATAGGAAACTGATGCAGATGAAGAGCTGAAAGAAGCATTCAAAGTGTTTGACAAAGACCAAAATGGTTACATCTCTGCCAGTGAGGTAAGCAAAATGGTTGCTTATGTCTCTCTTTTTTGCCTTTTAATTTTCCTAGTCTTCTAAAACAAATTTCAATTATATACGAAATTTAATTAATGATTGGAAGCATATAAAGATATATGTATTTACTTATGAGTTGCCTAATTGTATTAATTGTGTCTAGTTTCGTTAACATGACCCAATTTCTCAAAAAAAACGTTTTAAAATTTTTGCTCTACTTGAAGTGTTACACAAGCTCGGAATTTAGATTCTGTATTTTCTTATTGTTTTATCAGCAATTGTGCATTTAATTTGAAAAGGGAAAAAAAAATAGATAGCTAAATCAAGGTTAGAATCTTTTGCATTAATAAAAATATCAGATCACAAGGCTAGTCGATATTTCGAGTTTTACAAGAGATCTTTAAGGTGTCTTTATCTTAATTTAAAGAAGAAAATGACAACAAGGTATGCTGATTATGTTTTCTTAGTATATTAAAAAAGTGTGTGTGTTGCGTCGTAGAAAGTTAATTTGTTTGAGGCTTCGAGCTAGCTGGCAATATGACTTTTTGGAGATAACGAGGTCAAAAGAAATATTTAAAAATATTGATAACATTTAGTAAAATGTGTGTATGATTCTATTGGTTTATTGGGCAGAGCATATGTCTCACCCTAGTGTAAATAATATGTTTATATATTCTTATCACTCCCATAACTTTTTTTCTTAACCATTAATATAAAAATTCACAACAAAGAATAGAAGTAGTATTTATCTATTTACATTTATTTATACAATATAATGATAGTTGATCATATTCACTATCTTTTTGTTTATGAATTTCATATCTTTGTTTTTCTTGTGCATTGGCCATGATCAATGCTTAAAGATAAACATCATTAATTAGTAGATAGTGCTTATTATATATAATCTTTGTAATTTTGATACATAATTACAGTTGAGGCATGTGATGATCAATCTTGGGGAGAAGCTAACAGATGAAGAGGTTGATCAAATGATAAAGGAGGCAGATTTGGATGGTGATGGCCAAGTCAATTATGATGAATTTGTCAGGATGATGATGACCAATGGTTAAATCCTAAATCAATTTTACTCTTCATTGTATTATTATTTTTATAAATTGGTTTAATCCTTTTTTTTCTTTTCGGAATATCGCATTTCACTGTTCCAATTAAATTAATTTTAAGCTTTTATACTCAATTGAACAAGTAGATTTTTCTTTTGGCGTGTGAATTCTTAATATGTATCTGATGTATAGTGTGTTTCTTTCAAATTTTATTTATCATTTGTATTGAAAAAGTTAATCAAGATTTTTTTTATCACGTAGTAGATAATATTTCTTAAAATTTCCTAATAATTCTAAAAAGTGTTCGACGATAATAATACACCTTAAAAGCATAATCCTTGTACAAATTAGTCAATGGTTACGGTGCTATATTTGTTGCCAACGTTTTTTTTTTTTTTTTTTAATTTATAAATTAAAAACCGACCACAACATATAACCTAATAGTTTGTGTGTTAGTGTTTGTGCTCACCAAATTTAAATATGGCATAATGGATGATCCAGAAATAGTAGTAAATGATTCGATTAAAATGAGATGTTTGATTGATTAGCTGAAAGTCTAACCGATTAATGGAAACACTTAGGAATTATTTAAACACATAAATGACCAGTTAATGGACTAATCGTCCCATGTTTGAGGATAAAAACTAAGATCTTAATTAGCCTATTTTTGTTTTTGTTCAGAATTTTAATTTAAGTACGAGTATATATTAAGACACTCCGATTTAATTTGTAAACTAGATCATGACCCGCACATACGTGCGGGGTTTCATATTTTAAAATTTTTTTAACAAATTTTAATTAAATATAGATTATTTTATTGTTTTTAACTTTTTATGATATATATTTTAGTGTATTAGATCTGGATCCACATACGTGTAGAGATATTTTTATAGAAATTTTTATAGAGATTTAAAAATATAAAATATTTGTTGTGTTAGTGAACTTCGTAATAGTATAAATATTATAAGTTAGAGTAATGAACAAAATTCAGTTGTGTTAATGCATAATTATATTTTAAGATCCGGACTAATTTAGTTGCAAAAGTTAAGTGGTGTTACATTTTTATTTTCTTAACTAATCAAAACAGTTCTAACAGTTTGATTACATATGTTAAATAGGATATGAATTTGGTTTTAGTTTGGGTTATTCATGTATATTAGCTAGGCGTAACTATTTTGGAACATGAAAATATCCCGTCCGGTATCTGTCATAAATTCTTTGTCCCATAATCTGTCACGTATACGTAAAATAAAAATATTATAGTCCCATATCTGTCATAAATAGAGTATGTGTAATTGAAAATGTATGTACATGGTTACATGTGTAAACAAATTTATTTTATATAGTGCTCATAACCCGAACTCATGCCAGTTGGGTATTTAGTTTGATTTTTAATATATGTTCCCCTCCCATCTCGTCTCGTAATTTCTATTTCCATTTTATTCCATTAAAATCATATTCCAAATTCTTATTTGCTTACTTTTAAATATCATATAATATTATAATATATATTGTGAGTTTTGCGGATTAATATGTATACCGTTAAAGTTACAAATATATTTAAACAAATTTATTAGTGTTTCTAGCTAAATTTTGCATATTTTTCTTTTCATTGTTTAATCATAATTAATTCGATTTTTGGGACTAAAATTAAAATTTGAGATACATCTATAAAAGGGATATACTATTGCTGCATAATTTGTTTTGAATGCAAAATATATAATTAGTTCACATTATTTCGAAAATTGTGTGCAATATATTATGGATTTGTTTAAGGAAGATCCGGTTGAAAAGAAAAAAAAAACACAAAATATTTCGAAATTAATATGTACAATCTTTTGTTTAGATATTTCTGAAACTTTCTCTAAACGAAGGCCATAACGATAATTACTTTAAATTTATCATTATTTGAGTTTATTTCATAGTAAATATAAATATTTGTTAATATCTAATATCGTTTTTTTTTTAATTGTGAAATAAAATTTTGTTTTATATCTCAAAATTTGTGAAAATATTATAACAAAACTGAGTCATAAATATTTGTATTTAATTTTTATATGAAATTTCAAATTCAATATTAAAATTCTCCATTGATAAAAAACTTTTTAAACGATAGTGTTTTTATATTTTGAATTAAAATGGTATTATTTTTCTTTTTATTTTTGATATAGAATAGTTTATTAGGATTGGTTTAGATAAAATTTTAGTTGGATATCAAATCTTATTTTTTTCAATTCTCATTGGTTAACAACTTTTTAGAATTTTTTTTTTAATTTTCGTCCATAATTAATATGAGAGAGAAAGTGAGTTTAATTTTTTGGAAACTAATAATTACTTTAAAGAATTTTACTATTTTTATTTAAATATATTATTTAAAAACAAAAAACAATGGCATTTTTATAATACTTTACATTTTATAAGGTTATTTATGTTTGAGTGCTTCCCAATTAATAGTATAGATATAAACCTTTAGTTGGTACAATCATAATCATATTAAATTCATAAACCTCAGAAATTGGACTCATCTTTTCTAAATGCTTCGTTAGCTTGATGTGGAGTTTGTTCAAGTTTTTTTTTTTTTTTTTTGTCAACAAGTTTGTTCAAGTTTTAGTGCTTGACTTTGACCAAGAAATAAATATATACTTCTATGGGGTGAATACATCAGTCAACGAATAACTCATTAACAAATTATAACCAACCACTCTCATTTTGGTTATACTATGGAGTATGGACCAATGGGCTGAAATATACCAAGCCCAATCAGGTTTAATTTCAATTCATATTTCCGTCAATATCGTTTTTGGGTTAATTCGGTCTATATCAGTTTAGCATTATACAATTTCAGTTACAACTTCAAAATTGATTTAAAATTTGTTTTACTAGTTCTTTCTACACTAATTTGTTTTAGAATTATTATGTGTTCTAAATATTTAGATTAAGTTCAACCATTCTAAACTAATAAAACTAGAGATTGATTTGGTCGAATTTAGTTGGATAAAGTTTGTGACGGTGTTTGTTTTCATCACTTCTGTTTCGAAAGTACTACAAGAGATGGATTCACAAATACTTGGGCTTTAATTATCCAATATGGAAAAATCATTGGTTATTTGACTAGAAAATTTCTCTGATTATTAAGTACATTGCCTAAAGTTTTTTTTTTCTTTATTGGGCTTATAGTTATAGAGCCCTTCAAGTACTGTTGGATTTAAGAAAAGATAAATACTAGCAATTACAGGGAAAATCTATATTATTGATATATATAAGAACTATTTAATTTGCTCCATTATGGTATCTCAGTCTACGTTATAAATTGTACAGAACCATAGAAACCCTAATACTAGATTTCTCCCGGACAATGGCTAACCCTAAAGTTTTCTTTGATTTGACTGTTGATGAAAAACCCGCTGGTCGGATCGTGATAGAGCTCTTCGCCGACTTGACTCCGCGTACGGCTGAGAACTTCAGGGCTCTGTGTACCGGCGAGAGAGGCATCGGAAAGTGTGGTAAACCACTGCACTATAAAGGATCAATCTTCGACGATATTGTTCCCGATCTCATGTGGTGTGGAGGAGATATCATCTTCGAAAACGAATCAATCCACGGCGAAGAATTAGAAGACGAGTACTTCATCCTGAACCACGAAGATGGTCCAGGTATCATCTCCATGGCCGACTCCACCGGATCTCAGTTCCAAATCCACATGAAGGACTATGGCGTGCAAGTGGACGGTGATCACGTTGTGTTTGGCAAAGTTGTTGAAGGATTGGATCTTATGAGGAGCATTGAGAAGGAGGTTATAAGTACAACAACGAGGACGCCTTCCAAGCCCGTGGTGATCGCGGACTGCGGTGAGCTTTCAGATAATATATCTGAAGGCAACTATCTTATAAATATAATTGTAGGTTGCATGGTTTTGATGTGTTTTGGTTCTTTGTTCGTTTAGTTTTGACTTTTGGTGTTTTAAATAGCTTAGCCTATCAATGAAGAATGATAAGCATAGACTATCATTTGCTACGACGATTAAAACAACTTAGGAATCTGTTTTAAGCCTTATTGAATGTGTTTTTTTTTTTTTCAAATACGATTCAGAGCTCATAGGAGATATTTCAGAGTGCATCCTAGCCTATTTTTAGTTATTGTTCAGGATTTTAGTTTTGTTATTAAGATTTAAGATATACTCGGATGTAAATAGAAAACCTTTAGTTGGAACAATCACAATCATATTAAATTCATAAACCTCAGAAATCGTATAGATTTTGTCCTCTTTACTACAGTGGTAGCTTGTGTTATTTTGATGTTTGGGTGGGTTTCCTTCGTTTGGAGTCCGGTGTTCCCTTCTAGACTTAAATTGGCTACCATTCAATATTTGATAAGCATAAATCTTAGCTATATATTTGCTAGATACAAAAAAAAAAAAAAAACCATATCGGAAAATCTGCTATAAGCGTTATTTATCAAGTGTTATTAACTATTTTAATTACATCTTTGAGTTTATGCCAATATGAAAAGTTAGGCCGTTTCTTTATGTTTAATTGTGTGTTCTCGTCATAATCCTCAAAACTTTTCTCGGAGTTCTTTTGCTTCATTCATCATCTCCTTCTCCAAACACACACCATAGTTAATCTCTGGACCCAACACTAATTAAGATGTCCCATGGTCATCTCCAGTTTGTTTGTTTGATTATTTGTACCACTCCCCAACAGTAGTTATAGTCATAATTATATTCTACGTATCTAGGGCTTTTGATGTGTAACAGAAGCATCGTTTCTCTGTTCAGAGTTGGCTTCAATGAGGTTCGGTAATAGAATATTTTCAGTTACTTGGAACAGAATCTATGTTCCTTTATTGTTGAATTTTGTTTGGCTACCATTGAATAATGAAACGTTATTATCAAGTGTTTTTCTAACATGTTCTTTGGTGGTTGCATTAAGCTGGTAATTGTGTGTTCTCAACATAATCCTCAACTTTTTTCGGAGTTAGTTTTCACATTCATCTCCTTCCACTAAGAAAAAGGAGTTAGATTTGAATCGGTTTTTCTAGTTTTGGTAGGCTAGGAGGTTCCTTCATTAGCATATATGGGTGTTACTCCGTTATCGTTTTGGATCAATCTTTTGTTCTTTTTTATGAGGGAATAGTATAAATCTGAATGGAATATTTGAGATTGAAAAGCTGTTAAGGGAAATGATTTGATTTAGGGTTTGGTTATATTAATTGTTGTTGTGGATTAATGGAGTTGATAAAGAAAATAGCTTTGGTTAGTTTGATTTTGTAGCAGTTGGTATTCCTTTAGTTAGTAGTGTCTTCAATTTTGATGATGCAGTTCCTTTTTTATAAGCTTAACAAAATTTTGATCGCAGATCATACAAATTACAAAGGCTTGATTTACATTTAAAGGTTTACGCAAAATTGTGTATTGTGTTCATGTGATTGTGGAGAAAGGTGACTTTGGTTTGTATCATACCTTCAAAGCTTAAAAGGTTAATGAGCTCGGAAGGACCTTTGAAATGGTAAAATTAGTTTAGCTAATGTAATGTAGAGGACACTCTTCTTGTCCACAGTTTTTATCCGTATGAACGGAAAATCATGCTTTTTTTTATCGGTGTTGTCCCAATGATAAATCTTTTAGGTGAAAGTATTGGGTTCGACGTCCGTTGGAAGAGATTTATTTTTTAAAAAATAAGAATTTAATCTGGTGTGGATCCCGCCTCTGAAAGGCGTAGAGCCTTCTTGAACTTCCATATATCCAAAAAAAACAAAAAAACAAAAAAATCTTGCTTGTATTGCAAGAACAAAACATCAGCGTCAGAGACTCAGAGACAATAAAAGTGGACCGACTATACATAATAAGCCCAATACAAATAAAAGGACTTTGGTCAACGGACGTCACGATTCGAGAATTGACTTATATATAATTTATAGTCAATAACAAATGACCACAGATTCGTCCACATTGGATAATTTATATATAGTAATATGTTTCTTCTTTTTTATAATTATTATTGCAGTAGCGTACTATCGAAGAAAAGTTATATGAACGATGGAATTCTCATTTTTTGAACGGAGATATCCTTGTGACCCCATAAATTTTTTATGATATGTATTTTCCATCCTGTAAAGCTGTTCCAGCTTCATGAACATAATGAAACATATACATAATAACTTTTAGGGACTTTTAAGAGAGCCAAAGACATGTTTTCGATTTCACAAATGTGCAAGAGCCTAAAAACCTGAATGATAGATTTTGCCTTTGATTTATACTACGTAGTTACATTTCACTCCCCATCATTCTTGAATCTTCATAATTTGTTTATTTGTATTGGGCTTATGCCTTATAGGTTTTAAAGTGTAGCAAATATAGTTTGATAAATAAATAAAAAAGTTTAGCAAAAACCAGATGATTAAAAAACAAAACAAAATATCATCTACACAAAGTGCAAAAGCAAAATAACATGTGTTCAGCTATAAGTAATCCACAAATTAGTTACAAATTGGGTCAATTCTCAATTGTAAACTAACCATAACCCTATTTCGCCATAATATACCAATTTATTCCCATATCTTTCCACTTTTTAACGACTCTCGGTTGCTTACGTCTTCTTCCTTATGTCATAACTAAGCCATTCTTTGTTTCTCTTGACGGGAAATATATAACGTATACGAAAATGTGATGAGTGGTTCCAACCAGAGCCGTCCCGGAGTTTCACATGGCTACAAGCTGAGGAAAAAAAAGGGGCACATAATATTTTTTTTTAATGATTTTGTTATTAAAAAAACAAAAAATATGTTTAAATTCCACCTTCAAGACTCGAACCCACGAATTGTTGAATGCTCTACCGAGTTATAACCACTAAACCACATAAATTTTTCCATAAATGTGGCCAAAAATTAATGATATTATTTAGTGACTGCAAGCATGTGCTTTGCTTGCTTGGCCTTGTGGCCGGCTCTGGTTCCAACGAGGAATCCATTTATAGTGGTTGAGACTTGCTACATTAAGTCCCCATGGAAATTTTGGTTCCCATTTTCCAAAGTTATTCTTGCTAACTAAAATAAGCAACACCTTGAAATTCTTTGCATAACATGAAATTTCTCTACACCTGACGAATAGATTCGGATAATTCGAGGTGGATAGACCTGACTTCGCCAAGAAGTTACTGTCCACTTTACAACAATTCAAAGTAATTTGTTAGTAGGTAATAACGTAACGTTTGGATAAAAAAGATTTATAACGTAGGCTCTAGGTAATATGATTGATATCTAGTTTCATGAGGACAAATTTTATACTCGAACCACAAATTAAAACACATGAACAAGCCACAATTCCATTTGACGTAAGAGTTAATTAGTTAGTTGTTTAATAATAAATGTGACATCTTATTATTAAATTATCTCATATTAGGATCAGCCGTTACTAAAGTTTGAGATGAATTCGAATTTCACACGTATCAAACTCTTTAAATGTTAGTAATAAACTATCTTGGAGAAGTTAATAAAAATAATTAAATATTAACAATTCGATTCCTTAATCATTAATCAAAGAATATACTATACTTACATGTATAAAAGTAGGCATGTCGATATACCACTACTTGGCCAACTTTCTCTTATTTCATTCATATTGATTGATATAACGAATGTTAGAAGTTAGATATTAAACCTAAATAAAACACGGACGATACACACTTCATACATATCCTATAGTAATAAAAAAGCCAAGTCATCTGTTTGTCCTTAAAATATTATCACGTTGACCATATTTGTCCAGATCAGGTCAAAGACTTTTAACTTTATCTTTAAAACCCAATCTGACACGTGTTCCTAAAAAAAACTCGAAACTGTTTCGAACGGTTCTACGAAATTTCACTTTTCACTTGGGATTGGAATATTGAGGATCTACTTAAGTTTTTTGGTTAATTCAATAATATTTTTAATATTATCAATATTGATTTATTGATATAATTTTCTTTGATATTATCAATATTGATTTATTATTAAATGAACTTTTAAGAGATTTTTGGTGAATGTCACTTTCGTTGTGATTGCTAGGAAACTTCGTGGATGATACAAAAATGACCGACTAATGAACTAACTATAAATTACCAATGCAGATTGTATTTGACATCATAACATCAACTCTTATTTTTGCATCCTTTACACATCGCTTTCACAAAACAAATTTACAATTTCTGGTTTTCCTTCGATTTTCGGTTTATCAATTCCGGTTTAGCAAATACCAGAAACAATGCGAAGAAACGTTTCTGATCATGCAGAGAAGAAGAACAAGGTAGGCGTTGAGGTTCTTCTGGAACTTCCCAAAACCCTAAGCAAATCAAACAAGAAATGGCAATTAGCATTCATCAAGATCTACTGTTCAAGAACTCTCCTCAATTGCGCTAAACACGCTATCCGAAAACCCGGTTTGTTCCCTCGTTCTCTTTCCTACACCGCCATTAATCTTGATCACCATCAAGATGATCATCATGGAGATGATCACTTCAAGATTGATACTGAAACCTTAAACGATCTCGTCAAGAACAAGAACCAAGAGAAACTTGAGTCTCTTGGTGGTCCTAATGGTTTAGTCTCGGCTCTTAAGACTAACACACGTCTCGGTATCAACGAAGAAGGTGATGAGATTCAACGTAGACGTTCGACGTTCGGGTCTAATACTTACACGAGACAACCATCGAAGAGTCTCTTCTATTTTGTAGTGGAAGCTTTCAAGGACCTAACGATTCTTATCCTTCTCGGTTGCGCAACACTCTCTCTCGGGTTTGGTATCAAAGAGCATGGTTTGAAAGAAGGATGGTACGATGGAGGAAGTATATTCGTAGCGGTGTTCTTGGTGGTAGCTGTCTCTGCGGTCAGTAACTTCAGACAGAACAGACAGTTCGATAAACTTTCTAAAGTAAGTAGTAACATCAAGATCGATGTTGTTAGAAACGGACGTCGGCAAGAGATTTCGATCTTTGACATTGTCGTTGGAGATATCGTTTGTTTGAACATCGGAGATCAAGTTCCAGCGGATGGAGTGTTCGTTGAAGGACATTTGTTGCACGTTGATGAATCAAGTATGACTGGAGAAAGCGATCATGTCGAGGTTAGCTTATCCGGAAACACATTCTTGTTTTCGGGGACTAAGATCGCTGATGGGTTCGGTAAAATGGCGGTTACTTCCGTTGGGATGAACACAGCTTGGGGACAAATGATGAGTCATATCTCGCGTGACACGAACGAGCAAACTCCATTGCAATCTCGTCTCGATAAGCTTACTTCTTCCATAGGTAAAGTTGGTTTACTTGTAGCTTTCTTGGTTCTTTTGGTTCTGTTAATTCGTTATTTCACGGGAACCACGAAAGACGAGAGCGGAAACCGTGAGTATAACGGAAAGAAGACAAAGAGCGATGAAATCGTGAATGCAGTGGTTAAGATGGTTGCAGCTGCGGTTACAATCATCGTAGTTGCGATACCTGAAGGATTGCCATTAGCTGTGACATTGACATTAGCGTATTCAATGAAGAGGATGATGAAAGATAATGCTATGGTGAGAAAGCTCTCTGCTTGTGAGACAATGGGCTCTGCAACGGTTATTTGTACCGATAAAACCGGTACTTTGACGCTTAACCAAATGAAGGTAACTGATTTCTGGTTCGGTCTCGAGTCAGGAAAAGCTTCTTCTGTGTCTCAGAAAGTTGTTGAATTGTTTCATCAAGGAGTTGCAATGAACACTACAGGGAGTGTGTTTAAGGCTAAAGCAGGAACAGAGTATGAGTTCTCCGGTAGTCCAACGGAGAAAGCGATTCTTAGCTGGGCGGTTGAGGAATTGAACATGGATATGGAGGAAGTGATTGAAGAACACAATGTTGTTCATGTGGAAGGTTTCAATTCAGAGAAGAAGAGAAGTGGTGTGTTGATAAAAAAGAAGAATGGAGAAAACACAGAGAACAATGTTGTTCATTGGAAAGGAGCTGCTGAGAAGATTCTAGCTATGTGTTCAACGTTCTACGATGGTTCTGGAGTTGTGAGAGAGATGAAAGAAGATGATAAGATTCAGTTCGAGAAGATTATTCAATCTATGGCAGCTAAATCTCTTCGTTGCATCGCCTTTGCGTATTCAGAAGACAATGAAGATATCAAGAAGTTGAAAGAAGAGAACTTGAGCTTACTTGGGATTATTGGAATCAAAGATCCTTGTAGACCTGGAGTGAAGAAAGCTGTTGAGGATTGTCAATTCGCCGGTGTGAACATCAAGATGATCACTGGAGATAACATTTTCACGGCGAGAGCAATCGCTGTAGAGTGTGGGATCTTGACACCTGAAGATGAGATGAACAGAGAAGCTGTGTTAGAAGGAGAAGAGTTTCGAAACTACACTCAAGAAGAAAGGTTAAAGAAAGTCGAAAGAATCAAAGTAATGGCGAGATCTTCACCGTTTGATAAGCTTCTTATGGTGAAATGTCTCAAGGAGTTAGGCCATGTTGTGGCGGTTACTGGAGACGGGACCAACGATGCACCAGCGTTGAAAGAAGCTGATATTGGACTTTCTATGGGGATTCAAGGCACAGAAGTTGCGAAAGAGAGCTCTGATATTGTGATTCTTGACGATAACTTCGCCTCTGTTGCAACGGTTTTGAAATGGGGAAGATGCGTGTACAACAATATTCAAAAGTTCATTCAGTTTCAGCTCACTGTCAATGTGGCTGCTCTAGTGATCAACTTCGTGGCTGCAGTTTCAGCCGGAGACGTTCCTTTGACAGCGGTTCAGTTACTGTGGGTTAATCTGATCATGGACACACTCGGTGCATTGGCTTTAGCTACAGAGAAACCAACAAATGATCTGATGAAGAAGAAACCAATAGGGAGAGTCGCGCCATTGATCACAAACATCATGTGGAGGAATCTACTAGCTCAATCGTTTTATCAGATCTCTGTGCTCTTGGTGCTTCAGTTTAGAGGAAGGTCGATTTTCGACGTGACTGAGAAAGTGAAGAACACTTTGATCTTCAATACCTTTGTGCTTTGTCAGGTGTTCAACGAGTTTAACGCCAGGAGTTTGGAGAAGAAGAATGTGTTCAAGGGCTTACACAAGAACAGGCTCTTCATTGGGATTATAGTTGTGACTGTGGTTTTGCAAGTTGTAATGGTTGAGTTTCTCAAGAGATTTGCTGATACAGAGAGGCTAAATTTGGGTCAATGGGGAGTTTGCATTGCGATCGCGGCTGCTTCGTGGCCGATTGGATGGTTAGTGAAGTCTGTTCCAGTTCCAGAGAGACACTTCTTTAGCTACCTGAAATGGAAGAAGAGATCATGAAGAGGCGAGGCTCTTGAATTGATCTTACATTAGTGTTATATATTATGAAGCATTGATTTGTTTTTTCTTTTAATAAATTTGAATAAAGATTTTCATTCAAAGGCGTTTTTACATAGCATATATATAGAGTGAAAATTCAGATTAGAATCTTTTTAGAACGGGCCAAGATTGTCTCCGTCGATGCTGGCCAAAGCCATGAAGTCTTTCTCTGCCTCTCTCCACTCGGTATCTAACACGATGAAACGAACTCTGGCGCCGATTTGAATCCGGGACATGTTCTGATTCATAAAAATCGGTTTCTCTCCTGGAATGAACTCGTAACCGGGCATTTTCACGTGTGATAGGTAAATGATTTCATAAGGGCCAGATCTCAAAAAGACTCCGCTCTTGTGCACCTTTTGCACCACACCATGAACAACCTCTCCTTTAAACATCTTGAAACAGATTCCGTTGAAAACTACGGGAAATTGAATTTCGCCTGTCTGTTCCTTGATCTTACCCTCACCGATGTTCTCAAGAATTGTGGGTGTTATCAAGTATCCAAGATCTTTTGTTGCTTTCTTGGTACCAAAGGCTTCGAGTAGGCGAATGACAATAGCTCTCTGGAGCATAAGGCCAGTGTCCATATCTTCAGCTGGAATTGTAACATCCCATGGCAATTTGACTTTGATGAACATTTTCTTCAGCCTGAAACTGTGACATTTCAAAGAATCAGAAGTAGTCAATCACATTTTGACTAAAGATTATGCAGTCTACAGAAACAAGCTAACTAATTCTACCAAAATGATCAGCTTGAAGTTTTCTTTCAGACATTTAAACAAACACTTTGCATTCATGTAACGATTCAAGAGAAACTCAACAATCAAGAAGAATCACAAAGTTTCCGACTTTTCATTAAGCATCAAGCCATTATTGATTTACCATAGTATTCTAAAATGTAGTAATATCATCGTTTCTTCCCAAACCCTAGACAGAAATCTATCTGAAAATTTGGTTTGATAGATCAAAATATTAAGTAGATCCAACTTGAAATTACCAAAAGAAGAAACCACTTCGGAAAAATAGACACCGATTTCAAGTTTTCAACTTTCTGATGATGAAAGTAGCGTCGGAGAAGAAAAACCTCAGTCGTGAATTGTCTCCGGAGACGAAACGTCGGGTTTCATTAGTTGCCATAATAATTAGCCTTTTAAGGCCCATTAAGAAAATTGGGCCAAACAAAAACTCATCTATTAATTTTTATATACACCTGATATTTGTTTTTTTTTTACCACAAATTCACTAGATTTTATGAAGTCAAAAGTACGTAAACACAATCGCATTCATATGGTACAAAAGTTTCAGGCCCAAATATTACAAGTTTCGTAAATTATCTTGCAAAACGAAATTTTTGTTTCTGTATTTATTTGGAAAAAGGTCCGGCCAAAATATATATAGGCTTCTCCTATACAACAATGATTGTTGCTACAAGGGCTTCACAACACAAACGTTACAATTTGAAACGAAGCAGAGACAGTTTTGTCTTTTGTCTTAAACCGGAACCACTTCCGGTAGTCTACCATTACCTGCTGGAGTCAAGCTCTCATAGTAATCCACCAGAACTTTCCATCCACCTGGGCACATAAAACCGTCTGGCGGGTTTTCGTTGTTCTTTGCTAATGTGCGCATCTGAAAAATCGAAGAACATTAGAGATTTGATTAATAAGTAAACCATGATGAATTTTAACAATGTAGGATTTGGCTTTGGGAAATAGTAAATTACCTTAGTGCCGGAGATGAACAAGAAATCTTGAGGCCTCGAGGGATCGAAGAAAGCCATCTTGCCTTGCGTCTTGTCATATGCAGCAACCTGTGAAATTGAACCAAGGAAATTAGATCTCCGCATTGTCAAACAAAAGTGTGAATCTTTTGAATTGGATTTTCATCATCTTTACCCTGAAAGGAAGGATGTTGAGTCGTTCGAGTCCTGGTGCCATGCTTAGTACTTTCTTTCCATGATCAGCATCGTAAAGATCACGTTTCTCTACAGGATGACCCATCCCGGCTGGATCACGACCCACAATGTAAAAGTTAGCACCAGCATTGATTCTAGCCTTTGCGTGCCACTGCACTTCGGTTGGACCAGCATAATGCATAGGAGATGGGAATATCGAAACCACTGTTGTCTCTGGATCAAGAACACCATCCTCTAGCACCTGTTTTAGATTCATAAACCCATTTAGCATTTCAAGATACACTCACACTCAAGAGACACACAATCAGTAAGTTTTTTACCTTCTCGTGTTGCTTCATCCTCCAATCTAGAGGAACATCATCAGCCTTTGTGAACCCTCCTAACGGATGAAGCAAAAGGATAGGGTTTTTGTATCCCATCTCAAGAAGTCTCCTACGAGTATCAGTCATAAGAAGAGCATGACCATTATGAACCGGATTCCTCAGCTGGAAAGCAAACACAGCATCCGCATTACGCTTTTCCAACTCTTTACGAAGCTCAGCAGGCGAAAGCCTGAAACGATCAAGCCCATCATTGTACTTAACTGGCTCAAGAACCTCAAGATCACCCCCAATAAGCCAGTTTCCAGCATTAGTTATCGCCTCATCTACATAAGGCAAACCTGGAGCAGTCGTACCCCATGTTCTAGCTATCCGTTCTTCCTTTGGATGCTTATAAATCTCAATGCTAATCAAACAAAAACAAAAACAAATTTGAGTAACCAATAATACATATATATAGCCAAGTTCAATCATGAATCTATATCATTGACTAATCTCAAAGTGTATCTACTGACAAAAATACTCTATAGCCTGAAGTTTGATACTTTGATTTTACAAATCCTACAGTGATACATAAACAGAGTTAAAAAAAATCAGATCTAGTCCAATGTTCGTTTGGACTGAAAATTGTTCGTTTGACAGTCGCAGGAGCGATCAGTCGCTGTGACTTATGATGAGGCTTTTTAAATGGTAAATAGTCACAGCGACCAGTAGCCCGATTGCTAAACGAACCACATCCCTGAAGTCGCAATCGCAATCGCAATCGCTTGCGATTATGAAACGAACATGGCCTAAAGTCACTAATCTCAACACCGATAAGTTCAAAATCAAATTCAAATCTCAATTTTCTTCTCTATTAATCAATCATCTGAATTCGAAATTGAGGAAGAAGAAGAAGAAGAACTTACTCGCTGAGGATAGCGACGGGATTACCATCGGAATCAAAAAGAGCGACACGTTTAGACTCGCCAATTCGTGCTTTTTGCTCATCGTCAATAGCGAGAACAATAGGCACCGACATATTAACGACGGAGCCGTCGTCAAGACGTAGCGAGTTAAAATGAAGAGTTTGGAGGAACTCGGATTCTCTCATGAAACCTCCGAGTGGACTTGCCCAGCCTTCGCTTAATACATGCATCCATTGCAAGTCAATCGTCGTCAGCTCAACACGTGGCAGCTCCGCCGCCTCGTGTTTCTTCTCCCGTCGCTTTGGCTCTTCCACGATGAGCTCTACAAGCTTACCTCCGTCAGGCGCGATTAATCCTGCTCGGATTGATCCGTTGCGGCGGCGTAGGGATTTGGAAGGGAAGGATACGGCGGCGAAGGGGATATCGGAGGTTGGAGATGGTTTGGTGAGTGGTTGAGAGAGGAATGGAGTTTTGCTTAAGATTGCAGCCATGGAAGCCATTGTTGAAGGTTTCTTAGGCTAATGGCTGCTTCAAGCTTTTGGCTCAAATAGAGAAGAGAGAGATTTGGTTTGTTACCAATTCAATTGGAAATGAAAATTGGTTTTTATAGAGTTTATAGTAAGTAATTAAGGACCGTATCTGCGAATCTTATTATGTACCTGGACGGACATAAGTAATTAATTAATTTTATTCAGTGTGTGATTAAAATACTAGTGACATTTATAATAACGAGGTTACCTTATTGGTACGGTGCAGAGTCATTGTATAATTATATAGTAATATTCTGTTTTTTTTTAAGTTATTCAACGTATAACTTTTAATAAAGATTATATAACCGATTAATTTGTATTATTATTGTTGTTATGTCATAATCCAAAATTTTAATACCATAATATGAGCTATAAACAAAAAACAAATTATTATTTTGCCTGTTTTTATTTTAGACTTTAAATTCTTCTGTATTATTCAATTGAATAAGTGACATGTATGTATGTTCAAATTGATTTTCCCTTCTCAAAATAAAAAATTGCTCACCATATATATGTGGCAAAAGAAAAAAAATACTTACTTATAAATTCCACTAATTACATTCTTATATTTTTTTATTAATTAATAACTTCAAAGGCTTCAAACACACCATTTTTGCTAATAAATTAAATTTTGTAATCTGTTTTGAATTCTAGATATAATCGAACAAAACTTTTTTTTTGGGGGGGATAAAGATAATCGAACAAAACATGAAAATAAAACCACAAATTTGGAATACCTATTTGTGTTCATATGATTTGGTAAATGATGCAATTCTTCATATTCCCATCCCAAGGGAAAGTCAAGAAATTCCATAAATACATATTTTCGAACATATTGTTAAGATGAGGATTAAGGAATATTCATAGTTGAAACAGAAATTAGGCTATTTTTATAAGACCAAATATAAATAATAGTGTTGTTGTTAAGGAAATTAAAAAGGAATTAAAAGTTAGGAAAGATGAGGTAATACGGGTGGACTGATGCTACAGTTGAATATATCCAAGAATACGGTCAGGTTCGACCACCCATTTGCTTATTACACAAACCACTTGCTAATAGAATATTTAAACCACTCGATCTGCCACGTCACATCTCGAATATTTGTCCCCTTTTATTTTACTTTTTCATTTTCAGAATAGTACTATTATTTTGAGTCAATTTTTTTAAAAAAGAAAAATTAATGGAGATCACGAAATATGTCGAAGTATTGAAATCTTTACGATTAATTATCATGGAACGTTTTACCATGACTTCAAGTTTTTTTTTTTACTGCTTCGTGAATGAATGTTTTTACAGTTTAGAACATTTGAATGAATCAATGTAATTATGTAAATATTTAGTTTTTTTTATATAATAGTTTCGCAAAGAAAGAAAAACATTATCGAAACTCGATTCCAATTTGAAAAGAGGGACAAAATTGATACTACTATTATCTTTGCATTTATTTAGAAAATGTATTTTACGTTTAGCCGACTTATTGATTACTATATTTATAAAAGCTCCACAACTTTGACCTGACCAGACCAATTTTGATTCTTGACCCGCCTGAAGCTGCCACGAAATTATCTATTTTCTTACAAGTGTTTGATAATGCTCTTCCGGGCCACGTGGTAAATATTGTCAAAGCTGGAAAGTTGGTAGACTGGTAGCTAGATGAATAATCTCCCAATCATTTCTTAACCATTTTTCCATTTCATCATCAAATTGAATTCTTAGTACTCCAAGGTTACTACAACTACAAGTATATATACTCGTATTATATTATTCGAGTTTTGTAAAATCATTTAGTGTCTTAACTCAAAGATTTGACTAATTCAAGTTTGTATCTTCGTAATTATACTTAAAGGTAGCTAAATGAATTGGATAATGTAGGACTTTATCAGTTTATTGGTGGCTGGGACCTCACATTCAACATGTGCCAAAATAAAACATTCATGATCGACCTACCTGCTTTTCTCTCGTAATCATTATCCGGATAATTGAAAAAACTATGCAAAGACATATATACTTATGAATTATAAAGTTTGTATTATAATTTCACAACTAATATATATATATAGTGTTTCAAAACATGATCCATATAACTTTGAGAAGAGATGAGAAAAAGTAAGTATAATCGAAGTCTCTTGACGAATCCGAGTGTCCTGAAGAAAAGGAAAAGAAGGAACATTCTTATTCAATCCAAAGTCTTTAAGAAGAAATCAAATTGTTACAAATGAAACCAATGGACATGAGTTACTTTCGACACGTGACATCATACGGATACTTAGGATGAAGAACATAATAAAGACAAGGCTGCTTCTAATGCTGATTCAAGAAGAACAAAACTTGTTCGATCCCGGCCTTTGGATCTCAATATGGGTCTTAGCTAAGTAGCAATGAGCCAATGACATAACGATGACTAGGCCCAACTATTTGATGAAAAACGAGGCCCAAGTATAGATGGATTAACGAGGTCCAATTGTCGTCGGCTAAACAAAAAAACTCCCCACACAGAATAGTTGCCAAGTACTTCTTCATCCATGAAGTTAGTTAAAAATGAACACAATGCCTAAAAGTAATTAACAATTTCTATTATTTTGTCAATAATTGTTTCGATTACGAAACTTTTTTTTTTTTCGTTTGAAATTAGTTTGGTAAGGAAGTTTCATTTTAATGATTTATAAACTTATAAGCTGGTATCGCTTATTTGAATATTTTATGTAGGCAATTTTATATATCTTTTAAAAATAGAAATCTCTAAATTGGTTGCAATATAAAACTTCAAAATTTTCCATTAATATATTTTTTGGGTTAGACTTTCCTAAATCTTACTCTCTGACGATCCTTAATTTAATGTCTTGCTTAAAAACTTAAAAAGCTTTCTTAAGAAAAAAAAAATGTCTAAGTCATCTTATAAAACACACACACACATATATAAACGTACGTAATAAAAGAAAAAAAAGGTAAAGAAATGCTGGACCTTTTCTTGGAGAAGTAAAAGTAACGGTTGGAGAAAATTGAATGTGATACTGAAGAGAGTGATACATTTTGGTGTAAATATATCCACAAACGTAATTATGTACATACAGACGAATTTTTTTTGTAACTGACGAACTAAAACCATTAAAGGAAAGTCTGAAAGAGACGAAAGCAACTTGGAGAATCTCATTTTTAAATTTAGACAAAAAGAAAAAAATTGTACATTCGGTGGAGTTTTCCCATACATATAGAAAAGCCAAAGTTACAAAATCCCATTAACCGAATCATATCATCCCTTTAATAGACGTACCTATTAGTTGATGACGATCGGTGAGTTAAAAAGAAGATGATCTTTTTTTTTTGGTTTTAGTGTTTTTTGATGATCATTTTGTACTTGGCTACTCAGGAAATTTGATCAAGCATGAGGCCGAGAAATGTTTTGATCATGAACAAATTCATATATATTTTGCGTATATGATTAACTTTGATTTATAGAATTAAAATGTAGTGATTTAATTTGATTCTTGAAACAATTGTTAACTAGTTTATGTGTATAGCTTAAACATGCAAAGGGGACCATTTCCAGCAATGAAACAGTAAAATTTGACATATCCGTATATCTCTTGTGTATTTTAATTGTTCAATGTTTTTTTGTGTGTTTAATTTGAAACACTATTTGATTCTTCTATCACTGACCATGTTTCCAGTTATCTAAATACATCTCTAAGATCCATGAGGCCATCCAAATTATAGATAACATCCATTTTTTTCTAGGCCAAAGCTGAATGACTCCAAAGCCTAAAAGTCTTTTGCACAACATTTTTCTTAGAACAACCATCATTACACTGTTATAAAAATTCAGATTCTTTTTTCCTTCAAATTCTTAACATTTTTAGTTTGCATATCTGTGGTTAATCTATCAGGATCCAGAAGTAAAGTTAGCTCCCAGCAACTACAAGTAACTCCAAAGATCTTTAGACGAACTTTATATAAAATTTTGAAAACACATAAATATGTATCAATCCTGACATCCTGTACAACCTCAGTTTCAAGTACTTCTTCCCAGAAACCCTAAACTATTGTAAGCAAAATTACATGTACATGAAACTATTTTCTTAGAACAGGTATGAGTAAAAACTAAACAGAAGAAGTAGGAAGTCTCACTTGAGATCCCCAAAAAAGTAATTATAGATAATCAACTCATTTTTTTTCAATTCTATAATCTGTAACAAAACAAAGCTCTTCTTTCCTAGCTTCATCATAAGAAGATTTTCACATTTAACCAAAAAAATATACTCAATTTTTCAAAGGCCAAATTAGGGTTTCCTATAGTCATGTAACTCTATAACCCTAACAAAAAAAACTCCTTTAGATCCACATACACACACAATCATATAATGAAAATTCAGATGAAACAGAAATATAGCCTTGAATATCTCACATAATCAGATGAAAAAAGAGAAACAAAGTTTCTTGAAAATCAAACAAACAAAAAAAGAGAGAGAGAAAATTAGGGTTTATATAAGGGTGCGACAGTCAACGGGTGAAACTGCGAACATGATCTAATCGAGACTCATCTCTTAACCATCGTTATGAAACACAACAACAGATATAAAGAAAGCTAATTAGATCATGCTGGCAGCTTCATCAGATGCCGGTGCACCATAGACTTCACCGTAGCAGATCAAGAAAGAGAAAGAGAGATTTTTCTGTTCATCAAGTGAAGAAGAAGACGAGTGTTTATATAGAAGGGATAAGGAGGAGAACGTGAAGGAGAGAGATAGAATAATGTTTTTGAGGGATCAGTTTCGAAATTTATGGAGAGTTTAAGGGTCGAAAGTGAAAAACAATCGAGAGAAGAAAAAAAAGAACGAGTGACAAACAAAAGGCGTTAAAGAAAAGTGGTCCAAAGTAGAACCGTGAATAAAATTGAATAATGTCACGCCGATTCTCCGAGCCTCATGCACTTCTCTTCTCTCTTCTTACAGAGACAGATTAGTTTTGTGTGTTGTTTTTGCTTGTTTCTGTAACTCTATTAATTACTTCTCTACTACATTGATGGGACCCTTTTTTTTTTCTTTCTCTTTATTTCTAATTTTTGAAAGCAAGTTTTGTTCTATAAATTAGATAACCGATAATTCAAATAAATAGTAATATTCTATATGATTATTTTCTATTATTTTATGAGTAATGTTCTAGAAGATGTTAGATGTTAATCGGGTGTTCTATGAATAATTTGATATGTTAATTAATGTTTTGATATTTCATATTATAAATATCTAATTATTTAAATAATGTACTCGGATATCTAGACGCTAAATATACTGCTTCATTAATCAGTCAGTCAATTATAACTATGTGATTATGAGAAGATCGGACGCTTTGTATACGCCAAATAATGTCTATATATACATATTAGTACGAATTGGTTTATTATATTAAACCTTAATAATATATTCAGAATCATATATGGACTATATTTTCTATGTTGGAGAGAAAAAATGAAAGTTTTCTTGTTGTCCTATTTAGATTGATTGTAGACTTTATTAGACTCATCATTAGGTTTAATATAGTTTTCAAAACTCCACCGCATTATGATTCATATTCAATATTATTAAGACCTAAGCCATGAAAAAGTGAGGTTAACACATGCATAAAGTAAAACCTACGGGAACTCTTAGACTATATATTATTATATGTGTGAAGCATTACAATTTTTTCAGGCTTCGTGCAACTACTTTGTCACTCTCTCATACATATACCGATTAATAACAATTTCACTCACACAAAAAGTGAATTTTTTTTATAGATATTTTTAGTTTTTATTTATTTGACGTTATAGAAAATTTCTAAGGAAAAGTAACAAAAAACCTGGTATTTGAATGTTATTAAAATTAAACCAGTACATGTGATACCTAAGTGAGCTCATATTGGAATATTCGCATGATATATAAAGTTCATTTATATGTATATTTTTTTATCTCTAATTATTAACTCAAGTGCCAGTCTTTGTCACAAAAATATTTTAGTTTTTGAAAAATGAAATATATAATTATCTATGTACATACAGGATCCATGCTTAATTACCGACTTCACATGTGTTACGACCATTTGTTCTTGTAATCTACCACAATGCCAAATTGCCAATTACCGCTGGTATAGTGATTAATAGCTCTAGACGTTACAACTATTTATTATTATATAGAAGATGTAATAAATAAAGTATGTGAAACTGGTGTTATTTAATTCTTTATTGCTGTAAATGTATAGAAAGAGAACTGAATAATAAAACAACTTTCCTCAAAAAGATTCCTTATCACTAACAATGGGATGATACCATTTCTATGCAAAAATTACCCAAAATTCGATAGGTTCTGGGCAAGCTGTTGGTTTGTGACAGCTACGCGATATTGCAAGCTATTGAAAATTATTGATATGGACAATCTTTGAAAACGACTTGTTGTATTTGGTAGAGATAAAAAGAAAAAAAAAACTTCTGATTGGTTTAGAAGTTTTTTTCTTTTTCATTGTTCCTTTTTTAAGGTTTTAGTTTGGTACCAATAAGTCAACAAACACTAATTGCAAAAGAAAGGGTAAAGATATTTACATATATAAGCTTCAAGCTGCTGAAGTAAAATTTCCAGTTTAGTGATTTGTCACGGCCTGATCGAAATTTAATCCTCCTTTGAATTTGTTAATAATATTTTTTTTGAATGTAATATTAAATTATATTAAAAAGAAAATAACGTTTTTACAACAAAGTGCATCGTGAGTTTGAAAATGATTTAAAAGATTTAGACTGAAAAGATTCTTAGAGAAAGCTTGATCTTAAGCTCGATCAATGAGCCATTGTTTGTACGCCTCATCCTACCGCCTATCTCCCACTCTCCGGATCAGCGAAATCTGATTTCGTATTTGCTTGTCTATCCATGCTGTTATGAGAGCTCCCGAGTGCGGTTACGTTGTTCCCCATGCCTGCGACCATTTCTCTCTTTCCAAATCATATAGACAGAAGTTTGAAAGACATACCGAGAGAGGAAACTCTCCACACGATTTTGATGATGGTTGGAAATGTGGTCAATGAGCTAGGACCAATCCGTCGAGTAATTAGCTTTGAGTACACCTTTCGCAAGGGCAGCCCAAATCTCTGAAACGTAGCTGCAGGAGAAGAACAAGTGGTCTCTAGTCTCTATGCACGTCTTGCAAAACACACAGAGACCCGAGGCTCCTCCTTTCCATTTAATCATGCGGTCACCCGTAGAAAGCCGATCTTTTGCAGCCAACCATACACAAAAAGAATACTTATGATTTGCGTGTGCAAACCAGACACCTTTGTGCCAAGTGATTGTGGTAGAGATCGTTCTTATGTGATTCCATGTGTCCTTTGTCGAAAACTTTGGACTGATGACATCATTCTTTGATCGCCATAGAACGATATCATCTTTACCAGTTCGTCTCTACCACTAATCAAACAGAGCAGCCTCCGTCTCATTTAAAAAACCAGAACGATGCCGTTTTCTCCGATGGTTAGCCCAAACTTGCGCCAATGTGCTTGTTCTACTAATCCCCAAATCAATAATTCCCCTAGCACCCGCAGTGTCATATAACCGACCCAAGCTTGACCAGTGATCATACCATAACGGTGTGAGCTCGCCATTCCCCACTTCTACTTTGCAAAAATTCTTTGCCACTTCCCTGTATTTGGTTAATTTTTTCCATATCCAAGACCCCATACTCGTAGAACTTTTTAGTGATTAGAAAGATGATTTTTTGAGAAAATTTTCTTTAACCCAAGAGACCCATAAAGAGTTTCCATGTGAAACTATCCTCCATATCAGTTTCAAGCAGCATACATTATTTGCTTCCTTACGTGATCTCAAACCAAGTCTTCCTTCATGCTTTGGCTTACACACTTTTTTCTAAGAGATTTTAGCTTTGTGTGTATTTAGTTCAGCTCCTGACCATAAAATGCAGAACATAGTTTCTCAACTCCGTCAATGCTTTCTCGTGGTAGACGAAATGCGACCAACCAAAAATTACAAATACTCCATAAAACAGAAGATATCAAATTCAAACGACCCGCGAAAGAGAGATATCGTGCTGTCCAAGATTCAATGCGTTTCTTGATCTGTTCTAATAAAGAAACATAATCTGCTGTTGTAAATCGCTTTGTAACTAGGGAAAGCCCCAAATAACGATTTGCGTAAAAGAATAATTTTATAATGGTCGTTTAATCATACTTCATCCGTTTCCTAATAGTGATCGAAAATATAAAGTTTGAAGAATTTCATCGTAGTACTAGTAAACTAGAACTTATGCTATATTTCTGTCCGAAACTTTCATAAAAAAGTTTAATTTGAAGCCATATTATTCATGTACTAAAGCATATATTTGTACGTTAAATCCTTAATTCTTTCTTTCTTTTTTTTTGTTAACAAACTTTTATATATATATATATTTATATATATATATATATATATATGAGGCAAAATCAGCTACGAGTTAACTCATGTTTCAATTATCTATTTGATTAAAAGATAGTATATAACTATATATATATATATATATATATATATATATATATATAGTTAGATACACGAGTTGCGAAGAATAGGCATACAAATTTGTCATACATGTTTCGGTATGACTCACGAGGAGGCTGATGCAACAGTTTGATGTATACGTATGCAAATTGAGAAGTACTTGATCAGACATATGTGATGCTCGAACTTATCTTTTTGTTTTGGATCATCTATCGAATACAATGGTACTATAATTTATATATATGCTTTTTTATTTCGTAAAAAGCAATGTTAGATGCTTAATGAAGAGTTGGTTGATTGTGATGATATCACTAACTTTACATCCATAGTCAAGTAAAAGTGATCATATCTATAAATTCCAACCAACGTTAATCAGACGCACCTAATTGGTATTTTCGTTTGCCAACAATATTATAATAAAATTCAACAAAACTACTACGAATCTACTACAGTTGTAATTTTCAATAATTTTGTGGTGGTTTTAAAAGAAAGTTCTCTTGTTCTAATATCATGAAAATTTTAGTGTACTGGAAAATTATTTAAAAGGGTTTCTTACAATTTTTTTGTAGACAATAGTAAAATCAATACATAGTTTACTATTGCATTAAATATATTAAAACAATAATTGCTACCACCTTTTTGTAGCATAATTAATTAATTACAAGTTTTTTTTTGTTTGGCAATTTTATAAACCTAATTTATGTGGAACAAATAAATATAGAAATATTGTTACGGATTACAGTAGCATGTTATCACAAACAAATACTTGATAAAAGATTTTATTTTTAATATACTCTTGAGCTTTCTGATGATATTTTTATGTTTTCATTAAAATATCAATTGCCGTACTTTTTTTATTTAACGGACTACCAAGTAAACATTTCTTTGGTTCATATGTATGTGATAAATGTGATAAATATGGTGCGAATTGCGAGTTGTTATAATGTTAAAATATGCAGAGAGTAATACATGAGAAGAGTTAAAAGAAGCATGCCTAAGCCAACAGAGAGTGGATCCAAATGTTGCTTTCCAGCTTTATACAAACGTATCACCCACATTACTGCCACTGCTACATATATTGAAGGAGAGAGAGATGATGATCATAATGATAAATCGATGTCGATGATAAATTGATGATGATGGCTCCGGTATGTGTACCCTAGGAGTTGTAGCTAGCTAGCTAGGACCATGTATATACAATATACATACATACACATATTGGAGTTTTTGTAACTTGTACGTACATTACATAGAGTATGGAGTTTACTAAAACGGCAACGTTTGGTGGGGGTAGTGAATTCGCAAGTGGGGATGAGTCTATGTAATAGAAGATGCAACATGCAAATGGTCCCCTTTCTGTTTTTATTTAAAGAAATTAGTGTTTACTGAGGAGGAAACATCCCATTTATAGATTCACACCCATAAAAGCAAACCCCTTCTCTCTTTTTTATTTCCATGATATTACTTCGAGAATATTTTGAAAATTTGAAGTGTACATCTAGAGATTGTGTACTTTGAACACTTATGTCAAATGCATCTAAATATATAAACTCCAATTAAAAATAATCTTCTAAACCTAGAGAACCATATGTTTAGCCATTGGTATGGTTGGACCTCATTTCTCATGCTTTGATTACATGTACCGGTTACACCAATCAGGCCCGGTCCTGTGTCCATTTTTGAGAAACATTTGTATGGGGCCTTAAACTTTTGAGATCTTTTTGTGGAGATTTTTTTTTTTTTTTAAATAGGCCTCAAAATTAACCAAAAAACTCTAATATTAGTAAAAAAAACACATAATTAACCAAAAATATCCCATAATTAGTAAAAAAGTCTCAAAATTAACAAACAATGTCTAAAAATTAAAAAATATTTATAAATAAAAATTATAAATATCTCATAATTAGTAAAAAAACTTTTTTAGCAATTTTTATTATTTAAAAAGGCCTCAATTTTTTTTCGTATTTGGCCTCAGATTTTACCGGACCGGCACTGATACCAATCCATGTGAAAAGTGATGTACATAATTAAGAAATTGCTTACACAAAATTTTGATTTCGACGGTAGAGTTTGGATATTATTATGTACATCAACTTTAAAAGAAAAAAAACTGATGGAATTAATTAGGTGACGATGGTATATTAATATGATAATCAAAGTGCATATGCGAAGTGAGAGGACAATGTATAGTGTAATATAAAAATATCACATATACATAAAGTTTTAATATCTTAGAAAAAAGTTATATAAAAAAGGTTCTTTTGTAATCCACTTCTTTTGATATGGGCAGATTCGTTGAGCATCCATGTGCTCTTTCAATCGACACTATTCTGTCTGTATCTAGCCAACCACATATACCCTTACACTAGAGAGCTCAGAGCTTCGATGATTCTTTTTTAAAATCAATGTGATATATAATATAGTTAAGCATATGCGCATAAAAAATGAGGAGAATGGTGGAGTCATGTTAGTAAAAGGTCATGAACGATCCGAATGGCCCATGTTACTTAAGGTCATGAAGTTCGTTGAAAATTATAAGATATGAGGTGGGAAGTATATACTTTATGTTACCACAACAAATTTAGACTTATTAGAATCCGGTTCTACGTATTGACCTATTTCGTTATGATTGTGGCCTTGTGGGAATGAAACGGTTTATAGTTTGATGTTTGGTTTCTTCTGATCAACCAAAATATATAAAGTCCTGACTATAGTCGGTTATATGAGTGAAGTTTGAAAATATATGAGTGAAGTTTGAAAATTTAGTAATATATGAGTGAAGTTTGAAAATTTAGCTATGATCCTAGCTTGTTTTTTGGTTTTGTTTTTAAAGGTTATCCAACTAATGATCATATCTCTTTGTCAAATGACATTACATGTGGTAGCTATATGACTAAATGTCATGAATTAGGCGCCACTATCTTTTATTATTGATTCGACATTGGGACTCCACACTACACTTATCTTAAAAATCTCAAAGTTGGTGTTAGTGGCTGGTTTAAACCGGATTAGAGCAATATATATATATTGCAGTGAAGTGAATGTTACAGCTTCAACGGCGTCTCTAGCAGCAAGTTGATTTCCTAAATTTTGAGAAAAGTGGATTTCCTAAAAAATTGGGAATCTAGATTCTAAGAGTTTTTACTAATTTCTTAACAAAATCCAAACTCTCATTTCAATGGGTTTTTGAGAATTTTCTCTAAGAAATCTTTTTTCTCAATTTTTTATTTTTTTGTTTATTTTATTTTTACAAAATCCTAAAACCAAAAACAAAAATCTAAATCTAAAAACTAAAATCTATAATTTAAAAACCTCCTAAAATCTCCCAAACATTGGTAGAAATGTAGTATAGTTTTTAGAAATGATTTTGACTATGAACCAGGTCTTGTGGCCTAGTGATAAAGGGGTCACAACTGTGACTTCCGCCACCAGGGTTCGAGACACGGCCACTGGCAGGTTTACATAGGGGAATTGCCAGCCTCGTGGGATTAGTCTTTGGGCCTAGGAAACCTTTGAGAGATCCGCGGTAGTTAAAAAAAAAATAATAATAAAAATGATTTTGACTATGACGTGGCAGAATCAGTTAATCACAGCGGAAAATGGGCCTATATGCATCTGTATTATTTTTCTTTTTCTGTAATTTCAGTAAAATGAGCCTATGGGCCTTTGTACATCTTTTGGGCTGAATAAAAAAATGGGCCAATGGGCCTATATGCATCTGTGTTAATTTTTCTTTTTCTGTAATTTCAGGAGAAATTAATTTATGAAGCAATGCAAGTGGCTAATTATTTTCACCTAGATTCCTTCTCTTGACCGTCGATAAGACTGATGATAACTATGGCGTGGCACTATCGCAGCCGTCAAAATAAGTCAAGAGCACACAAAAGAAAACAAATTCAGTTGCGGAACCCAAATTCAAATCAACGGCATTTGAATCACGCTTTCAATTCCGTAACCCGCCATTAAAAACCTTGAACCCTCGAAGAAAATCCAGTGAATATTTTTCAAATTTCGAATTTCAAATTCTCTCTCACTCTCTCGTTTCAAATTTAGAGAATCCTAGTGCGAGAAAATGATGGCTGCTCTCAAGTAAGTGATTGATCTCTCTCTCTCTGTACTACGATTCTTCTTCTTCTCCGTTCATCGTTTTGGTTTTAGCTTCTTCTTAAGTCTCGCTATCTGACTCGCTTCTTTTTGTTTTCCGATGATCCTGATATGTTTCCGTTGGTTCGGATTCATAGAGCTGAAGAAACGAGCCAGATGCAGCTCGTCGAGCGTGAAGAAATTGATGAAGACGAAGATCTATTTGAGATGATTGACAAATGTAAGATCTGAATTCGTTTTCCGCTTTTACGATTCTTCAGTTTATCGTTTTCAAATCTTCATCATCTGTTTTGGAATCGTCTCTGTGTGTTTATTATATCTTCTAATTTCGCCCAATTTTGTTTATCTAAACCTCGTTGCTGCTTAATCGCTGGGTCTTATGAAATCAGATCTAGAATCGTTCCTCTAATCTGGGGAATGTTCGCGAAATCTGTGTTAGTTTTAAAATTTTAAGTATGAATCTAGTATACATATTGATTTCTGAACATGGATTCTCCTTGATAACGAATAGTTTGTGAAATTTGAGTGTATTCGAGTGTATATAGTCGTTCGATTTCTGTATCTGGCTAAAATCTCTAGCTGATTTGATGATCTCGGGACTTGTATTTTTGCTTGTGTTAGTGGTCGCTCAAGGTATAAACGCTGGAGATGTGAAAAAGTTACAAGATGCTGGGATCCATACCTGCAATGGTCTCATGATGCATACCAAGAAGGTATAAACCAGCTTCATTCATTGGTTATAATGCACTATGTAGATGATGGTTGCATGAGTCTATTGTTTGAACTTTTGATTGGCGCAGAACCTCACTGGAATCAAAGGTTTATCAGAGGCTAAAGTTGACAAAATCTGTGAAGCTGCTGAGAAAATTGTGGTTAGTTTAAACGTTTCCAACTGTTGTTATATCTATGTGACTTCCTGCATTTGCTTCATTTTAATTGTCAAAACATTTCTCCTTCAGAACTTTGGATATATGACTGGAAGTGATGCTCTTCTAAAGGTTAGACTCATTGATTTCAATAAGGTCTTGAAGTCTGTCTTGCATCTAAGTCCTGTTGCTTGATCCCACTAACAGAACTGTTAAATTTAGATGGCTTATTCAACATTTCATATTAGTAGATATTGAAACCTACAAGTTGTTTTTTGTTTATAGAGGAAATCAGTTGTAAAAATCACTACAGGGTGCCAAGCTCTCGATGATCTCTTAGGAGGTATACTAAGTTTTGCTTTTAACAGTTTGACATCTTGATCACACTACTTGAGTTCTGGTTTAATTATTTCACAATGCTTGGTAGGTGGAATTGAAACCTCAGCCATCACAGAGGCTTTTGGCGAATTTAGGTGAGAAGAAGCTGCACCCAGCTCTACAAGTTTCCTGTTGATAGCTTGTATTCTTATAAAGTTTAATTTCACTTCAGGTGTGGGAAAACTCAATTAGCACATACCCTTTGTGTCACTACGCAGGTTGGTTTCTTTCCTACAGTCTCAATATGAATTTTATGTTGTCTTGTTTACCTTTCAAAGGCATGAGATGAGATTTTACTTTCTTTCAGCATATAAACCATTGAGGTACTCTGTCTCTCACTGCCATTGGTATTCATTTCTGTATTTATGTTATGCAGCTACCTACAAACATGAAAGGGGGAAATGGAAAAGTGGCTTACATTGACACCGAGGGAACCTTGTATCCTTAATATCTTAGAGCAAATCTTCTGACCAGATCTTGTGGCTTCATTAGATGATTTCTATATTCCATGATTTTTCCTTAACCCTTAAATTTTGTAGCCGTCCTGATAGGATTGTCCCAATTGCTGAAAGATTTGGAATGGATCCAGGAGCTGTGCTTGACAATGTAAGCATTATCAACCTCACATCTTTACTTACTCACAGGACTGCCATTGACATTCAAAAATCTTATTCATCTTGATGTAACAGATCATTTATGCTCGTGCTTATACCTATGAGCATCAGTACAACTTGCTTCTTGGCCTTGCTGCAAAAATGTCTGAGGAACCATTTAGGATTCTTGTAAGTAAACATGTCTGATCATTTTAGTTTAGTTATCCATCGAATATGAGCTAATTTAGCTGAGGTTTTTTTTTACCTTGTTTGCAGATTGTTGACTCGATCATTGCTTTATTCCGAGTGGATTTCACTGGAAGAGGAGAACTTGCAGACCGCCAGGTTAAATTTGCCTCCCACAACATTACTTACATAATCATTGACAATATCTGGCTTTGCTCAATAATCCGAGTTTCTGTGTTGCAGCAAAAACTAGCTCAGATGCTTTCCAGGCTAATCAAAATCGCAGAGGAGTTCAATGTTGCTGTCTACATGACTAACCAAGGTTTACTTTACACTAGTTTGATATAATGACATAAAGCATCAAATTCTTTTGGTTTATTGGTTGCACTAACTTAACAATGATCATCTGTTTCATTTGGTGGTTTGCAGTCATAGCTGACCCAGGTGGTGGAATGTTCATATCAGACCCAAAAAAGCCAGCAGGTGGTCACGTCCTAGCCCACGCAGCCACCATCAGGCTCTTGTTCAGGAAAGGCAAAGGCGATACACGTGTCTGCAAAGTCTACGATGCTCCGAATCTCGCTGAAGCTGAAGCCATATCCTTTAACCAAATCCACACACACACACACTTGTTTTGATTTTGATTATTCATCCACAAATGCAATGGCTTTATTTTTTTCCTTAACAGAAGAAATCACAGTTTCCAGATTACACAAGGAGGCATTGCAGATGCGAAGGATTAGAGAAGCGAACTCTTTGATGTCTTATTTACGAATTATGTCTGTTCTTAACTTGTTGCTTGTTTCTATTATGGGTAAAACCCCACAGGATTTTTACAAGGGGATTTATTTTAATATGCATCGAATCAGACGTTTTAGTTTAAGTCATTTTATTCTTAGTTTCTTGTTTACCATATAAGACGATCATTAGGCTTACAAAACAAAACTATCTGATAAAGTTGCAAACAAAACAACTCTGGTTCGTTTGTAAAAACACAATAATGACTTCATAACAAGTAAGAGTACTTCATTATGATCATTGATTATTCCCAGCATTATGCAAAGTTAGTTTATCTGAATACTCGAGAATGTTTGGTTTTCAATCGAGACCTATCGGTAGCAATATCAAAGTTGTTTATTTACGAGATTGCTAATATTTTATCAATAATTACATCATATGTATGCACTGAATCATAAGACGTTTGTAAAATCTTTTAGACTTGGCCAACAAAATTTAAAACTTTTGCAGAACAATAAGAGCACCATTAGTCCCTTAGAAGGGCTCCAGTGAGAAATATCATGAAAAGAGTAAAGTGATCAAATCTCAAATCTGTGGAACACAGCCAAAGAGTCCAAACAGGTAAAAAGAAACCAGAGTATATATATTGATATACATAATACTAAACAAATAAACACTAAAACCAAGAAGAGTAGAGAGAAAGACATAAACTAAGCTCTGTAAAACCGAGACTTGGTCATCTCTTTATCCCCTTTTATGGGTTCTTCGGCGCATCATATACTTTTTAAGAGCGACAAGTCTCACCATGTTTCGCTTATATTGATGGTTTTCTAAACTGCTTTGTCTTTTCCTTTTGCATCGTGCAGGTTTCTTGATTTGCACTAAACTTGGAACATAAGGACACACCAATAGCAAACTATTTTGGTGGGCAGGTTCTCCGAGATCAACATCTCGGACGTATCCAGCTTCTCCAATGATGGTAACTGTGTTGCAATTCCACGTTTTATCAAAAATCATGGCGACTTTGTTCACATCGTCAATGAAGAAACTATCTGTACAAGGACTAATCCGGTAGTCACCCACATCAAAAGTCAAGAACTTGCTCCACGACACCTTATTGGCCTCAATATTAGTCGTAATCCATACCTCAACAATACCATCGTGGCAAAATAAAGCAGCAAGCTTCTCTTCCCTAACACAAGATAGGGTCACAAGGTTGTAATACGTAGTTCTAAACGGCAAAGGCAGAAGCGGACCAAACCTCTCACTTGTAAAGTCAAAACAGATGATGTGATCAACATTGAGAAAAGGGTCTGCAGGGTTCCTTTCTGTAGCACACCAATAAGTGTTTCCCTTGAGAGAAACGCCATAGTTATCAAACCTTATACGCCAGTGTGGGGTGACATCAAGAGTTGTCCATAAACCAGTGTCAAAATCGTAGATTTCATACCAAAAAAAAATCTTTTCTTTGGTGGGGGCTGGGATATAGTAAAAATAATCTAAAAACCTCAAGAATTTACAGGATTTCATCTTACTATTATTCTCGTAGTATCCGAGAGCATAATTGATCCAGTCCGTTCCGCCTGGCCTGTGTGAAAATCTGGGTTGGATCATCCTTGTTTGCCCCCAATATGGATTCCAAACCACAACCTTAGTATCGTCTTTCAAGATGCATAACAATAAACCCTCGCAATGAAAGAATTGAGATATCTTGACTTGTTCGTCAAGGCAAGTAAGTTTACCTCTAATCTCTGTAGATGGTTCTCCTCCATTCATGGATATGCTCATTAAACAAAGATTGTAATCCATCAACACGATCATCTGAGACTCCTCTTCGTCGATCGTTAAGCTCCGACTTTTGATTAAAGTTTCCCACTCTTTGCAGGTTAATCGCAATGCTCTCACATATTTCAACGGTATTCTTGAGAATATTTCCTTCTCTAGCAGATCCCTTGGAAGATCGGAGATCGTCAACGTCATTGTTTCAGCAAACCTTTTCTCTTCCTCTGAAAAATCTCTCCCGGTCGCGGGATGTGTAAATATATACACATAAACCCTAAATTAAGAAAGAACGAAGTAGGTTTACATTTTTGTATTCGGTTTGTAGATTAAAACCGGTTAGCTTTTAGTAATTAATTAATTGGTGGTTTAAACTGATAACCGATGACGATAGTTTTTTTTTTTTTTTAATTAGGAAAACTATCACCGCCCTTGATTTATTTTACTTTTTTAATTTCACTGTTGCCAATTTTCTTAGTTTTTTACGCTAAACCCTAATTCGCCTCTCTTTCGTTATTCTCTCGGTCAAGCATCTTCATCGTCTCAATCAAAGGTAATTTCATTCTTCTTCATCTTTCCTTTGACAAATTTTAGGATCAAACTTTTTGTTCTTCATCTATATTTTGTGACATCGTCTCTCAGATTCTTGTTGTTGCTTAACGAAGATGACGACAACTTCTCGTTTTTTCGCTCAGGTTTCCTTCCATAGACCTTTGTTTACTTGTCAAAACCTTTTTTTTTTTTTTTTTTTGTATTTTACAGTTTCTTAATGATTTTTCTTTGCTTATCTTATGTATCGTTTACAGGGTGGAAGTGAAAGTGAAGATGAGAGTGATTTTGAAAAAGAGGTTGAGAGTAACAACATTCGTTACCTTGCAGACTTACCTGACGGTGAGTTTTGTTGTTGTATGGATACAAAACGTGTGGTTAAACCAAGAAAAGATAAATGTTTTGAGGAGATGACCAACACTATAGAGAATATGAAGCATGCCATGAACATCAATGATTGTGTTTACTTGCAAGAAACGTTTGAGAAACTCAACAAACATCTTGAGAGAGTTCTGACGATTACTAAGTCTGTGAAGGCGCCGACTTTGTATATCAAAACCCTTGTGTTGTTGGAAGATTTCTTGAATGAAGATAAAGTAAGAAAGATGAGTACTAGTAACTCCAAGGCTTTTAACTCAATGAGACAGAAACTGAAGAAGAACAATATGCAGTACCAAGAAGATATCAATAGGTTTAGGGAGTCTCCAGATATCGAGGACGATGATGAGTATGAAGAGGAGGTGGAGGAATCTACTGATGATAATGTTTCTTGGGAGATGTTGTTTAGTTTAGATCATGAAGTGATAACTTGGAACATGGTCAACAAGAAGTTCAAAGAAATTATGGCTGCTCGTGGGAGTAAAAGAAGAAGTGCTAGACTTAAACTCAAAACTGGCGAGACTCACGCGGATAAGCTTATGGACTTGACAAAGATTGCCAAGACTCCTGCACAGAAGCTTGAAATCTTGTTTAGCGTTATTTCAGCAGAGTTTGGTGGTCTCAGCGAATACATGCCTATCGATGTCTGGAAGAAATGTGTGGTTAACATGCTTACCATACTTGACATTATTGTCAAGTACTATAACATTAATGTTGTGGATGATACCGCTGAACCTGATGAGAAGGAAACTTCAAAGCCAGTGGATTACGATGGAACAATTCGTGTCTCGGGGAATTTGGTTGCATTCTTAGAGAGGATTGAGACAGAGTTTTTCAAGGGTTTGCAGTGCATAGATCCTCACACCAATGAGTATGTAGAGAGATTGAAAGATGAGCCTATGTTCTTGGCTCTTGCTCAGAAAATCCAAGACTACTTGGAGCGGAGCGGCGATTACAAAGGTGCTTCAAAGGTAGCCTTAATACTAGTTGAGTCAATCTATTACAAGCCTCAAGAAGTTTTTGATGCTATGAAGAAAATGGCTGATGAAGAAATTGAGGAGGGCAAAGAAAGTGGACCTACTTCACAGATTGTTCCTCGTAAGCCTACCTTCGCAGGGAGCAGCCGCGCTATGATGGATACACTCATATCCTTTATCTACACAAATGGAGATGAAAGGGCCAAATCCAGAGCAATGCTATGTGATATCTATCAACATGCTTTAATGGATAACTTTGTGACTGCTAGAGACTTGTTGTTGATGAGTCATCTACAAGACAACATTCAACACATGGACATTTCAACACAGATTCTCTTTAACAGGACAATGGCACAACTTGGTCTTTGCGCCTTTCGGGTTGGAATGATAAATGAGTCACATAGCTGCCTCTCTGAGCTGTACTCTGGTCATAGAGTGAGGGAGTTTCTCGGCCAAGGTGTCTCGAAAAATCGAGACCACGAGAAGACAACAGAGCAGGTAAATATTGAGCTTTATAGTACATATTATCTTCTGTTACAATTTCTTAGAGTCTAATTTCTCTGTTTTTTAATATAGATTCTAATGGAGAGGAGAAGACAAATACCGTACCACATGCACATAAACCTCGAGCTCTTGGAGGCTGTTTATCTTACTTGTGCCATGCTACTTGAAGTCCCAAACATGGCAGCAAACTCGCATGATGCCAAACACAAATCGGTTAGCAAGAATATTTGTCGCCTGCTCGAGATCAGTGAGAGGCAAGCGTTCACTGCACCGCCTGAAACTATACGTGACCATGTCATGGCAGCAACCAGAGCCTTGACCAAAGGGAAATTCCAAGAAGCGTTTTCAGTTTTGAACTCTCTTGATGTCTGGAGACTGTTCAAGAACCGCGACAGCGTCCTCAATATGGTGAAAGCTAGGATCAAGGAAGTGGCTCTAAGGACTTATCTATTCACATACTCAAGCTCCTACTATAAGTCATTAAGTCTTGATGAGCTAGCCAAAATGTTTGACATCTCTGAGTCACAGGTCCATAGCATTGTGAGCAAGATGATGATCAACGAGGAGCTTACTGCAAAATGGGACCAGCCAACTCAGTGCATCATCTTCCATGAAGTGCAACATAACAGATTACAATCTTTGGCTTTTCAGATAACCGAAAAGCTCTCTACTTTAGCAGAAAGCAACGAAAGTGCAATGGAGTCTAGAAATGGTGGTGCTGGTCTTGATATGAGTTCAAGGAGGAGGGACAACAGTCAGGACTATGCAGCAGCAGCATCAGGAAACAGAGGTCTGCAAATGGATGGCTCAAGTCTTACCCGAGGCGTTTCTGCGTAAAGAGAAATCTGCAGGCAGTGTTAACCTTAGGCTCTTACTAAGAGTCTAAGACCTTTCATTATTTTTCATTACAGTTTTATGTTTTGTTTCGTTACCAAAGGTTGTTTAGCAATTGCTACATTGGAGCTCATGTTCTTGCAGCTCTGGTTTTATCAATATGACATCATATGCATACACTGAATCATTAGACGTTTATAAAATATTTTATTCTTAGCTTCCTTGTTACCAAGTACAGGTACAGAGCAATAAGACCACCATTAGTCCTTAGAATGGCTACAGTGAGATTATCATGAAAAGAGTAAATCTGTGGAACACAGCCACATAAGTCCAACAAGTAAAAAAACCAAACAAGCTTTTTTCAGCTAGTTCAACATATTAGCCTCAGATTTGTTTAGACCAATTCTGGACACTCCCAACCCTAGGCATCGCTTCTTTCTTGGCCTCGGAATCCACTTTAAAAGTTACACCGCACACCTCACCCGAACTGTCTACCCTTGGTACCGGCTTTAACTCGTTTGATGGATGCTCATAGCTCCTCAAACCTCCAGATGAGGTAAAGAAACATCCTGCAGTATGCATACACAGAACCACATCCTAATTCATATTTGCACTAGATCAAAGAACAATGAGATAGTATCTTCAAAACCCGAAAAACGGCTTGCTACATACCTTTAGGGAATGGCGCAAAGGATCTACCACAACCTTTCTTCACAGTCTCAACATCATCAGAAACAACGAGATGGCCTTCAGCATCGGTACCCCAGTAGAGAGGAACACTCCCATCTACATCCTGCACCGCGCATAATAATAACTAACCTCAGCATTACAAAATCCAGAGACAATAAATGGTAAAGAAGCAAAATTCAAACTCACCCCAGCAAGGAAGACATTTTGTGTGGAGCAGTCATAGAGCATAAACGCGAATTTGCCTTGAAAATCTCTAACAACTTGGTCAGCAGAATACGGACCACGATCTCTTAGAGTTCTGTAGGCTTCAATCACAATGGTAACCTCTGTAGCTGTTTTGGTTAGTCCATATTGTTGCTTAAGAATTGGAACGTTCTCTATATGTCCTTGGAAAATGCAGAACATATCATCCACCACAGCAAACAATCTGTCACACAGACAAAATTGTATTGAAAACATCCTTTGTTATTACATCAAAACAAAACAACAGATCAATGTCTCAATCTCTCAGATTCATTGAACGAAAACAAGATAATCGAAACATAATCCTAAAATAATAACCTTTGCAGGCCAGTGATCATCAAGATGGCAAATCTATCATATCAGGACAGAACAAGAAAACATCATCGTGAGGAATAAACTAATTAACAAAAACCTGGGAAGAAGAGGGTTCTGTTTCTCGAGAGAGCAAGCGATGAAACCAGAAGATCCAAGATTGATGGTGACAGCGTCAGGATAAACAGAGGAGAAATGGTTCGGCAAGAACCTATCTTTAAGAGCACAAACAGATCCACCTTCTTGACTCTGCAGAGCCTCGGGTGTTTTCGCAACGTTCTTGTCGAAAATCGCCAACATTTTTCTTCTTCCCGATCACGCAACAGTGAAACAGAGCAATAGATCAATGGTAAAGTAAATGACTTTAGAATCGTTGAACAGCCACTTCTTTGTGACACCCTTATTTTATAAACAAATGGCAATACTTCAATACGACTTTTTCGTTTCTTGGTTAGAGAGAATCATAGAATTATTCGATTTTTCTTCTCCTCCACGATTTGCAGATATTTGTATATTATTTTAGTGGTGGTTTTATTAGGTATCATAATGACAATTAAACCCAAAATACAATAGTTGGGATTTGTCTATAAGGTTGGATCTCATAACAATTTGTCTATGCTAATAAAAAGTTAATGATAATCACTAATCAATGAATCAGAAATAAGCTTTATCAAGTTCTGCATAAGTAAATTGAAGCCAAAGAAAAGTGTAGAAACCAAAAACAAAAAGGGAGTCTTTCGCTATTAAAGCTTTTAAGTTAACTAACACTGTTTAAGATTTGTGTTTTGATTCGTTCACCAAGCCAAACATAAAAGGACATAAGACCTTGCTGATGTTTTGTTATGTTCAAACTCTGTTGTATGCGACCGACTTGCTAAAGAGCTTGCGGATGTAGAGAACTTGAAGTCCACTAGCTGCTGCAAGGAATATGTACTCTCCTACTGTGTACAATATCACACGCTTTCTCGTGCTTTCATTCGCTGCAACCAAAGATTCATCACACAAAGCAATGTTAGATCGTATAAAGGTTGTATCTTTCGACATTCAAAGATCTCTCTCTATTCAAGAAACATATGTCCGTTCCAAATTCATTATATTATTATACTGCGTCTAAGCAAGTTACTCGGGTGATCATTGATCAAGGAAAATGAGGCTTGGAAAACGAATGGAGAAAACTTACTATGACGGTGACGAGTATCACGTGCTTTCAAATACTTCTGCTCAGCAACAACAGATTCCAAAGCCTCTCTCAACTCAGCTATCTTAACATTTACCGGGTCCAAATGTTCTAAGAACCACACAACAAAAGACGAGGAACATAACATCACAAAACAGCTCAAACTCAATGCACAAGATACAGAAACCAATCACTAAGCACATTCCAATACCATCAATGAAAATGATCAAATATAAGGGAAAGGAAACAAACCATCTTTGGCTAAGTCATGCTCATTGGGAATATGGCCAACATGAATATAAAAGGAGACAGTTTCAGGAGTAGAATAAGGATTGTGGAAACAAAATTTATACATTCCACTTCTTGGAGCCTTAAACTCAAACTTATCTCCAGATGTTCCCTTTAAAGTTTGTACAATGTTCCCAGCTGGAGACGTCACCTACACAACAAACACAATCCAATGAATCAATCAACACATTACCCAAACCAAAATCCAATGAAAGATAACAACTTTCCACAATTCCAATCAAACCCACCACAATCTAAGAAAACCCTAATTCCTTAACATCAGATCAGGGCAAAATTAAGCATGAGAATCACCAAATTCGATCAATTTGACGAAATTTCAAAACATTGGGATTATCGAAGGAAAACGTATCAAAGGTAAGAACTTTTGGGGGAAAAAGTAAATTGAAAGATCTCTAACCGTGAAATCCAAACCAGGATGATCTGATCCCCAGAATATATCATGATCGACGACGACGAAGTTACCGGAAACAGTGTCGCCTTCGTAAAGGACGTATTCTTGGACACATTCTTCGTCGTTAACTGTTACAGAGAGCGACGAGATTTGATTGATCGAATTCAATAGAATCAAACCAATCAATACAAAGACATGGATCTTCGCTTGTCTTCTCTCCATCTTCTTTTTTAGATCTTCGATCAGAAAATTTCAGTTTAATTTTTCTCGAGAAAATTCGCCGAGTAGAGGAAGAAGAAGACAGAGAGGATTTTATTGCGCTTTAGATGACCAAACCGGAAATTAAAACCGGTTTATGACGACATGGGGAGATTTTATTGGTCGGCTTTTGGTCTTTATAACTTTCAAGAGTTTGAGAAGATATCACTAATTTTTAATTTAACTTTGAATCAATTACCGGGTTGGCATTTATTCCACCAAAAATTATCGATTTAGGTCAGATTACCAAGCATTCAGTTTTAACCATTTCACAGCGTAGCAAAATGACGTTATTATCCTCACCAATATGGGCTGAAAGAAAAAGAAAAAAAATCTTCCGTCGACGAATGACGATGATTTGCGATGGTGGTGGTGATGAGATCCGGTAAAGGAGATGGTGGTGAAGATGTTGAGATGTGATGAGAATGATGAGTTATATATGGTGAACAAGATGTTGGTCACGATGATGAGATGATGAGATCCGATACCTAATTTTGTTTAGATTTAAAATAGAATTGGAAGTTTTGATTCGATTGATGGTTTAGATTGGAGCCCTTGGGTTTACTAGATTCCCCATAGGGTTTAGCTTCCTTGATTCAAAACGAAATTAATTGAATCCACTGAAATCATCGGATCTAAGATGGTATGGGCGACGGAGAGGTTTTGTGTTTCGAATCAAAGATCTTGTTGACGACGGATGGAGATGGTGTTGGCGGTGGAGGTGTTGAGAAGCGAGGTTTATGGCCTGGAAAGCGAGAGTTGTTGGGAGATGAATCCAAAGGAAGGAGAAAGCCATGGTTGTCGTCAGAAGGAAGGAGAAGATACAGAGGGACAAAACAGTCTTTTCCCCTGGCCCCAAAATGCCTAAATTCATAAGGCCTGGAAGACATTCCATTTTTGAAAGTTTTGGGCCAAATAATGCCCATTTTAACAATATTCCCTTTAACTTTAAATTGATAAAACTTTAATTAAAAAATGTTTGGTTTGATTACACTAAAATCAGTGATGTTAGTTTTACTTTTACAAAAAAAATTTTAAAAAATCTGTTTTCTTTGTCTATTTTGAGTTTTTTTTTGTTGATGTATATTTTGGAATTTTTTATAGGGAAAGTTACTAGATTAACCCAAATTATGAGTTTAATTACTATAATGTCTCAAAAAAATTGGGGGTTAAATGAGTTATTTTCATGACCATAATACCCTTTATCTCTTTGTTAGAAATAAAAAAAATGTCAAAATTACCCTTAAATATATTTAAAAAACGAGGAGAAAAAATATTTGGAAAAAAAAATTATTTGAAAAATCTGTTGGGTTACTTGTGACAGGTTTATTTTCCATGACAGACTTATTTTTCTATAGCAGATTTTTTGTGACAGATTTTTTTTCTCCCACAGACTTACTTAAAATAGGTTACGACAGATATTTAATTTGTAGCAGATTTTTTTCTCACGACAGAGTTATTTTATGATGACACCACAAACTTTCGTAATTTTGACAGATTTATTAAAATGTGTGGCAGATTTATTGTTTTAGTAGCGTTAGACTTATATTTTTCGATAAAAATCTGTCATAATGTAGCAGATCTGTTAATAAAAAAAAAATTACTAGTTTGACTTATTAGTGATAACAGATTTATTTTATGTTATGACAGTTTTTTTTTTCTTAACAAAAATCTGGAATGTGATAGCAGATTTGTTATATAAAAATATAAATTGCTAGAATGACATATACTCACAACCAAAATGTTTTATGTTATGACAGATTTTTTTTATATTATTACGACAAATTTCATATAGATTATAAAAAAATATGTCGTATGATGACAGTTTTATTGATGAAAATATATAGATTTTTAATCTGCACAATAAAGTAATGACAGACATATTCTTATCGCGACAGACTTATTTATAATAGATGGCTCATGTGTGGTTGTCTCCTTGTTAATATATGATAAAGATAAATTTTTTCGTTTTTTATATTTTTTTTTTCTTTTTAATTTATTTTTTTCGTTTTTTTTTTTAATTTTTTTTGTTCTGTATTTTTTTTTCATTTTATATTTTCTTGTTGTTTTGTATTTTTTAAATTTTCTATTTAATTTAGTTATTATATGTTAATTATTTTATTTTAATTGAATTGAAAATAAAGTGGGTATTTGTTTTTTTTTCGTTTTTTCTTTTTTATGTTTTTTTCAATTTATATATATTTGTTTTCGTATTTTTTTTCAATTTTTGTTTTATATTTTTTGTATTTTTTAATTTTCGATTTAATTTAATTATTATATGTTAATTATATATTTTAATAGAATTGAAAATAAAATGGGTATTTGGTCTTTTAACACAAAAATTGTGCTATTCTAGTAAACCACAATATTTGGATGTCAATCTAGTTATTTTTCTCTAGATTTGAGTCAAACTAGGTAATTTTCAGTTTTTTATATACGCTATTGGATGTGTGATAAAAAAAAAAAATTTACTTTTATGTATGAATCATAATTTCAAAGTAGTTTTTTTTTTTTGGTCAACAATGTCAAAGTACTTATATGCTAAGAAATCATTGGTTTTAGGAACAAAATCTATAGAATCATATTTCCTTTCTTTGTGTTCCCATGTAAAACTAATCTTTCCAAAAAAATTTAGGTTGAGTCTTTGAGATTTGAGAATGAAAATTCTTTCATATGTAATCTTTACTATAAAGTGTAAAAAATTACAATGCCATTGGAAAATTTAAAACCAACGACTAAAAAACAGAAATCGTCAGAGGGTATAATGGACAATTTTAAGGCCAATTACACGCGGATCTTGGATCCATTACCAGCGGATCTTGGAGCCAGCAGTCGGATCTCTATCCAGAAGTGCATAATGAGCTTACTGGGCTTAGTCGATGTTGGGCCTTTATATTTCTCTCGCATTTAGTAGATCTGCATTAATTCAAAACATAATATTAGATTCGTGATTACTAAAGATATTTTCCATAACAAACAAATCTATATTTACTAATTAACTAAACCGATATTTCGCATTTAGTAGATCTGCATTAATTCAAAACATAATATTAGATTCGTGATTACTAAAGATATTTTTCATAACAAACAAATCTATATTTACTAATTAACTAAACCGATATTTCAATAACAACTCAATCCCATATATTTAGATGATTTAAAGAAAACTTATCTCTTAATATTCGATTTCCTTGATTTGTTATTACTTTAGCCAATAATAACAAACTCTATATCTTCATATCCGAATAAATTAAGCATATACCTTAACTATTCTTATTTTCAAATCTTCTCTTAGACGGGAATTTTCTAAACCCTAAGCAACCCTATACTTTCTCCATCTCTTATAAATATAGAAATCAAACGACATTCTCAATACACACTAAGCTATCAAACTCAAAGCATACCTCTCAAACAATGGCTCTTCCCATCACAGAACTTAATGCAGTCAAACCATTCAAGACTCAATGGAAGATCCAAGTGAAAATCGTCCATTCATGGACTCAATACACCCAATACTCCGGGGAGACTGTCGAGATGATTCTTGCTGATACATCTGTAATTTACGATTTATCAATAATATAGATTTACTCTTCTAATGATTATTTGTAAATAAAATGTTTAATTATCTTTTTTTGCTAAATACAGGGTACCTTGATTCATGCAACTGTCAAGAAACAACAAGTCAACAAGTTTCAAAAGCTTATCACAACTGGAGAGTGGAGAACTGTGGAAAATTTTACAGTTGCAAAATCTACTGGAAAGTACCGGCCTACCAGCCTCCCATTCAAGATGACCCTCATGAATACGACTGCTATAAGTCGTATTCCCTCAATTTCTGATGACCTTTACTTTGATTTTGCTAACTTTCCTGACATTCTGAATGTTAATGGATTGAATGAAAACATTTTGATTGGTATTTTCCATTCTGCCTATTTCTTTCTATAGTGTTTAAATCTTAAGAAAATAACAAACTAACATCATTTCATATATTTACAGATGTTCTTGGTCAGGTCGTGAGTTTAGGTGAGATGACAACTCACGATGTCAACAACAAAGCCACCAAAAGATTTGAGTTTGAGCTGCGTGATACAAAGTTTGTAATCTATTTACTCTTTTAATTTTTACAAACAACTGTCTATTTTTAAAATACAAAGTCTGTCATTTGTCTATTATAGTGATGAACGCTTGACATGTACTCTTTGGGGGAGATTTGCTGAGAGAATGTGGGATGCATGTCAAAATGGAAGCAATGAAAGGGTCATTTGTTTGATTCGCCTTGCTAAAATTGGTACATTCAAAGGTATATTGATTAGGTTTTTGGACGTGTGGATGCTTAATATGTTTATATTATTAGTATATATTACTAATATATTGCAAATTTATCAGGTGAAAGATCTATTTCAAATGCCTTCAACATGTCTTTGTTGGAAATAAATCCAAACTATCCTGCTGTCCAAGAATTTGTGAATAAGTAAGTTTGTGAAAAAAACTTATAATATACCTCAAGGCCATGCTTTTCACATGGCCAACTATATGTGGCTATCTCAAGGGTAACTTCAAAGAAAGGACTGAAGATCCTAATAGTGGATAAAGAAGGCAAACCGCAGAAGGAAACGATGAATGTGGTGTTTAAGGAAGTTTTCCAGAACCTATAAGACTAAGCGTTGGAAGAGACATTTGTTCACAGAGGTAAGAACCAATATGAAATGATTCTTATATATATCTGTTATACTATACGAGTTTCTGATTTCTTTATGTCTGAGCAGGTCAAACAAGGTATGAAAACGTGTGTTTGGCAAATAAAGGAATCAGTGATTGAAGTTTCAAGAGAAGAACTGATCCCAACCCTACTGTTTCTGTTATTTTCATGTTTTCTTTTTACATGAATTCGAAGACATATCTAGCTTATAACAGCTTAACTTTGTTTTTCAAAAGTTTTTTGTCCTAATACCTTCATATTCAGTAATATGAAGTTAACTATTTCCTATTTATAAGTAATAATGGTTATTATTGAAAAAGCAGAGATAGATAAGGCACACGAGAATTAACGAGGTTCGGCAACGTGCCTACGTCCTCAAAACAATAACTAGATTCACTTAGACAATCTTTACAACAAGACCTTGCCTAACTGGAATTACACGACACTAAGAACCTCTTAGTTCGACACCAAACAATATCTAGTTACACCCAGTATTAGAACAACTAAACCTGTGTTCCAGCAAGCAGCTCGACTTGCCTACAAAAGCACCGAAACAGAGCAATTCATTTTTCTCTCTCTCTTTTCGGCTAGCCCTAGCAACACACATCTCCCTAGTATATATACCCATATACCTATGAGATATGTCACCCTAGATTTTATCCCGATACAAAAGGAAAATATCCTCTTCTAAATAAAAGAAACAAATCTTCAATAATATTCTTCTCCAAGAATATCTTCAATTGCACGTTTCTTCTGATTTGATCTCTCTAAATATCTTTCTGATATTTATCTTCAACTCCACGAGCCACGTCAGCACCAACCAAGCAATCCAAAACTTGTTTCAACAGACCGTTTCTTGTTCCAGCAAGATCTGCACTTTCATTCTCCCCCTTTTTAACTGAGTTTTACAACTCAAGCTCACCATAATTATCACGCATCCCCAGCAAGACATCATGATATACAAACTCCCCCTTAATCATATATCACTGTGATAATTAACTCTCCATGGATCTTCTACTCTCCATGGATCTTCTACATTCTCCCCCTGCTTGAGTGATAAAACTTTGTTAAAAAAAATACTTGCTGGAATATTCTCCTCGATCAGAATCGTCTTCCACTTGGATCTCTCCAATAACTCTCATTTCTAAATCTGAACTTTTTCTTCGCAAACTTTGCTTGATCATTTGACATGTGCTTCAAACACCTACATGTGCAGCACATCATCTTCCTTGGAGTATTGGTTGATGACTTATGAGACACATCACCATACAAATCCATCTTCTTAATCCAAACCTTTTGAAATCTCCTTGAATCTTGAACAAACTTCTTTTGCTTTAATGCACATCTAATCTTGTCAAGGAACTTATAGCAGTAGGCCTTGATATGCCCTTTCTTTCCACAATAAAAGCATCCTGAAGTACAAAACACTTTTTGGTGACTCTTCTGGGTTTCAGTTCCAACAGAATTCAGCTTGTTCCAGCTAACAACACATGTTCTTAAATTTGATGAACTTTTGTTGCATCCACGAACATAACTCATCTTCTTCTCATCATAAATACATGGACTGGTACTTTTGACTTGTACATTATGCTCATCCATCGGAGTTATGATGAGACTTTTTGCGGTCGTCTCCAACAGGTTTTCCCTTGTTCCAGCAGATTTCGACAGATTCTCTTGAACAAAAATAGTCTTTGAATCAGATGTACCTCCTTGATAACCAAGACCAAATCTTGTTTTCTCTGTTCTTCCCATGCTTAGTATTTGATCTAGGTTCTTTGTTCCATTATTCAACATCCTCAAGTACTTTTCATTCTGCATGAGTTCATCCTCCAACCGTTTGGATTTTTCTTTTTCTGCTGCAAGTTCCTCCTTCACGTTTAGCATATGAACAACTTCATGATCTTCATTCTTCAAAGCACAAGAACACTTTTGATTTTCAGCAAGCTTGATTTTCAATTTCTCTGATTCTTCTTTCTCAAGAGTTAGCTCTTTCTCGATATTCTTCATCTTACTTTCCATCAACATCTTCTCATCGATTAGTACCATGTAGTCTTTACTTTTCTTAACCCAACTCTCATAAAGACTTTTGAATTCAGCTTGAAGATCCACCTCTTGATCGCTTTCTAAATCGCTGCTTGTGTTGGAGTATTCGCTACTTGTTTCAGCAGTTGATATAGAATCAGATATTTCGCTTCCTTCTTTGTGCTCCACGAATGAAGGTAATGCCACGAAGTTGGCTAACTCCTCTTCATCATATGTTTCACTCTCACTAGAGTCTTCATAGATATTTCTTTTTATCTTCACACCGTCGACACACTCAGATTTTGTATGTCCATAACCGTTACATCCTAAGCAACGAACCTTTTTCTTCTTCTTGATACTCGGACATGCAGACTTGATGTGTCCAAATCCTCTACATTCATGGCACTGTATACCACGTCTTCCTTCTCCCACATTTTTGTATGTGCCATGATCATTTTCCAAAGAGTTCTTACCCCTTTTTCCAACGTCTTTAAGAAGTTTCCCAAACATCTTCACAAGTGAGCTCATAGATTCTTCTAAATTTTGTATTCTCAACTTGTCATCATTCTCATATAGAGTTGGTCTATTGACACTATTTGAAATGACATCCTGTTGGTCCATCTCATACGCTTGTAGTCTCCCAACTATTTCATCAAATGGGGTCTCATCCGTGTTAAAAGCAGTTTCCATAGCCGCCTTTTGTGCCTCGAATCTCTTAGGCAAACATTGCATCAACTTCTTGACAAGCTTCTTGTCTTTGTACGTCTTCCCAATCACATGTGCTTCATTAGCAATCGCACACAGCTTAGCACTAAAATCTGTAACATTTTCGTGCTCATCCATTCGTAGATTCTCAAATTGAGAAGCTAGCCTGTCAATTCTTGATATCTTCACACTTTTTGTTCCTTCAAAAACTTTTTCTAGCTTATCCCACGCTTCTTTGGCTGATTCACACCCTTGAATCAACTTGAATTGATTCTTGTTAACCGAGGTAAAAATAGTAGATAAAGCTTTTGCATTATACCTTGACATAGTCTTCTCATTCTTTGTCCATTTAGCCTTTGGTTTAGTGACAATAGAACCGTCTCTTTCTTCAATTTTTGGGACTTCATAGCCATCTTCCACAGCCGTCCAAGCATCCTCATCAATACCTTGTATGATTGCCTTCATATTCACCTTCCAATATCCATAGTTTTCAGCATCTAACGCAAGACTTTTAACTGCCAACCATTCTCGAAATATATCATCCATCTCTTTCCTCAGGATCCTCACCCGTTTGTGGAGTCAGACTCTTTACAGATGTCCGCTCTGATACCAATTGAAAAAGCAGAGATAGATAAGGCACACGAGAATTAACGAGGTTCGGCAACGTGCCTACGTCCTCAAAACAATAACTAGATTCACTTAGACAATCTTTACAACAAGACCTTGCCTAACTGGAATTACACGACACTAAAAACCTCTTAGTTCGACACCAAACAATATCTAGTTACACCCAGTATTAGAACAACTAAACCTGTGTTCCAGCAAGCAGCTCGACTTGCCTACAAAAGCACCGAAACAGAGCAATTCATTTTTCTCTCTCTCTTTTCGGCTAGCCCTAGCAACACACATCTCCCTAGTATATATACCCATATACCTATGAGATATGTCACCCTAGATTTTATCCCGATACAAAAGGAAAATATCCTCTTCTAAATAAAAGAAACAAATCTTCAATAATATTCTTCTCCAAGAATATCTTCAATTGCACGTTTCTTCTGATTTGATCTCTCTAATATCTTTCTGATATTTATCTTCAACTCCACGAGCCACGTCAGCACCAACCAAGCAATCCCAAACTTGTTCCAACAGACCGTTTCTTGTTCCAGCAAGATCTGCACTTTCAATTATTGCTAACCAAACAGTCCGATCAATTATAATATAGAAAATCTCACAACTTACTACTTCTATTAACAAACAAATGCAGAATAAAGCTCCAACAGCATCACAAGAAACGAAATTACTTTTTAAAATTTCTGACATAATTAATTTGTAAGTATTTTATCTACACTTATTCAACCAAATTTGGAAATCAATAGAGTAGGTCTATATTGTTATCACCTAATCAAAAGTGTTATGTTTAATATCTTACTAACCTTTTAAATATAGATCTCTGAAAACCTCCAATTACAACACCAAATCTCTTCCCTCCTTAAGAATCCAACTTCAAACCGATCATTTGTCTGCAGATTTTTAACAGTTATCAAAGTTTCATTAGTACAACCATATAAATCATTCTAAAGACTAAGAAACATTGCCGTTTAAAATTAAACGGATTCTACCAAATTATATTTCAAGAATGCTCCAAATTGAACTGTTACTGCTTCAGCTCCATAAGAATTATGTGCGCAAAATTGTACTTCGCCTGCAAACATTGAACTTTGTATCATGAATCTAACATTCAGCTAAAGAATAATGAAGCAGGAGCATTTTGCAATAAAGTGCTCAAGTTATACAATAATCTGGATAAAAAAACTTATCTTCGTTATTCTTCTTCTTTTGAGAAACCATCGAAATATGGCTACTAATCTGAAACAAGTATAAAAACAAAAAAAAAAGATTATAGATTTACAGCTTAAAAGATATACTGAAATTGATTAGATTTAGTCTATTAACACTATGAATTTTGAGAAGAAACAGATTGATTGACTAACTAACATGTTTAAACAAAACGAAACATGTAAAAAAATTGCATGCAATTAGATATGAAAAAGGTAATAATTAATCAAATTTTTGAAGGGTTATTCACAATCGTTGTATAAGATCTATAATGAAACAAGAAAAAATCTATGGTAGAAACCCAATCGACAGATTCCAAAAAAGTTCAAACAAAAATCAAAGAGAAGAAAAGCTTACCTCTTTTAAGATCTTATAATTTGCAAAGAATTGATGTATAAGCGAAGACGATGGAAGTGGATTTCGGATGGATTTCGATACAGCTTCGTCGATCGGCCGACAAAGATTATTTTCTCAGATTGGAAAATTGTTGAAGGTTTCAGACAAAGAACAAAAAGGAGTATCTTCCCAGATAAAAAAAAACATAATATGAAATAATGTCAGGACCAATATTTGTGTGTTTTACGGCCCAACACAAATATTTATGATGAATGTATATGGCCCATTACGACAAATATCTTGAATTTGGACCAAGAAAAAAAAACAAAATGTGACCATGTTAGTGTAAAATTGATATTAATCATTATAAATTAATAGTATAGAGTTGTATCAATATAAAAAAATTAATAGTATAGATTTGATATTTTTTCCTTACTATACTAATTACTAAACACAGAAATTATGTTACAAAAAAAATTTAATTTAACAAGGTAATGTTTTGTAATACCCAACTATTTTTATACAAAATATACCGGAATACATATGTCTCGAACGATTTGATCAGTTCTCAATACTAATATATTCAATCCGGTAATTTGTTACATAAATCTATTTTAAATAGTCATAACAAATTCAAACTGATACACACATTCGAAACCTAGATGTCATAAATTTTATACTAGAAAATCGTATGGTACAAAAACCCCGCACGTTTGATCTAGTATGTTATTACTTCATCTACCTAACTACCTCTGTTTGCTTTGGTGCTTACGTATGGACTGAATTCAGAATTTCCATTAATATGCTTCCATATATATATATATATATATATATATATATATATATATATATATATATTATCATAGGACTGTTTGTTATATAGGTTTATAATCTTTTATTGTATTTCTAAACTTTGTTTATTTTCAATGAAATATTTACATTTTCACATTCTTGAAAAGAAAAGAAAGAAAAAAAAAACTAAACTGATCAGAATGTCAATTTGGGGAGATTTGGTAAACTGAGATTTGGCAAAAGACATTAGGAGAACTAGAATGTTATGGGCCTAATGAGCCCTCCATGGCCCGTTATGAGGTTTAGCAAGGCTTGAGTTAAATAATACGTACGAGTAAATAATTAATATTTATCAGACCACTCAACATTCAATAAGACCTCCAAAATTGTAAAAATAAAATGGGGTCCAATTTAAATTTATTCGAAAGAACTACATTGTTATTATGTTCAATTTCAGGCCTCAAATTTTAACATTAACATTGACAAATTTCTTAATTCATTGGGAGAGATATAACTTGGGACCTTTAAAATCTTGATTACTTTTTTTTTTTTTTTTGATAAATTCTATCGGTTGATCCGGCCAACTTCGGTAGGAACGCACCGAGGTGCTATAGAGTGGACTTCTCCCACGGTTCAACGGTTCAACGATTCAACGGACACCATGAGCTCCGAGCAGACTCGGGTCGAACGGGCCATGAGATCCAGAATTGGGCCACCACACTGCCTGATCCGAGTTTGGAGTGTCTTCCGACTAATGCCAGGGGGAGTCAGACCGCTTGAATTTCTGGCTACTAGGTAAACTAATTGGGCCAACTGACAGACTTTCCAAACAAATGTGTTTTTTGTTTTCAGAGAGAATCGAACTCATGTTTGATTACTTCTTTATCTCCTTACATTGTAAAGTTATTAAAATTTTGAAACGACCATAAAAAAAACTGACGGAGCTAAGATCGGCCACGTAGAAAGAGACAAAGAGAGAACAGTCACGGACTCGGACGGACCAAGTATGGGCCTGTCTGGATCCAAACTTAGCTAAGTTCCAAAAGCAAAAAGAGATGTGTAATGAATGTAAAATCTTCTACAAACGAAAGTAATGTTAAGCTTTGTTTTGAGCCACATGTTTTTGGGAGATGGAGAGAATCTTTTTTACGTTTTTAACCAATACCACTTGGCAAAAAAGTGAGAAGAAGCGGTGACGAAGGAGGAGGCCGCGTCATGGACTTTGTTCTTTGTCCTTCAAAAGTTAAGTTTATGTTACGCGTGGGGACAATCTAAGCAACGTGGTTCCTTTAAATATCGCAGCTTCCTCTTTTCCACTTTTTGTGTCGACGTGTTTTGTTTTGGACCGGCCAAATACACGATTCAGTTTTACAAATAAATTTGTATGTCCAAAAATCTTGGAATTTGAAGGGTCCAAATAAAATAATTAGCATGTTTCAGTTCATATGTATATGAAACGTAGATGAACTATGCACATTAATTTTGCATAGAATTGTCTTTTTATCGACGTGATGTACTAAATGACTTTGTTGATCACTAGTTCACTACTCGTATATAACACGGTATGACAAACCAAGAAATAGTTCTACACTTCACTAAATTTACTCAATTAAATAATTAGTGGGGGAAAAAACTAGGTTACTATCTATTTGGAGTGTGTTAAATAATCCATTTAAAACAGTTTTAATATAAGCAAATCATAATTAAAATTGTAGTAAAAAAATTTTGAACGCTGGCTTGTCCTTCAGTTACGTAGTAAACCTTCAAATACTACTATGATTATGATTCATGTGTTATGTTTCTGACCGTTGGTTATTTTTGTGTGAACCATATTAACTTGTCAAATATCGAAAGGCTAAATAAGTAAATAACTAAAAGAAAGTTCACGAAACAACTCGACCTAATGACCCCGTCCTATAAATACATACGTGAGATCCTTCGTTACTCACATCAAGCTTCTACAAAAGATCCATCTTAAAGTTCAATAACCTAAGTGCTAATCACTTAAGCTACTCCAAGTTTCTTCTTTGTCTCACACAAGTATTAATAAGCTTTAGAAATGGCAACAGCATCGTTCAACATGCAATCAGTCTTTGCTGGTGGATTGACCACTCGCAAGATCAACGGCAACAAGCTTTTCTTCGCCGGAACCTTCCCTAGCCTCAAGAGGAACTATCCGGTGGGAGTGAGATGCATGGCTGAGGTACGTTATTCTCCATCCACTTCCCTTAAGCCAACGGCTATTCATTATGTGAGTATAAAATCCTGACCGTCTGATTGTTTGACTTTTGCAGGGAGAGCCCAAAAACGAAGACTCTGCACCTACCTCCGCGGCTCCTCCTCCTACTAAACCTAAGGTATGAATTTTTTAAGTTTTGGTAACTAAGAATCATTTTTTAATTAATTTGTTCTTAAATACATTCCCATGTTTGATTTTATTTTAGAAACAATTCAATACTCTTTTCATTTCATATAATTAAATATCTTACACATCATAAAAGAAAATTTGCAGCACTTAACATATTTGATTTTATCTCTTGACTAATAACGATAGATTTTGGTGCAAAAAAATTGTTTATAGACTTAAAACAGAATAATTGTGCATATTAGATATGAAAAAAATTATCTTCTTGAAGTACATTGAACAAGCTTTAATTGTGAATCTTTTTGTCAATAACTTAATAATTTTTTGGGTGGTGAATATAGGTGAGCACGAAGTTTAGCGATTTGCTAGCGTTCAGTGGTCCAGCACCAGAGAGGATTAACGGACGTTTAGCTATGGTTGGATTCGTTGCGGCGTTGGCTGTTGAGCTATCTAAGGGTGAAAACGTTTTCGCTCAGATCTCCGACGGTGGCGTCTCATGGTTCCTCGGTACGACGGCGATCTTGACACTTGCGTCGCTTGTGCCACTTTTCAAGGGCATAACCGCTGAGTCCAAATCCGATGGTATCATGACTTCAGACGCTGAGCTTTGGAACGGACGTTTCGCGATGCTCGGTTTGGTCGCGTTGGCGTTCACTGAGTTCGTCAAGGGTGGGACACTCGTCTAAGGAAAAAAATACATTATGGGGAGGATGTTTATTACGATTTTGCCCATGTATGTCTATGTAAAGTAATTTGTGTTTAGGCCTACTTTGTGTTTGATACGTATGTTCAATGTACTATAGTGACATTTTGAAACTTTGGTTTAAAAACACTTTAAATTAGTGGTGTTTTAAAAGACTTTACACGTTAAAAGAAAATCAGAATTTATATATAGCCATACAAAATGTTTACAAGACCAATTACATAATCTACTTTAATGATCTGTCATCATAATTGCAAACCTAAACAAATTAAAATACACGAATATTTCACCTACTATGGAGTTTTGCATTTAATGCTCAACTAATAATAGAAGAAAATATATAGACGTTTATCATTTGCCAACGAAACAAGTGGGGAAATGTTTCTGAAATTAGCTGAGCATGAGCGATCCACTATAGGATTTTGAGAGGCGGAATAAAGATGATACATAATTCGGACAAATGGCGGTATTAATTGAAAATCTTCTATCACAAAAACAAAACAAATGGTGGTGATTCAAAAAAACTTAAAACATTTGAGAGTACAAAATGGAGTTTTACATTCAAGATGGTCTAAAGTTGACGAGATAGGGTTCATATTGCTTTTTTAATGTTTGGATATTCATTCGTGTATACGTTTGAGTGACATGCATTAATAATCAAAAATAATAACTTTAAAGCCATTTATCATGTGTAGAGACAAAATTGGAATAAGTAATTAGGTAAAAAACAATAGTAGACTTGGTCCAAACAAAAGAAAAATAATCCTTACATATGGGCATTGAATTCGAAAGAATTACAATAAAACCAGTTGGTGTTTTAGCCATGCGCGTGTGATAAACACCATTGACTTTTGTGAGGAAAACGAATGAAATGACAGTTTTTAAATGTTCTGCATGTGAAATTACTTTTACACGGCGACACAAAAAACGAGGAACGATTATTAAATGCAAGCCGTCCAATTGTCTTCGTAATTCTGAAATTTGAATTTATAACGAACACGTATGGGTGGAAATTAAATCACTAACCTAATTACGTAGATATCTATTGATAAATTTAGCACTACATAGTTCGATATATGACTCTAAGAAAATGTATCGACATGTAGCTAAATTTATAATTGCTTTTTGGAAACCCTATGAATTGTTTTTTGGATAAACATGTCCCAATTAGTTAAAAAAATTTTCTTTAACTAATTGGGACATGTTTATCCAAAAAGTAATTCATAGGGTTTCTATCGTCCATCTCCATAGAAATGTTGCTACGAAATTTAAGAAATTTAACCAAGGGATACATGAAACTTGCAGGGCAGCATGTCTTACTATTTATTTGTGAAATTTTGATGAAATTGAACTTTTTTCCCTAAATTTATTTCATGCATAAACTATGGACTATGCTTCATCGTCTTCTTACTTTTCACCATAAAAATTCTTATTAGTTTACCTATGCATGAACCGTTATTATTAGTTTATCTATCTAAATTCCTTGACTCATCTCCTCGAATTTCCTTAGATCTGCATTAATGCTTTGTAGATCTATTTGTGGAGATCCGAAAATGGTTGTAGATCCATATTTGTTCGTGAAAGTTGTCTCTTCCAAAGAATAGATCTACTATATAATTCTCCGATACGGCAGTATGAATAGTAAACGACAGTGTTTTTCTACTCGGTTTGAACGAATTAATTATAACATAGTTGAGAGAGAAGAGATTGATGAACATGAAAGAGAAATAAACACGTAAGAGTCAAAAATTAAAAACAAAAACGAAACGTAAGATGCGTGGAGTTAGTTTGGGAACAAATGTGGGCTAAAATTTTCTTTGTTATGGACTCTGAAATGAAATGTAGAAAAACTAGTTAGACCAAAATTTATTGTCTCACAGCCAATTATCTCATTTATCATTGACCAAAAAAAAAGAGCCAAATTTATCTTTTAAACTGATGGACTACCAACCTCAATCATTACTAAATTCTTTTGTCTAACTAACCGTTGATATAGCGATTCAAAATAGATTACAATACTCTATCTAGCGATTACAATACTGAATCGCTGATGGTACTAATACGCAACTAGCGATTTAAAATGGATTGTAATCATGGCAGTAGTCAAATTCATCTCTATGGCTGGTCATAAACATCTCTTTACTTATCACAGTTATCACTAATATAAAGATTTATGTTTCGTATTTTATATTTACAATTTCAAAATTAGCGTATGAAAACCTAAAAATATTTTATTTTCAATACATAAAAGTATGTATATGTAAACACAAACATAATTTACGTTTGAAATAATAAATACTCTTTTTGGTTATAAAAACAGTACATAGTGGACCAGTGGTTCACATTCAAAGAGAAACGAGCATGCGTTAAGACGTGAAGTAAAGTAAATGGGCCATATTTTAAAAAACGTATAAATGTATGCAGGGGAATAGCTTCACATTGAATTAGTTCTCTTCATACCAAAAAACAAAAAAAAAAGCTATGGATTGTTCTCTTTTGTATAACAATTATCTTACTAAGGACTTAGATTATTTATACGTTTCACGTGAGATCATAAAACAGTTTGATATCAGTAGAATTTACAAGTAATCAAAAGAAAAGTGTGAATCTGATATGGGCAAAATTCAATAAAAAGCCTATAAAATGTTATCTAACTAGCAATGAAGTGTGATTCAGTGAGTCATGAAAAAAAACAGCAGAGCACGTGTATCCGCAATCTTAAACCAACAGACAGAATTTACGTGACTCCCACTTACCAATGTCGTTTGCTTTTTTTTTTTTACCTCTTCCATCGGTCGCTATTTTTTAGGCTTTGAATGTTTACTAGTTTTTGTATGAGCATCTCTACTATATATCTCTATATTTTCTTTTATTTTAAAAAAATTCTATTTTAAAAGAGATTTTGTTCTAATGTATACCTATAAAATAGAAGAAAATATAAAAGTGGGTTATTGGAGATGGTGTAATGGTTTTTGGTTTTTATTTTTGAAAAACTTATTTTTCACCAATTCAAGATTTTGTGAAAATGGTTTTCCTAAAAAATAGAAAACCTAGTTTTTGCAAATTTTGACAATTTTCATTGACAATCCAAAATCCATCTTATTTGAGTTTTTCACTTTTTCTAAACAAATTCTGAACGTAACATTTTTTTTTAATTTTTTAATTTTTTATCTTTTATTTTTACAAAATCTAAAATCTATAATCCAAAAACCAAAATCTATAATCTAAAAACTATTTAAAAACTCACAACCATTGATGGTCTTAGTTTTTGTTTTTATATAAGGGATTTATAAGTATAGATACATGATCTAGTAGAATTTGTAACTAGATTTTATTCTTTTTAACTATGTTAGTTAATTGTCAACTTTAATTCTTTATCACTATTTTAATTGTGCATATGGTTCTCTTTTATACTTTCTTTTGCTCATATATGTTATTAGGGTTAATTAGTTAGATTTACCTTTTTGGAAGCTTTATCTACAAAACAATAAAAATGATTCGGCGACAAACCTGTAAGGCTGTAAGTAAGAGTTTTTTTTTTTTTTTAACTTTTGGCGTGTGATTTAAATAACTAGTATGATATCATGTAATTATAAACTACCCGAAATCTATGTTATTAAGATAACATACACAATAAGTAAAACAATTTATTTACGATTTTGTTATTCCTCTAATTTGCAGAAAAACAATGAATAATTGAGTATCTAGTGTATTTTATAGGTTTTACATCTTGCCATATATTTAAAACAAAAAAATTTATCGCTTTTTGCTATAAAGTATAACGATTATAGGAATAAATGTAATTATACTCTCAAACATATAATATGTTAAAGCATTTGGAAACAACATTACAACGTGTTTTTAAGACAACTATCCGCCACTTCAAACATAAAACGGCAATCATTATTTAGTTATAACTATTATTTTTTTTGTCGACCATAACTATTTTTTTTTAAAGTTTTTTTAAATGTCTTTTAAGTTTTTTATAAATAATTCTATTTAATCAAATTGTTCGACTAGTTAGAAACTTAGAATAATCATCGAACTGCGATGATAATTATTTTCCTTCTTTTATTAATCTTGCTGTTTTTAATTAACTACTAGCATCTGTTTTGATGATCACATCCATAAAGACAGACCAAGCAAATTGGATCTGATGGTACCTATTTCGGGAAATATATAGACAATGATTATTATGACAAGATCAAAAGCCTGTGGATAGCTTGCTCTTTCCGCAACACGAGAAATAAACAAATAAATACAACTAAACAAGACCTAGAAGGTGCTTGTGAGAGATCCCACCAAATGTGAAAATAAAAAGTAAATTCCAATATATGAACAGTAAATTCCAAGCCGTGTTTTTTTTTTTTTTTCCAGTCAACAAAAGAAGAAAAAACATATAAAATTAGAACACGACTCGAGCCGTGTTTCATGTCGGTTATATTACTTTTCTAACAAGTCGACTGAGTATATATATATAAAAGGATAAGAAATTATGAATCGACATAGGTCTAAGTTCTAACCATCAATTGTTTTTTTTTTCTTTTCTAAAGTATTAGAGCGATGAGATTTATTTTTGTGGCAACTCTTAAAATCCATTAGACCACCACGATATATATAGTCGATCAGTACAGTTATCTATTTTGGTTATTCTCGAGTTGTTTTACCCATTAGTTGAATTGGATCATCTGAATTCATATCTTGAAATTAACATATTATGTATATACATATCATAGCATCATCAGTATATATGTATACTAATTAATTAAAAAGATGGCAAAAAAAAACATATACATACATACTAATACTAATTAAAAGTTGAAGCATCAATATAAGTTATATGGTACCGAACAATGATCTACAAGTTCATGTACAGTGAATTCGTGTAGTCATTTGTGTAGTTTTAAACTGATTGCATTAGTTCATATTGCTAGCGTTAATTACCATGAACTTGTGTACATAATTTTGCACTAATGCTAATATATATATTTTTAGATTAATATAATGTGGGAAGAAGTTTTTTTTTTTTTGGTAAGAATGTGGGAAGAAGTTGGGGTACACCAATGTAGTGTTTGAAACTGATGCAAATTAAGGAGGTTGTTTTGGATGTTGATGCACCAGAATCACGGGCTTCTATAAAGGATCTTGTTCACAAAATCGAAATGATTCGACAAGGATTCCATCGAATGAAGATACAATTCAACTATAGAGCTTCTAATCGAGTAGCAGACTGCTTGGAAAAACATGTGATTATCGATTCTAGAGTCTCAAGTTGACAACATTATGTAATGCAAGTTGATTTTCCAGTCTTACAAAACGATTCTCTCTTTCATGATACTGAGATGTTGAGTTAAAAGAACAATCAGATTAAACACAAATTTAAGATAGTTTTTGATCTATATATATCACCATTCACACACTCAAATAATCATACAAATTTGTCGATAATTAATATAATTTCTTAACAATTTCTATATCTTATAAGAATTTATGTTGGTTTTAAAAAGCAATTTTATTTCCAAAAATAAGTCAAAAGAAACAAGTAACAGATTTAACCCCCAAATTCAATAAGTTAGACCACGACTCACTTAATTGAAACAAAGCCAAATTACTAATTAAATTGAAACAAAGCCAAATTACTAAGAGGAAACAAGTTGATTTAAATGCTTAAAGTAGTCATCATTTCAATTTCTTCTTAACTAGTGTGTGAACTAGAACCCAAATAACCAAGTTGCTCAATTAACACATCAACATTTTCTTGATCTCCTTCAAAATCAAAATTTTGACCTTCATTTAACAAATCTTCCCAAAAACCTTCACCATAAATCTCCTTGTTCTCCTTTTGGTACCCTTGTTGTTGATCTTCTTCTTCTTCCTCATCATTTCCTTTTTCCACATTCAAGACTTCTTCCCTAGTACTGGAATGATCTCCAAGTCCTTGAATGTGCATAGCAAGTTTGTCCAAATCCGACATCTCGAATTCAGACATGTTTCCATATGTTTCTTGACTCATATCAAGAAAAGCTGAGGCTGAGGCTGAGGTTGAGGCTGCAGCATCATTCACATAACCACTTGCATCATCATAATCTCCCACATTAACAACATTTCTTTTCCCTTGATCGATCGGTCTTTGTCTCTTCTTGCTGATGGCCTCTTCTATCTCTTTCCTCTTTTCCTTCTGCTCTACGAGCTGCTGAATAAAATCTGGATTCTGCATTGCACGGGCAAGGAAGCCCATCATTTGTTGTTGTTTCGATTCCGTCTTCTTCAGCTTCTCTTCAATCAAAGTGAGATACATTTTGGTGCTTTGTTGTTGTTGTCTCAGTCTCACTAGTTCCATCATCAGAACTTGCTTGTCTCGCCTTAGGCTGTCCATCTCTCCATCTAGACCATACCTACCAACTTCTATGCAAAAATTGTCTAGAGATTGTTGTTCAGAACTTTGAGGTTGTTGCAGTTGATTACTATTGTTACTTGTTTTTCTTCTCCTTATGTTCTTAAGGAGATGCTTTTGCCCTCTTAGAAACCCTTCATTTGCAAACTCCCATCGATCCGGATTCACCTTTCTGAAACCCTAGATACATAATTTTATAGTTAGATTCAACTCTAAATTTAAACTCGTCTTATTCAACTTTTCTTATATCAAAAATCCGAAAAATATCATCAACTCTACCATCTCATTCTATATATTTTGTATTTTATGCAATTAGAGACGAGAGTTTCCACATCGTTGGTGTAATTTTTATATAGAGAGATAAATATCTTAGTTGCATATTATATCAATCAATGTTGTAGAGATTTTTTTTTGGAGATTTCTAGCAAACAATGTAGAACATTTGTACAATATAATGTAGAACATTTCAAGAGATCTCTAGAAACCAAAAGACACACAAGTGGGCTGTAAAATATTATGTCATTTTTCGGAAAACAGTGATCCCCACTTGCATTTATATATATAAACTCACGAATGCTTCAAGCAATCATATATATTATAATTACACTAATTAACCACTCTGATGATGTATCAAAAACACCAATCAAAAGCCGAAGTCTCAAGAACTCCTTTAAAAATTAACTGCGCCATAGGGAAAAATCCACAGAAATCAAATCTTTGACCCAATAGTTGTAGTCACGATTTTATTGTGAATTAGTAGATAGATCTCCTAATCAGATTGGTGTGAATCACTCAGAAATACACATATATATTTTATATATTTATATATAGGTATATGTAGAGATTTGTTTGACCAACAAAAAAGTAGGTATATTTAGAGAGATTAGGACTTACATATGTGTTGAGCTGGCGGACAAAACTGGAGAAGTTATTGTGCTTGAAGAATCTGGGGAGGAGAGTGATGGAAAAAGCTTGTGGATCCCAAACAATGAAGCTATTATTGGATTTGCTCCAAGACACTACATGATTGGTTCTTGAATCTTCTACCAAGTCATATGTCTTTGTCAAAAATGGAGGTGGCCCTGATTCATGGAGACCTTCTATTGGTTGTGGATAGCTCAATGTTGTTGGATCATATAGGGCTGCTTCAGCCATGGAAGATGAATAAAGGTATGAGGAAGAAGAAGAAGATGGTGGTGATGGAGAATCACTGAATCCAGTAGGAAACTCCTCTTTAATGAATCTAAATGATGGATCCATGGTTTCAAATTTAAACAAAGTTTCTGAAGTGGGTTTCAAATAATTCACAAAATTTGAATTAGCAAAAGAGGAAAAAATGTGAATTGGATTAGAAAGAAGTGAAAATTGAAAGGATGCAACTTTGGAAAATTTGCAGATAGAGAGAGAGAGAGAGATATGGTGTGTGGAGTTTTGGGGTGTGAAGATGAAGTATATATGGAGAAGATAGGAGAGATGAGAGAGAGAGGGAGAGACAAGGAAGCAAACAAGTTTGTATTTTATTACAATTTATAAATTTTGATGATGGATTCCTTCTTCTTTTGTATATTTTTAAAAATATTTTAATTTTCCTTTTTTTCTTTTAATATTAGAAATATTAGTGTTGTTTTTATATAACAAAATTTGCACTTTGTGTTGTTGGCATCTAGATAGTTTGACATGTTGGAGCTTAAAGCAAATCCTGAGATATTTTTCCACTCCCTGATGAGTCACTCTTCATATTATTCTAAGCAAAATAGGCAAGACTTTGTTTAATAGCTTATAATAAAGATGTGCTCGTGTTGTCTTCTGATTGGTCTAAATTAAGAATTGTGCATGTATTTACACCCGTCAAGATCCTTCTTATTTTACACAAATATATCCTTTTCACGAAAATCATTGAAAAGCGACAATAAATATATCCAAAAGGTTTTTCTGTGAACTTATTTTGGTGTGATTTTTTTTGTTGTTGTTAGATAGTAAAGAGTTAAACGAATAAATTTGTATGAATATTGGCTACTATTATTGTTGACATATTTTGTCTTGATTTATTGTTAATAAGTGTTTTTATCAAATTAATTCAAATTTTCGTTGATTAACAACCATGAAAATATTTTTTCAAAAGTGTAACAACTATTTTAGGAAAAATAAAATAAATTTTTAGTCGATTTTAGAAGACGTTTTAAAAACTACATAACGTTTTCTTGATTTAAGTCATCGAACTACTTAAGTTACATATGGAAGCTAATTTTTTACTTAATAAATTTTATGATATTTAAATTTTTAGTTTTTAGTTAAATCATTTACTTTTGTTATTATTAAATCATTTACTTTTGTTTTTGTTATTATTTACTTTTGTTTTTAGTTAAATCGACTATAAATCACCAAAAGTACTACTATATAATTGTCAATTAAAATTTGTTATTATTGACTAGCCAAATTATTAGATACTTTTGAGGATAATTTTTTTGTTGTCAATTCAACCGCAACACATTAACTAAGTTTTGTCAGATATGTAAACTATATGGCAAACAAAAATTGTGTGGCGACTTTCCACAGCACGTATCGCAAAATAATATCTTCGGAAAGAAACCATGCATTGAGTCACTTCTTAGAACTTTTGGCTATCGAATCACTATCTATACCTGAGTACCTGACCAAAACAATACCAATCTAGAAGACAAACAGACTTTACTATACAATCGGATCATTTCACTATTGTCGGAAACAAACTATAATCCGTTTTCTAGGTCCTACGTCTAGACAAATCTTTCTCACCTGCACAAAATCCGGTATTAGTATGTAAGTCAAATATTTCCTCTGTAAATGTCATTCTTGTTCCAAAGAAAAGGAAACCAAAAGAGGGTGATTATAAAAACGCACTACATAGTCTTTGACAAAATAATTATAACTAAGTAATGTTTGATATAACTAAATAAATGTTTTGTCTAAATTTGCTTACAAATTTATAGAATTAGTTAGTTAAAAATTGGAAAATATGGAGATAAAATCTCATTGTTTGATATAACTAAATAAATAATTCTTCTAAATTTTGCTTACAAATTCATATTTTTATTTGTATTAAAAAAAAAAGTTATAAACCGCCTAAAACCGTCTAGACTCCGATTAGACATTTTAGGCGTTAGGCTATGGGTAATCGCCTGCTTACCGTTTAATGCTTTCTTAAACATTGCTTGGAGGATTCAACCCATTCTTCCTTCAAACAACTATTTCTAATTTTTTAAAAATTGTTTATTAATCAGCCCAATTTTTTTTTAATCTTTACTTGTGTGCTTATAGTCCAGAAATACTCAAGGTTGGCCTTAAATCTCTTCATAACAAAGCGTATAACTCAACCACCACTTCTTTTTTATGTAAAAATCGATTTTTAGATAAGGCTATTTATTTTTTTTACTTTTAGATAAGTTATACTCCCTCCGTTTTTTATAAGTGATGTTTTAGGAGAATGCACATTGATTAAGAAATTATTTAATTTTTGTTTATTTCTAAACTAAAACATCATTTATTATCTAATCAACCAATAAAAAAACAATCTACAAAATATAAATCTTCAAAACCAATAAAAAGTAATTAATTTTGTATTAAAAATTGAAAACATCATCTATTTAAGGACAAAATTAGAAGCTTAAAACATCACTTATAAAAGAAAGAATGGAGTATTGATTATTTCTGATTAATTTTAACGTTAGAGAAATTTTCTGATGAACAATCCATTTTTACCTTCACATATATGTCATTTTAACCATATACAAGTTTTGGGAAAACAATACCAAATAAATAGTTGAAGAAGTCAGTCGTCACGACGGCTAGGAAGGACACTACTTGGTTCTCTTAATTTGAATCATCTATTCAATGCTCCCCAACAATTCAACACAAAATATGTTTTTACCCAACAAGGAAATTTTTGTCTAGGAAGAACACTACTTGGTTCTCTTAATTTCGGATGCAATTTTATCAGTGTTGTTATCATATTTTTTAAACCACACACTGAAAAAGACATGAGTCCCACCGGAGGAAACATAGTCCCACTAAGCGTTTGTATCCACAAATATGAAGCTTAGATCGAATCCAATGGCAAGGCAGCTTCTAAGTTGATACCAGACTGTTCACTAAAGTAAGAGCACCCTTTTACCACAACCTTTTGATACCATCATAGATCAATTAATAATCAAAGATAGAATAAAAAAATGTATTCTAGAACAAAATCAAAACCAAATGTTCAATTAATAATAAAATCTCACAATTAGTGTTTCTAATTGTGCTATCGTGTCATGTTATCAGGCCGACAACTTACCCATTCCAACCTGGAAAACCCACAGACTTTAAACTAGACTAGACCGGATAATCATCACATTCACCTTTTGAGTTTAATAATCCGAAAAACTCTTACTATTATATTAGTAATAATTTAGAACGTGAATATATAACAAAGTACGCATCCATATGTAACACACGTACGCGTTTTGAGCAGCGCACAAACAAATGTACACATATTCGATTACTTACTGTCTTTTCTTAAATATCTGTTTTTGAGGTTAAACAGGTGTAAATATCTTCTAACCTTAATAATATTATTATACTCCATAAACAATCTAATAAAATTCTACAGCTAAAATCTAAATTTGGTAGTATCAACGATAACCTACCAAAAATATAACGAGAAATCGAATAAAAAAATATGGATAAAGTTTGATATGTATAAAACCAGTGGGTCCAAATTTGGAAATCGACCACGTGGCTACTGCTAAGTTCATAAACATGGTTTGTTTTTAATTAGGGAGAAAGATAATACGTCATTATAGTTGTCTTAGTACAAGCATTATCGGCTTTTGAGGACTTCAAATCGCTGAGAAATTGCCACGACGCCTTGTGAGTGTGTCTAAAGCATCCAAAATTAGTAGGGGTACGTGTTCATTGTTCATTAGGTTGATTTATATTCTAATCATATAATTATCTTTATGTGATTACCTAAAACACGTGAAACCTAACACGTCGACACGTGTCTATCCCCGTTTCATTATTTTATTCTCGATCTACTATTCGTTGATTTTGATGATTTTCGCATAACATTGATATGTTGACTCACTCTTAAAAGGGTTTGAAAAAGTAAGATATTTATGTCCCTTCTCCTGAAATTAGATATCTGTATGCACTTTATTGTTAAGATATTCAAATATTTTAATGTTAGAAAAACTCGAAATATGTACCTACATATTTGGGCTATATTAATTTAAAACCACAATTGACCCAAAAATTAGATTTAAATCTACCGTAATTTGAAAATTAGGTAAGTAGGAAAGAAAAAGATTATGTAAACCAAAACTATCATTTCTTTTTGGATTAATTACAAAAATGCCACTGACTAAAAAAAGAAAATATGCGGCGACAATGTTTATTTTGACACGATAATATACGGATGACACATGCTAAATACTGTAGTATCACGATAAGTTACAAATTATATGTTAATATAGAATGATAACATGCTAACATATTAAATATCTGAATAATATTTGTATGAACATGGTAAAATGTGATTGGTATCAACTAACTTATATATTAACCTGTTTATTTACTCTAATAATTCAATTATTACCGATAACTTTTATATTAGCATACTTATTTATAATGATAATTTAGTTATCACGTTTAACTTCTAAGTTATCATTTTTGTATGTGTTGCTAATTAAATTGTTACCCATATAACGAAATCGAACCCAGAAAAATAGACTATGGTGTTGCTGTCAATGATACCAATTTCCCTCTTTTGCTTAATAAACCTCATAAAAATCCAGTTAACAAATTATTTAGGACATGTAACTCATATCATCTTCTTCCTCACTCCCTACGACACTATTTTACTCCGATCTCTCACTCTCATAAACCCTAACATCACCATCATCATTTGTAACCGCCGAATCGAGCTCCATATGTGAAGAAGTTGCAGCGTCATCATCATCATCGTCAATGGCTTCATGACCATCCCCGCTTGAATCAACAACAATATCTCACGGACTTACCTTAAGATCCTGAATCGAATCCGTTTGTTGAGCAATCTCAGCATCCTAGTTCATCGCTGGAATCAATTTAGTTTTGCAAATTACAAATTAATAAGAACTCTAACGACAACTCTTTGTTACAAACAATCTTTTTTTTTTTTTTTTTTTTTTTTTTTTTTTTGTTACAAACAATCTTCCGTTGAGAAATTATCCGAATTTGGTTCTCGAGGACAGAAAATGAAAGAGATGGATTATTAAAGAAAAAGTTAAACAGCAAATCAAGAGAAAGATGATAAGTCAACTCTTAACATGCTTCTTAAGATATGGATGTAACTAAGATGTCTCTGATGCAGGATTCCCTTTTTTGGGCTTAGTATCCTCTTTTCCAACAAGAGTCTTTGCCTTGTGTGGTTATAGAGCTTAGACCGGAAAAAAACACTTTCCCTTTGACCTAATTCCCTGCTTTTGCTCTTTCGCAGCCCTTAATTTATCAGATCTGTCTGAAAAATCACGTTTGTTCTAAATTTCTTTGGTGTTCTTCATCTTTGCTTCTGGTCTCCTCAATGTCTTCGGCAATGGATAAAGCGATGATGGCGATGTCATTGGAAGAAGAAGATGTTCCGTTCGAAATGCCGGCGCTCCCTGAATACTCCTCTTGTGAACGAAATACTCTCAGTCTCGTGGGAAGATTATTGAATCCTGATTGTCAGGTGATGAAGCACCTAATCAGAGATATGCCGCAGAAATGGCAAAAGAAGGATAAAGTCTGTGGAATCGCCCTCTCTTCTGAGAAATTCCAGTTCATATTCAACTCTAAGTACGACCTTGACGATGTTCTGGAGAAAGGTCTTCATACTTACAATGAATGGGCTCTTGCGGTCGAGAGATGGTTTGAGCATCCGCCTGATAATTATTTGATGTTTGTACCGATTTGGGTTCAAATTTGGAGGCTTCCGATCAATTTCTACACTACTCCTGCTATCACGGCTCTCGCCGATCTCATTGGTCAGGTAAAAGTTGTGGAATTTGATCCTGACAAGCCTCAGATCTTGGAGTATGTGAGAGCTCTGGTGAGTTTTGATGTATCTCGACCTCTTAGAAGAGCTAAAGTGGTTAACTTACCTCATGGAGAAACTACTAAGGTGCATTTTGAGTATGAGAGAGTACAAAAGAGATGTTACGAATGTCAAAGATTGACTCATGAAAGGGAAGCCTGTCCCCTGTTTTTGATGAAGTTACAAGAGAAAGCTGATGCAAGGAAGAAAGGTCAGCCAGTTGCTAAAGAGGTCAAAGCTCCTTTCCTTAAGGAAGCTGATGTTTTGTTTGGGATCCTTGAAGAAAATCAAGTTGGTATCAATCCTCTGACAGGAAGACAGAGAATTGCTCCTGAAGTGCTAGAAGGTATGCGACAATACTGGAATGTTTCGATGGAAGACGAGAGACTCATTCGGATTGATAGAATCAAGAAGTCTTTAAAGGAAGTGGAGAGTGACCCGATTTTGGCTAAATCCTATCTGCAGCTGGAACCTCCTCCTTTGGTTGTTAAGCCGTCAGTCTGTCCTAAAGGCATTGTCTTCAGCTATGAGGAGGGAGAGGGGTCTGGTTTACCCTCTAGGTTATCTTCTGGTAAATCTGTCATGAAGGTTGATCAAAGACAGTTGGGGATTGGTGATCTTAATTTGGTGGCTAGGGAAGATTCGGGTCCTAGTTATGCTCCTATGGATTTTTTATGTTTGGCTCAGCCTTCTCAGGATATTTCTACGGTGTACAGAATAGGCTCCTCTGGAGCTAGTTCTTCCGGGAATATCCAAAAGAAGACCAAACAGAGAAAAAGGCCTAGTAAAATCACTAGAAAACTAAAGGAGGCAGCTTCAAAGAACCCTAGAGAAGCTGTGAATGTCAAAGAAGGGTTGAGTTCCGGGGTGTTGGTCAAGAGAAAGTCTGTGGTGGAGTCACAGTCCTCTTCAAAAGGCTCCAGGCCTAAGGCTATCAAGGTGATCCCAAATGAGGGATCGCCCAATGTTTAATGAGCATTATGAGTTGGAATTGTCAAGGATTGGGACGGTCTCAAGATTTGGCGATTCCTCGCCTCGAGGAAATGCGTAAAAAACATTTTCCTGAGATGTTATTTCTGATGGAAACGATGCATGGAAGAGATGTTCTTGTAGATATTCAAGAGTGGTTAGGTTATGATAGAGTACATACGGTGGAGCCAATTGGTAAGTGTGGAGGATTGGCTCTCTTTTGGAAATCAAGTATCAAGCTAGACTTTCTGTTTTTTTACAAGAATCTGCTGGATGTCCAAGTACAGTTTGGAGCTTCTAACTTTTTCTTGTCTTGTGTTTATGGAGATCCGGATTCAAGTAAAAGAAGTAATATTTGGGAAAGAATCAGTCGTTTTGGAGTTGGTAGAAGAGAGAGATGGTGCATGATTGGAGATTTCAATGCGATATTGCATAATGGTGAAAAGATTGGGGGTCCTAGAAGAAGTGATTCTTGTTTCAAAACTTTTTCTGAGATGCTTTCTGCTTGTGACATGATGGAACTGCCTAGTTCTGGGAACAAGTTTACTTGGGCAGGAAGAAGAGGAGATCACTGGATCCAGTGTAGACTTGACAGGGCTTTTGGGAACAAGGCGTGGTTTGATCAGTTTCCGGTTTCCAATCAAGCTTTTTTGGATATGCGTGGTTCAGATCATAGACCTGTTTTTGTCAATCTTTTGGCTTCCCAAGATTCTTATAGAGGCCAATTCAGGTTTGATAAAAGATTCCTGCATAAACCTGGGGTCAAAGAGGCTATTCTAAAGGCCTGGAGTTCAGATGGTGGTTGTCAGTCTTTTAAGGTGTCTCACAGACTTAGATGTTGTAGGAAGTCTTTGAGTGCTTGGAAGAGGAACAATAATCTGAATTCTCATGATAAGATTAAACGACTTGAAGAAGCTTTAGAGAAGCTGCAATCTGAGAGATGGCCTGATCGGAATTGGCTATTCAGATTAAAGAAAGATTTGGCTGAAGCTTATCGTGAAGAAGAGTCTTTTTGGAAGCAAAGGAGCAGGCAGAAATGGTTAAGGAGTGGTAACAGAAACTCTAAATATTTTCATGCATCAGTCAAAGGAAATAGATCAAGAAAAAGAATAGAGAAGTTGAAAGATGCTAATGGTGATTTACAGTTCTCAGAAGCTGCTAAAGGGGAGGTTGCATCGATTTATTTTGAGAATCTTTTTAAGTCCTCTAATCCTCCGAGTTTTAATGACTGGTTTGAAGGATTCTCACCCAAGGTGACAGATGAGATGAATGTTAGACTTATTGCAAGAGTTTCAAAGGAGGAGATCAGAGAAGCTGCTTTCTCTCTTAAAGCTTCAAGTGCACCGGGTGCAGATGGTATGTCTGCTTTTTTCTTTCAACAATACTGGTATATTGTTGGAGATCAGGTTATAAAGGAGATTCAGGCTTTCTTTGTCAATGGCTCCTTCCCTCCAGAATGGAATTATACACACTTGTGTTTAATTCCAAAGATTCATCATCCTACTGAAATGTCTGATTTGAGACCCATAAGCCTTTGTTCCGTTTTGTACAAGATTGTTTTCAAGATCCTAGTAAGAAGATTGAAACCGATTCTCCCCCAAATTGTTTCTGTTAATCAATCAGCTTTCGTCTCTGAAAGACAGATTACAGATAATATTTTGGTTGCTCACGAGTTAGTTCATAGTTTGAGGACGAATCCTACCATTTCATCTGATTTTATGGCAGTCAAATCTGATATGTCCAAAGCTTATGATAGGGTGGAGTGGAGTTACCTGAGATCTTTGCTTTTGGCATTGGGTTTTCACAGAGTTTGGATTGATTGGATCATGGTATGTGTTTCTTCGGTGACTTATTCTGTCCTGATCAATGACCATCTGTATGGTATGATTACTCCACAGAGAGGTATTCGTCAAGGAGATCTTTTGTCACCTTTTCTGTTTGTTCTTTGTACTGAAGGGTTGACTCACATGCTGAATGCGGCTCAAAGAAGAGGAAGTCTTCATGGTATCAAGTTCAGTGAAGATGGTCCTGAGATTCATCATCTTCTATTCGCGGATGATAGTCTTTTTATGTGTAAGGCTTCAAAAGATCAAGGTCAGGTTCTGCAAAAGATTCTTAATGAGTATGGGGCTGTCACGGGGCAATCAGTTAATCTGAGTAAGTCGGCAATCACTTTTGGTTCAAGAGTGGATCCTGTGACAAAACTTGAGCTGCAGAATATTCTTGGTATCTTGACTGAAGGAGGGACGGGTTCTTATCTGGGTTTGCCTGAGTGTTTCAGCGGATCTAAAGTAGAGCTTTTGGGATACATAAAGGATCGTCTAAAAGAGAAGCTAGCGGGCTGGTCTTCTAGGTTTTTATCTCAAGGAGGGAAAAAGGTCTTGTTAAAATCTGTGGCACTGGCTATGCCTGTCTTTGCTATGTCGTGCTTCAAACTTCCCAAGACGACTTGTGATAATTTAGCAAGTGCTATGGCAGATTTCTGGTGGAGTGTGGGTAATAAGTCAGGAAAGATTCATTGGCAAAGTTGGGAAAAGCTATGTCTCCCGAAAGACTTGGGTGGACTTGGGTTTAGGGACATTCAAGGATTCAATCAAGCCTTATTAGCAAAGCAGGCATGGAGAATTCTCCATGAGCCTTCTTGTCTTTTTGCTCAGCTCATGAAAAGTAGGTACTTTGAATCTTCTGAATTTTTGGATGCTTCCTTAGGGACCAGACCTTCTTTTGCTTGGCGAAGTATTTTACATGGAAGGGATCTGCTGAACCAAGGGATTCTTAAGAAGGTTGGTAATGGGAAATCTTTAAGGGTTTGGATTGATCTCTGGATTGAGGATGATGGATGGAGAGCTCCACTGCGAAGAAACAATTTTTTCAATCCTGATTTGAGAGTCTCTGAATTATTAAATAGACAGGCTAGGTCCTGGGATTTGCAGATTCTACAGGAGCATTTCTTGCCTGATGATATTGAAAGGATTTTGAAAATCAAACCAGCCATGAGATATGAAGATTTTTTTGCCTCGAGATATAACAAAGGTGGTAATTTTTCTGTGAAGTCAGCATATTGGTTAGCCTCTCAGTCAATTAATATTCAAGGCAGGTTTGAGGCTGCAGTTGCTCCTTCTACAAATGGCTTAAAGAATCAGGTTTGGGATCTGCCTACTGATCCAAAACTTAAAATTTTCCTCTGGAAAGCTCTCTCTGCAGCCTTACCAGTTGCTGTGGCTCTCGCTAAAAGAGGATTGAACTTGAATTCCAAATGCCAGATTTGTGGGATGGATGAAGAGGAGACTACTAATCATATTCTGTTCTCGTGCTCTCTTTCTAGGCAAATATGGGCTTTATCTGATTATCCTGGGCCAGAGTTTGGTTTTCAAAATGGGTCTATCTTCTCAAATATCCATCATCTCATTGATAACAGATCCAACTTGAAGTGGCCTGCTCTTCTTAGAACTAGCTTTCCCTGGATTCTCTGGAGGATATGGACTAACAGAAATCTCACTCTGTTTGAAGGTAAGAGTTACTCGGCTCTGGAAACTGTAGAAAAGATCAGAGAAGAAGTGAATGAGTGGATGGAGGCTCAAAAAGTTGAGTCTGAGGGAGAGGAACCGGCTGTGGTTGTGGTTGCTAGGGATGGTCCTCAGGTGAATGTTCTGGCTGCGGGTGTTTGGCGGCCTCCAGATGTGGGCTGGCTCAAATGTAATATTGGTGTGGCATGGTCTAGGAGGAATAGAATTGCAGGGGGTGCCTGGGTGGTTAGAGATGAAAATGGAGTGGTTTTGCTGCATAGTCGTAAGGGTTTTCTCAATGTATGCAGCAATTTGGATGCCCAATTAGAGATTTTGATGTGGTGTATAGAAAGTATGAGGAGCCATAATCTGGGAAGAGTCATGTTTGTTTTACAAGCTGATGAACTGGTGGGTGCTGTGAATAGGCCTATGGCCTGGCCTTCCTTCTATTTTCATTCCTCGGAGGTGAGGGAACTTTTGAAAGGGATCATTGAATGGAAGTTGTCTAAGGAGTCTGTCCTTGCAAATAGAGGGGCGTCTCTCATTGCTCAATCTGTCACTTCTGATCTAAGGTTACACTCTTATGTAGCTTCAGGCATCCTAGTTGGCTGAATCGTTTGTTTGAGGATGAGAGAGCTCTTGCCTCTTTTTGAGCTGCAACGTCTCTGTCCCTGTTTGGATCATTGGTGGTGTGTTCCTTCTTTTGTATAGGCACTTAGATTTTGTATTAGGTGCTATGTTCTTCGTTGTGGTTGAGAGATTTTAGTTTCTCTCTTTCTGTGGCAGTTATGGCTAGGTTTTTTGTAAACTGTAATCCACCCTTTATCTAATATAATTCCAGATGACCAAAAAAAAAAAAAGAGAAAGATGATAAGTTAAAACTTTTGTTTTTTTTTTCTTTTCTTCTAGTCATGAATTGCATTTGCTAAATGATTAGGGGTAAAAGAGTCCACATTACGGCTACAGTAACGACCGAACAGTGACAATATGTGTCAGTTAATTTTTTGGTCTTCTGAGTACATATCTTACAGTAACGACCGCATATTTTCTTTTTTTAGTCAGTGGCATTTTTGTAATTAATCCAAAAAGAAAGGATAGTTTTGGTTTACATAATCTTTCTCTTTCCTACTTACCTAATTTTCAAATTACGGTAGATTTAAATCTAATTTTTGGGTCAATTGTGGTTTTAAATTAATATAGCCCAAATATGTATCTTTCATTAAGTAATAGCCAAAATTCAAACGCATGGTCCTTGTACGTTACAACTTACTAAGTATGAAAATGAGATTATTAATTGAAAAGTTTGGTCCTTTTGACGTACATACATGACTTTTTTTTTTGGAAAAATATGTTGATATTATTCTTCATATAATCAGTAGTAATATAGAAAGATATACATATGAGTTGATTCATTTGACTCACATAAATAGCTCAAAAAATAATCCTAGATACACTACAAGAAAACATAGCAAATTCCGACAAACCAAATAGTCGGAAATTCGTCGGAAATGGATGTTTCCGACGAATTTCCGACTACACCAAGTTTGTCGGAATTCTCTGGTCGGAAAACAATATTCGTCGGAAATTCGTCGGAAATTTCTGTCGAGATGATTTGTCGGAAATATTTGTCGGAAAATCGTCGGAAATATTCGTCGAAAGCCCGTCGGAAAGGTGTCGGAAATGTCCATCGGAATAGCGACGGAAAATTGCCGACGATATCCCGACGGCATATTCCGACGCCATTCCGAGGAGATTCCTACAAACGACGCCGCAAGATCGAGTACGATTCCGACGATTTTCCGACCACAAATCGTCGGAAGTTCGTCGGAACGTTCCGACGAATTTCCGACAAAATATAATATAATAATATATTTAATAGTTTCCGACGAATTTCCGACAAAATATAATATAATAATATATTTAATAGTTTCCGACGAATTTCCGACAAATCGTATTTTTTTATTATTTTCCGATGAATTTCCGACGAAATATTATATTTTATTAAAAAAATATATTTATATTTTATTGTTAATTAATATAATTAATTAAATTAAATAATATTAATTTAATTTAATTGTAATAATTCAATAAAAACATAATTAAAAAAAAATAAAATTCACCACATAATATAAAAAACATAATTAAACATTAATAAGTTCTTAAACAACTAAAAATTATTACAAACGCGAATATTATATATTATCAAATAGAGTGTCAACGTTATTTGTTTCATTTTGATTTCCGGGTTGATCTTGGCGAGAAGGCGGAACGATGTCGGGATGAAGACGGGCCATCATATCCATCCAAAACTTACAATCTTTTAATTGAGTCTTCAACTCGATGATTTCGGCTGCGTTTGCTTGACAATTCACGTGTGCATGTGAATACGACGAACTTCCGCCCATGTCTTCGTCATACGGAATGGAACCGTATCCAAATCTACGTCCTTTTTTAACTTCAACTTGCTATTATAATGAAAATGTTGTTAGGAAATAAAACATATTATCTAAATTATAATATTTTAATTACTATTACTTACCGATCGGAAAATATCGTTTTTTCTGCTTGGGTGAGTTGATAATCATCGGGCGTGTCTGATTGTTGACTCAATTGTGTGAGTTTCTCTTTCTCCATCTCCCGACATCGACGAGCTATTGCCTCAGCTTTTTTATCAACAAATGTCCCGTCCGATTTCCGTTTGTGAGTCTCCTCCATGAATGTCACCATATCGGGATACTCACCGGTTTCGGGATTACGCTTGCATTTAAAATATTTATTAGTTAAAAATTTACAATAAAATTTATTATAATGCAAATTGAAATGTAAAAAATTTAAATTTTTATTTACCATTTTTTCCTTTTTCCGGACATATGGCATTGATCCACAAGTATGTTTAGCCATGCCATAGCCTCCGCGTTCACTCTTGCGATTTTGAGAATTAGTTTCACTACGGGACTTATTTTGCTCTTGTAACCAATATGCAATAAGCCCTTGCCAAACGTTTTCTCTTTTCATGCAAAGGGAAGGTGGGAGATTGTAAGGGGTGACTATTACTGGCCACAAAGAATATTTTCTACCTGACTTTCCAAATGGATTGAATCCATCCGTGCATATAGACATTCCTTGGTTCATTAGCAAAGACTGGATATGTAGAACAAAAATGTTTCCAGGCCGATGCATCCGATGGATGTGAAATCTCCCCGGTGAACTCATGTTCAGCGTGCCATCGCATACCCTCCGCTGTCCGATCTGACTGATACAACCTCTTCAACCTATCAGCCAAGGGCAAATACCACATACGCTTATATGGTATTTTGTTTCGCCCACCAGTAACCTGAAACCTTTCAGCACCACAGAAACGACATTGAGACATATTTACATTATCTCCCAAAAAAATCATACAATTTTCTCTACACACGTCAATCATTTGGAATGGTAAACCTAGCCCAGATACCAATTTTTGGATTGCGTTGTATGAAACTGGCGATAAATTATCTTCCGGTAGATAATCGTGGATAAAATCAGCCCACGCATCAACACAATCTTCACTTAAATTGTAGTCTGTTTTGATGTTCATCATACGTGTTGCGGCGGATAAAGGAGAATGACCCTCTCTGCATCCTGCATATATCGGATGATTTGCAGCATCTAACATATCGAAAAATCCCTGTGTTTCTAAGTTGGGTTCCTCCGCAACATTAGTATTTTCTACGTTATCATGAAATTCACCACTACCACTTCCAATTACATTATCTTCTTCCTGGTGAATATGCTCATCGCTAATTATAACGTTTTCATCTCTTCTTTCACGACTACTACTAGGACCCGATCTAAAATCCTCCCCGTGAGAAAACCATATATAATATCCCGGTGTAAAACCTCCCCAATATAAATGATTCCAAACAATGTCTTTTGCAAGAAAATGATCATTACAACATTTGACACAAGGACATGCCATAATACCTTCGATACGCGTCATTTCTTGATTAGATGCAAACTGCATGAATTCCATTAAACCTTCCTTGTACTCCTGCCTCATAGCTCCGGTCTCATCATCTAATCGATTATACATCCACTCTCTAATTTTATAAATATTATGAGAAGACATTTTTTTTTCCAAGATTTTTTTGTGTTTCTGTTTTTTTTTTTTTCAACTTTTTTCTTGTGTCTATGATTCTTTCGTTGTCTAGTATATATATAAAACTTTTCCGACTAACATTTTGTCGGAAATTCGTCGGAAATTAAAGGTAACCACTTTAGATTTTCCGACAACTTTTCCGACTAATTTTTTCGATCAAGTTGTCGGGATTACGTCGGAACATGTGCAGTGAATAATCACGTGTTTACCTCGTTGTTTCCGACAAATTTTCCGACAAGTTTCCGAGCAGTTTCCGATGACATTGGATTGTCGGAATTTTCCATGGTTTCCGACAAATATTTCCGACGAAATTCCGACGAATTTTTAATCGTCGGAAAAGTTTTTATGTTTCCGACGAATTTCCGACGAAATATTATTTTCTTGGAAGTTTGTCGGAAATTCCCCGGAAATCCGTCGGAATAATTCCGACTAAAAATTTCGTCGGAAATGTTCGTCGGAAATTGCTATGTTTTCTTGTAGTGATAGAATTGGCAAATTAAATATCGATTCATGGATATAGTGAAATATAAGTATAATTCTTCATTTAATAATAATAAAAAAAATCTATACTTAATCTTTGTTTATCGAATATAGTGAAATGAGTTTTATTTTAAATTTATTAAGGAAAAAAAGTTTGTTCAACTTTTATTACCAGATCGAATTAGAAAATGAAATGAGTAAAAATGTAAAAGACCTAGTACTTTTTAAGTTGTTACTCAAAAGACGTCCAATGGATATGCAAAAAATAGTAGAAAGACTAATACTATCTTACTAGGAAATTGAGTTTATACGCTGTTTATTTCCATGCGTAATTACTTAGTTAGTGAAGTAGACAGATTCATTCAAACTGAGACCTCACTGGTTCTATCGATTAATATATACACATATATCGCTCGAGCTTACATCTAACAAATTTGTACTATTTTGTGTTATCAATCTATATTCGTATACTGGTTAATACCTAAGAAATGATAATTTTCAGCATCGTATTTTAATTCACTCACTACAAAAAAAAATCATTTTACATCATTTATTTTGAATATTTGTATTACTTATAATTGATGTAAAAAAATTTTACATCACTTAAATAATTGATTTATATATTATTAATACAAATAATTTACATCATTTTATTAAAAACTGATGTAATTCTACATAATATTTATATCGCTTGTCATAACTGATGTTTATTTTGAGTCGGTTATAAAAAATGATGTTATTGTTTACATCATTTTGTGTAGGTGATGTTAATGTTTGTAACAGTCGTTATAACTGATGTTAATATTTCCATCACTTATAAACAATTGATATTAAAACTAGTACTCCCTCCGTTTCAGTTTAGTTGTCGTTTTAGGATTTAAATTTTGTTTCATAATAGTTGTTGTTTTAGGTTTTCAATGCAAATGTTTGGTAAAAATTCCAGTTTTATCCCTACTGTTTTAATGTTTTGGCCAATGAATTTTTTTATAAAATATATTAATAAAGGATAAAACAAAAAATTAAATGTTTTTCTTAATTTGTGTGAAAAAACCTTAAACGACAACTAAAACGAAACGGAGGGAGTATCACTTTTGATAACTAATTTTAATAATTATATCATTTATGATAAACGATTTACTAAATGCATCATTTATAATAATTGATTAAATCATTAAATCATTTTGACAAAATTGATGTTATATTTATATCGATTTTCATAAATGATTATAGTTATAGTATCATTTATAAAAATCGATGAGAATATTATTTTTTATAATTGATAAAATTATGTATGGAAATGATTTCACATCATTAAAAAAGTGACGCAAATTAAAATACTAACAACGTGTTTTAGCATATATTTTTTTAATCCAGAAAAAAATTAATTAAAAACAAAAAAAAAATTAATTAATAATAAAAAAAACTGAAAAACAAATTACATAATCAATCCATCGTGTAAATCCATAAAATTAAATAAACTTTAAGTAGATAAAACGTTTTGCTGAACAAATTTTTGATCATAACTAGCATTTTTTTTAACTCTTAAGCGCTTAAACGTTTATCCACTGGCACCATCATCCTTTTCCTGGAAAATAAGTCATTCAATGTATTAGTTTATTATATAAATATTTAGTATCTATGAAATTGATATGTAAATACCATTTACTTGAGGATTAGGCGGATTTGGAATGTTTACAAATGGCGGATTTGGTATGTTCGCAAAAGCCGCTGCAAAATTTATAACCCATGCACTTGCCTGAATATTTAGTTTAAAACATTAGTATTATAGAATCTGAATTTGGACTGAAATGATATAAAAATAAACGAGTCATCAAACCTAAGTCATATACTTTTACCTCATTTATAAATAAGTAATTTAAAATAACATCACTTAGTTTTGTGATATAATTTAAGTGATTTAATTCAATTTTTTTTTGTAGTGACTATATGTTAGATATTTCATGATGAACTTGAACAAACCTTATTTTAGTTTGCTACACAAGAAACGCCCAAAATATTTTTCCTGCTACACAATAGTATATCTTAATGTGATGGATACAACAAGTCCACTTAAACCAAGTAAGCTTCCACTTTATGCTTTGCAGAGTACTTTTTAATAAGGTATCAGGATTAATAAGTTATAAACTAATATGTTTTTCTTATATCTATTGATAGTTTACACTTATAAGAAAAGGAAAAGGATATATTGAAAGATGGAAAGGGAAATTACAGAGACGAGTGAGTTCAGTGTCGCTATATGATATTCATTTTGCTGATGCTGACATATGACTTTCTTATATTTTTCTAAATCCCAATAAATATATGTTTTTTTCCGACAAAGCTAAATTTATATAATTTGATTGTGTAAATTACGTCGTCTCGATGTAAAGTATATATTAACCAATTAGGTGGAAAAAAAAACAACTTGAAGGAAATTGAACATTTGTGGAAAAAAATTTTGGCTAGTAAATGTGCTGCTAAATTGAGATCTCGCTTATGTATGAAACTATACTCTTGTAGTTTTAGTTCGCACAAGACTATCTTTGCAAATGTTGGTGGTGCATATAAAAGTCTATGTAGTATAAGATCTTAAACATTTATAACTAAAGAGGCATATATATTGGACTCAGGCCCATTCATATATTGTTGGCCTCTTCTTCTAAAGTAATTGCAAGAAACAACACATAAAAGACTAGACCAACAACATTACAACAATATCCAGAAAGCCCAACCTGAGTCCCACTCACAAAGTTGCTCAACTAGTCTTTTCTTTTCTTTTTTCTTTTTTTTCTTTTTTTTTTCATATTCAATATAATGATTTAATTTTTCATTTGTACATCCTTGATTCATGGGTTTGAATTCTCTCAGAACCTGATCACCAAAGAATGTAAAATCAGATTGAGATTTTCACCTGAAATTATTCGTCCATTTAATGTATAATTTATAATGGTAGTCCAGATAAAAGATAGATTAGATAAAATAAACATGTGAATGGTAAAGCGAATTAAAAGTGCCCATGTGGAATTAAATGTGGAAGATCGATCACCCTCGGTTAGGGCTGGGCCGGATCCGGATATCCGGCTTTTTTTGGGTATCCGGATCCGGATCCGCCTTTTCATTATCCGGATCCGGATCCGTTCCATCCGGATATCCGGATTTCGGATATCCGTAAAAAGAGCCGGATATCCGGATCTGGGTTTTTTATATAACTTTTTTTATTAATATAAAATTTCAAGAAAAATATTTAAAAACAAATAATTTAATATAAATAATTAAAAATATTATTAAAAAAATATTATTCTTATATAAAATAATTGAATTTATTAATAAAATTTAAATAATAGTAATAAAATATTAAAAAAATATTATTATTATATAAAAAATTCCGGATCCGGATATCCGGCTTTAAATTTTCTATTATCCGGATCCGGCAGGATCCGCTTTTTCATTATCCGGATCCGGATCCGCCCCACCCAGATATCCTATTTTTCGGAGCGGATCCCGGATCAGATCCCGGATCCCGGATAATTGGTGTCACCCCTACCCTTGGTCTTCTCTGAAGTAAAATTTATTTAGTTTGTCTTTCTCTTTATTGGATTGTCGAATCTAATTGGTTGGAGTGTGGATCACTCAATCAATAATTTTTAGTCCTTTTTTTTTCCTAATAGAAATAAAGGATAAGAGTATACATTGATCTATATATGTGTACAATTTGGTTCATTGCAAATGTATATATTGTCTACAAAATATCGACGACTTAAAGTGGTAATGTATTTCATCTCCAGAAATATCAGAAATTAACTCCATTACGTTGCAAAAACTTAGCCATAGAAGAGTTTTTTTCGGATCAAGGTCTAACAATTTGACTAACTAGATAAGTTTAATCGGATTACAAAAACAAAAACAAAAACAAAATTCTAATGTGATTACGTCTTTGTACGGCTATGACATCTTTATTCCCATTAATCATCCCGTATAGTACTAGTAATTTCTCCACGAGTCCGCATAAAGATATCAATATAGAAATCCGGAGATCGACGATCGAGATAACAAAACCAATATATGGCAAGAATATATAGTTTTAGAAGAATTTAGAATAATATTTATAAATGTTAATATTTTTTTTTTTTGGTAGGATTTATAAATGTTAATATTGAAGTTTAGGAGGTTTAACAATATTTCTAATATATTATTTACATTTATATTTATTTTAGATTAAAAAACTTAAATTAATCTCATCTCTTATATAATCCTACCAAAAAAAAATCTCATCTCTTATATAAGAATGATAATGATTGAAGAAGAGGGTTTGATTATTCTTACACTCTTTGTCTCTCTTCATTCATTACTCTCTTTTACATGTCTCTTTGACTTTGGACCACTTAACCCGAAATTCTTAAACCTAAAGAAGAAAAAACTCCTCACCGGTCCTGGCTAATGGGCGTCGTCTTCCGTCAGCACCACCTTCGTTTCATGCCAACTCTCATCGTATATGCTTTCCTTCTCCTTTTCTCGTTGTCCTCCGCCGCCTCTCTTCAACGTCTCAGTAAGAACCCACTTCTTTAAACTCTTTTATCTACCATCATATATTTTTCTGTATAGTTATTGGTGGAATGCGAACCCAAAAGTTCCTTAACTTCTGAAAATTGCATATCAACTAAGCCAAATGTTTTGTTGCTTAAAGAAAAGAAGGATTGAAGGAGAAAAAGTGAAAATCCCTTTGTTACCAAAAAAAAAAGTGAAATCCTTTTTTTTTTTTTTTAATTTTTTGCTTACTTACTAGATAGTGAATTTACTCTGTCTTTAAACCAGGTGGAGGGCTTGGGCAGGGGAAGAAGGAGACAGTTAGGTCGGGTTTACCGGGTCAGATAGTAGATCAGAAGCGGTTAGGCGGCGGTCCTGGCTCGGTGCCTCCGATGTGTAGATTGAAGTGCGGGAAGTGTGAGCCGTGTAAAGCAGTTCACGTTCCGGTTCAACCAGATCTAATTGCGCCATTGGAGTACTACCCTGAAGCTTGGCGCTGCAAGTGTGGCAACAAACTCTTCATGCCCTAAAACCAAAAACCGAACCTCATGACCTAACTTAATTTTAAACAATTAGGGAACTTTTTTATAGTCTTTCTTTTCCTCGGGACTAAATTTTTCTTGCTTATTAATAATTGGTTTTTACTGGTTAATATTAAAAAGACAAAAAGAAGCTGTCTCTAGAAAAGGACTACGAGATTGCAATGCATTATGCAACCATTGTTTAGCTGAATATCCTCATGTTTCGTTTTTCTCACTATAGTCCTAATAATTATTTTTAAATAATCTGATCTAAGCTGCTTTTTTAAGATTTTAAGAACTGGACCAAGAATTATAATGATTTGTGTTCTATTATATACGTGTCATCGTCCATATTTAAATTTGGTACTGTATGTTATTGACAATTTAATTTTCTCTTTATATATAGTTAGCTTTGAAGCAATTTTTTTAAAAAAGTTTTATTGTGAAAATAGCGGTTTTAACAAAAGGAAAAATATGATAGTAATAGTTACATATATAGATAATCTTATCAAAAAAATGTGTGATCATTAATTACAATACACATATCATTCCTTATTAAGTGCATTTGCCCCCTATTTTCAGACCAACCCCTCTAGTTTTATTAGTCGGCTCATGTGTTTTGGACCCATAGGTTTAAATTGGTCCCTCGACACCCATTTGCCATTAGCCATTAGGCCATTACATGTCGTGTGTTGTAGTTTAATCCATTAGTTATTATTTATACCAATAAATAAAAAATGAAAAATTGTACCAGTAAGTATTGTATTTATATTTTTTTGCCCCGTTACACATGTATATAACGCAGGACTATTTTAAAAATGAAAGAAGTGAATAATAGTATGTATGATGTTTTTTTGTTTTGGTTTTAAAAAATGAAAGAAGTGAATAATAGTATGTATGAAGTTTGATAACACGCACATGATAGTTAGTTAGTCTAGACATTTATGGTTCCAAATTTTACCACACAGCCGCAGATGTACTCGTGTCGTACTGCATATCGGAATTTAATCTCTTCGTTTTTTACTTTTGATTTTCTTCTTTTAGTATATGTTTATTTTCGTGTTATTTGTTATTCGAAAACTATTTCAGCTCTTTTTAGTAATTTTTATGTTTTTGGTGTTATATATTTATATATGCTATAGTTTTACGTATTCTTGAGCTTTTTATACGAACCAAAAGTGGGGGACAGGACGAGATTAATTAGTCCATTTTTCTTTCAGACATGTCGAACTCAAAATTTTGGAAATTCTCTTTAAAATTATTGTGTTTTTTTTTTCTGGTTGAACTACGGAGAAAATATACTTATAGCTGTACACATATGTCTAATATCTTGTACACCATAATAACAACTGGAACAGATTTTTGCATGAAACATATTCTTTTGGAGAAATGTTTATAGCAATCGTGTGGTGTTGATATGTTACATAATGCAATGGGAAACGATCTTCCAAGTTGTGCACATAAACCAAAGCGCAGGCGTACGAAACACACGAGTTGGTCTTACACAACTTAAGCTTTTAATTTATCTTCCAAGTCAAAGTCAGTTTTTTCACATGCAAGCGGGGCCTGTTTCTACTATTTGTTCTTGCCATATTAAGTAATACATTAAATTCACCATAAACAAAATTCAAAGTGTATGTATATATATGTACATGTATTTTCGTCCAAGGGATAAGGAAATGATGGTCTTAAGACTATGTATAATGTGTAACCATGGCCTTTTCTTCTATAAGTTATATATGCTTTTCTCCTAACATGTCATACGTACGAAACTACGAACACTAAGCCAAGCACATTATTGTTCTCTATATACCAAATCTTAACCCTGTTACTCAATTTGGTTTTTAAAAATCAGTTTCTATAGTTTGTCTTTTCATACTTTCATGCATAAACGCAAAAATGAAAATTTTATGAGCTAGTTAAAATAAAATTTATCAAAAAAAAAAAAAAAAAATTATCATAACTTTTAAGGGTTTTTTTTGGTGGATTTATAATAGATACCTTACGAATGAATTGGGCCAGCCCAAATACACACCCAAGCTTATTTGGCATAGGGAAAAGTCATTATGAAAACAATACTTATTCGTTTCCAAACACATGCATTTTGAAATTTTCATTGATTTTTTTTTGTCTAGATTGACTCAAATAAACTAATGATGGGAACATAAATTTTCATTAATATATTATATTCATAATCAAAACGGCATGGAAAACTAACATTGTTTTTATTGATATATTATATATTTTCATTGATATATTATACCATAGGAAAAGAAGGAGAAATAAATATTAAAATAAAATTTAAACGTATTATAAGAAAACCACTGCCGATATAAATCTAACATTTTTCAAAAACAAAAATAGTTACTTAGCTATCAAAAGTATATATGACATATATTGAAAAGAAAGAATCTATAATTTTGGAAACTTGTGTTGTATGTTGGAGGCGGGTGCATCAACGGCTAGCAACGAATTACGAAGATTTGTCGAGCTTACTAGAATCCCTGTAGCAACCACTTTCATGGGCTTGGGGCATATCGTTGAGAGGTGAGACGACGAATCGTCATTGCACATGCTCGATGGTTTGATGGTGATTTGTCACGGGAAAGCTCGAGGGTTTTGCTAGCAGGGCTAAAATTGTCCACATCGAATACATTGGATTTCTTCTAGAAGATTGGATTCAGTGGGTTTCGGACTTACTGATGTTACGAGACGTCAATAGTGAATCCATATGCGATTATTGTGAGCATACCTATTGGAGGTAATGGTTCCTGTTGAAGCACTAAGCCGGTATGAACATTTAAGCTGGATGATTACAAGAATGTGATATATGTTCGATTTCAAACATGAGACAAAAGCAAGATCAATATATACTTTGATGTTCCCAATATATATGGGAAAATGGACCTATCAGATTACCACTTTTTTTTATATATATTCATAAACTTAGAAACTAAACCATTTTTTACAAAACCAAAATTACAAACACCAAGATTTGTTTAATCAGCCACCCTATAGATGGCCCATTTCACCCTATATAATATACATATACCTTACCAAAAAGACATTACTCTTAAAAGCCCCCTAATCTTTCTTGAAGTTGTTAATTGGCCCCATAAGTTACATATTACCCCCAAACTTAACTCTTAAACTACTCCTTCATATCCTATATCTGTTATTCCTCTCGGCAGCAACAGCAAGAAGCCTTGAGACACCTTGTGTCCACATTTCATACTCTCTCTCACTCTTGCACTCAAATTCTACAATCCCTCGCGGAACCGTCTTTAACCCAAAGTATCTCAAATCCTCTCCTCCTTCCAGCAAATGGCGGCCTGGCCAAGCCGGAATGTTTTTGATCACATCAATCACAACATCTGAAGTAATTTAGAATAAGAAAAAAAGATTAGGAAAATAAAATATAAAGGGAGAATGTGCAAGAGTCTTGATATTCACATTCAAAAGAATACACTTAAAAAAAAGTTAAAGATGGCGTCTCCTTTTGTTTTCATCCTCTGATCACTTTAGTCCCAAAACCCTTTTGCTTTTCTTTTTTCTTTTCTTCTCAAATCCCCAAATTCAAAGTAGACCCACATCAAAGTTTTGAATTCTCATATTATTGATAGTATCAGTAGATAGTGACAAACCTAAAGCTTTCACCTTTAGTTATGTCACATTAGTACTATGAGAAAATCAAACAAATTCTTTGTCTTTGAACTGATTAGAATCTTGATAGTTGTATGCATAATAAGGGTAAAAATTTCTCTTACTTTTGTTCTTCTTTGTGAAGGTCCCTCCTACATGCCTGCTCTTCATCTTCAATATAACCTTCATGTTCAATAACCAAATCAAAATCATAAGAGTGATGCCAAGAAATGGTTTAAACAGAGACTAAAGCAGATTACAAGATATACATCATTCACAAAATTGCTTTCTCTTCTTTTCTTGGTCTCTGAAATCTCTTTTTCATGTATTTTTTTTTTGTATTCTTTTAACAAGATCACACTCATGTGGGTGACTTAAAAAAGTTTCCACTGATTCGCTAATAATGTATCTCACTTTAATCTTTCTTTCCTCGCTTCAAAGTTCATCAGATCAATGATACCATTGCTCAAGAAAGAGACCAAAGAAACTCGGGAGTCGGAACACACGATAAGAAGGAATCTTACTTGATTTAGCCTATTTATGTAAACAGAAACTATTTTCCAATGAAGATCACCTGCCAAAACCATAACATTAGTTAAGAAAAATGATCCAAGAAACACTGTTAATAGATTAGCGTTTTTACCTTTGCGGGTACGTTTAAGAAGCTGGCCACCTCGAGCAAGCCATTCTCTGTTGCAATGTCCCAAGAAATTATCCTCAACTAGAAATTCGCCACTGTGACTGCTGCTTGAGCTGACATTGCTACCATTACCGTTACCATTAACATTGCTGCAACCTCCGGGATTGATTCCTTTATCCATTGGAATAACTGATGCAATGTTCCACACCTCCTTCATCGCCCTCGCCTTCAATGTAGCCACTCCTCTTAACGCTGCACCAGAACCAAAACAAAAAAAAAGGCACTCAATCTAAAACATGTTTTCACTAGAAACATATATCAATTTCAAAAACACTGACGACCAAAATGTGTCGTCAAATTCCCAACCTTAGCAAAAGTGCCAGATCCTTGATCAGTTTTGAAGTATCAAATCAAATTCATACTCACCAAAATGTCAATGAACTGAGAACAGATTAAAAATTAGAAAAGAACCTGTAGCTGCTCCAGCAGTTAATGTCATGATATCTCCGGCGGATCGAACATTAACAGCAGAACTAACAACAGAAGCTAAATGATCCCTCTCAGCTCCCATAACTTCAGCAGCCTCCACACATTGAGCAGCCACAAGTGTTGCAGCAGAAGCCACAGCCATATCCGTTTTAGCCATATTCTCATCTTTCCCAGAGCTCGACGAAGCAGCGGTTGCAGCCGCGATAGCAGCCACCGCAGCTGCCACACCAGCAACGGATACAGCAGCATGTATCTGAGCATTGTGTGCCCTAGTCTCTTCCTTCTTTTTCTCCCTCCGGTCTTTCAACCACCGTCCAACCGTCTTGGACTGTGTAGTTGTTGCCGTTATAGGTCCCGGAGTTGTTCCCGTTGAACGGAATTGAGAGTTGAAGTTATTGTTTGATCGACAAAATTGCTGCATAGACAACAATTAAAGCAAAAAAAATCACAACAAAATCAGATTCTGTTACACCAAAACAAATGAAGCAAAAATCTAATTAAGGTAACACTCTAACAAGAAACCAAATCGAGTAAAGAAGATTGCTTTTATATTAAAATACTTCAATAATAAAATAAAAATCCACGAATCTTCATCGAAGAAACCAAAAACGAAAAATTACTAAACTAATTAAACATGGATTATCTTATATCTCAAGTCATTAGCCGGTAGAGATTAAAGAACCAAACCTTAATGTCGTCGACTTCATGCGGTGAAATCGGAGGACTGTCGGTTAAAGAACCATTGAGAGGACCGCTGCTATGAGAAAGCCGACCAGATGTTCGTGGCGACACTTCCTGCTGCAATAACAAAATCATAAGAATTAAGAAGAAGACAAAGAAAGAACAGTGGAATTGTTAGCTTTTTGACTTGAAGAAAAATCCAAACTTTTTATTTTGTGATTATGTTATAGGGCCCATGAAAATCATATCGATTTTATTAAGGAAGATATATATATATATAATTACAAATCATTGCGCATGAAAAATTCTACTTTGGTTGAACCCACTGAAAATTTTATGATTCATGAGAATTGCGAAAGAAAAAAAAACGTGATCTTTAGACCAAAATCGTGCTTAACTCATGAAATTGTGATGACCCATTTGCAAATTTCAATGGAATTGAATCGAATAAGATCAAATTGACGAAATTAAGAGAATGGAGACAAAACAGAACAGAAAAAAATTGTCTTTTTGTCTGAAAATGCTCTGTTTTTTTTAAGAAGCGTTATACAAAACAACTCACAGACTGAGATAAGATACGATCCATGACCATCTGAGAAGTTTCGGAGCAAGCGAAGGAGAAAGGGTTTCCGGAGACGAAACTGTTCTCCTCCGTTTCAGTCTCGCCGGCGGTGATGGGTTGTTCTTCTTCGAGAATGACGGTGGTGCTTTCGATTGTATTCTTAGAGAGGATTTGCTGAGAAGGAGTGAGAGCTTTGGAGACTTCGTGAGCTGAAACACTCCAAGAGCGAGAGAGAAACTCCATCGGCTCTAATGGTGTCTCCGGTGGCCGGAAAATTGGGTCGGAACGCCATGGTGGAAGCACTGGTTTTTCCATTTTTACAGAGAGAGAGAGAATCTTGAAAGATGGATGTGAATGGCTGCGATTTATAGAGTTGTCTGATATGTGACAACGAGAGAGAGAGAGAGAGTAATGTATCAAAGACAGTGCTTTTTTTCCTCTTCTCTGCTTCAATGCTTTGCTTTATTACTTTCTCTGTTAAAAAGAAATTTTTGATATTTAAAGGTAATAAATAAGCTAGGGTTGAACAGTTAATTAAATATTTTTAGTTGTTAATTTTCTTGTAAATTAATTTAATTTACTTAGCTGTAAATTTTCTTTTACTTTAATACACCCTTATCTCAAATTTTAGATAATGTTTTACCTGAAAGCACGAATATATTAAAAAAGTTATATAAAAAACTTTCACTTTTGATAATTTAATCAATAATAATCAAAACTCTTAAAATAAATTTAACTTTGCAAAGAAACCTTAAGAAAGACAAATAAAAAATCCAAAAACGTCATATAAAAAACACAGGGAATAATATGTTTATCTTTTATGTACAAGGTATTTTAATTAAAAGCTGTAGACAAAAAAAAAAAAAAAGAAGGTATTTGTGCGCATGACTTGAAAGTTGAAACCTAGTTTAAGAAGATTGTTATTGTGTCATCAAAATTACAAAGTGAAAACCAATTATATAACATAGTCCTACGAGAATGACTACAGTAATTAATCACGGTAATTCTGATTTAACATAAGCCTTTACTTTACACAAACGATTTTATACAACAAATTGTATAGAAATCTGTATAAATAATTAGATAGTTCTCTCTCCATCTAGGATGTCCACATCATCATCCATGTCATCATATTTTTTTTTGTAGGCTCCACATATTTTATTTATTAAAACCAAAAACTAGAAAATTAAAATTAATTCACACATTAAACTAAAACAATATTTGAAAAAAATTAAATTAAATATTATGAAAAAAGAAAAAATTCAATAGACAACTGAAAATTTGAAAATTTTGAATAGATAATTATATTTTAATATATAATGAGTAAATATTTTAAAATAGTTAGAGATAGTAAAAAAAGAAACTTATCATATATATTAGTGGTACAACAAATATTTATAAGTGTTACAATTATTTAGTAGAGTAAAGAAAATAAGAGTTTAAAAATACCAAATTTAAAGGTTGTTAATTAAAATAAAAAGTTCATTTCTGAAAAATAGGTATTTTAAATTTGAGTACCGATTCAAAAATATGAAGGATCGAGAACATATTATTATTTATCATTATAATATAATAGAAATATTTAAATTTATATTTTTTCTATATTATTAATGTTTTCTAAATTAAAAACTGGTTCTTTGTTTCTTTTTTAAATGAATACTTAAAAAAATAAAAAATATATTAATCAGTGTTTAGGAAATTAACATAGATTAAAAAAACTAAGGTGATTTGAAATAAAGCAAAAAACTATCCTAAACATCATAAATAAAACTAAAATAATCTTATAGAATAATAAAACTGTGTAATAATAATATCTGAGAATGATATTTGAAAATTAGAATAGTAACAGTAGATTGAAGAGTTTTTTCAATAAATGAATTTTAAAATTAGAATAATTTATATGAGTTCGTAAGTGTCACATTTTTGCATAATCAACATTAAGAATACTATTTTAATCATAATATATGTTAAATTATATATGTAGAAAGAGAATTTTGTATTTTTCAGATAGTCAAGATAAAGTGCAAAATTTCACGCTGAAACCTATGTTTATGAATACGAATGAGTCCATATGTGAGATTTGGTGTCTATGAAGCAATTTTAGATGCACCAAAACTTGGTCGAAGAAACCTTACGACAAACATCTCCCCAGAGAAAATAGATACGATCTAAGGAGAAAAAAGAGTAAATATCAGGAGACTACGAGTGAATCATAGAAGATAACGAAATAAAATTTAGTGAAATGTGTGAGAAACTTTTTACTACTTGGAAAATATAATGCACATAGATAAAGTAAAATCTTCTAAAATTCAATTGGTTATATTTATATACAAAAAATGAAAATTTTGAATTATATACACAATCTAGTAAGAATTTAAGGTGACTCTGACTTCTATCTTAAAAGAGTGATAAATGGAAGGAAGACATAAATGATAAGGGACCTCATGAGTCCATGAGTGACCTGCAAAATGTGGCGACTCCATCCATCATTATTGAAATATTGGCAGGAGAAAGGTGTGCCCAACTTGCACCATTTCCATTGATCCTTTTTAACATTAAAATAAATTGGGAAAAATGTTATTAAAATCCCCAACTTATTCAAAACGTTGATTTAAATCTTCAACTCACGACGAAACGAAATAAATATCAAAATTATGTTGACTTTCCAAATAAATATTAAACTTATGTTGACTTTCTAAATAAACACCAAACTTTCATTGACTTGGCCATATTAGGCATGACGTTAAGTGAGTTAACAGACCATGTTAACGGGATTAATTTTCTATTAACAGACCCGCTAATTAAAAATAACAGTATTCCTTCTAAACATAAAACGACGTTGTTTTGTCGTAACTGCTCAATAAAATCCCGAGTTTCAAATCATATGAAGATTTAGGATTAGAGATTTTGCTCGATTTAGGGATCTAAGATTGACTTTAGGGATTTAATTCAATCGTTACGACTAAACGACGTCGTTTTGTTGTTATATGAAACGATGTCGTTATCAATTAACATGTATGTTAACAGAAAATTAACTCCGTTAACGAGATCTATTAACCTACTTAACGTCGTACCCCTTGTTTGAAAAATCGCTAGGCGCTAGTCGGGCGCTCGGCATGGGCCTAGCGATTAATCGGAAAATCGGATTAAAATCGGGGATTAATCGGGGATTAGTTTTAGGGTTATTTTAATATTTTTAAAATATATTAATCTAATATTGTAAAAATTTATGATTTTTATTACAAATTTATGATTTTTATTAAAATTTGAACACAAGTTATTGTAAAACATCACAAACTCTCCATTCAAATGATTGAATAACAAAAATAAAAAGTTTTTTTATACTTGCAATCTAAAAAATAATCGGGGTATATAAGATTAGGCGGAAAGTAATCGGATTAGGCGGAGAATAATCGGGTTACTGATTTTTTAGGGGATTAGTCATTAATCGAGGCGGATAGGGTGGGCCTAGCGATTAAGCGGGGAGTAATCGGGGCTAGGCGGGGATTTTTAGAACAGGGGTCGTACCTAATATTGGATTCCTATCTAAAGACTTAACGGATTGACGTTATAGTTTGATAAACGATGAATACAATAAAAAGAAATGAGGCGTTACAGTCTGATAAATAAAGAATATAATAAAGAAAAATAATATAAAAATAAAAATAAATGAATTGGTGTTATAGTTTGACAAAAAAAAATGATTAAAATAAAAAGAAATAAGAGTTACTATGTGATAAACAAGGAATACAATAAGAGAAAGTATAAATAAAAATTTGTGCCTGTAAAAAATATTGATACTGTTAAACCTTCTAACTTCTTTTTTTATTTTTGGTAAAATAAGCCTTCTAACTTTTCTTTAAGATTCAATTCAAATCGGTTTCTTTGACAACAAAACAATGGTGCGAGTTAAAGCCAAATTTTAGTTGCTGCTACTTGTCCCAAAGCCACAAACATTTTGTTTTTTAAAGTTAGGATACTGAGATTATCATCGCTTGAAAAAGGAACCCCAGAGTAGTAGTGCATTCCACAACATATGGGGAAAGAAGATCTTTCACATATTTTAGGAATAACAGAAATTTGTCACATATATAACATAATTTGAACTTAAAGATGATGCATCCCTTGGACAATGTCACCGTTCCCTCTTCTTTGATAGACCCTTGAAAACTCATAGCAAGACATCATAATGTTTTTGTTTATTTACAATTGTTGAAGTTTTTCTAGAGATATATAATACATACTTGAGATTAAGCATGCATAAGCTATAACAAATAACAACTCATTAACCTGAATTACTAACAAATTGGTTTTTGTGGTGCAGAAAATAACATGATCCAATCTCACATGGCTTGCATCAACGGCATGGACGGACCCACAGTTCTGTTTCTGAACCTGATGGTTGGTCTGGACTGGACCGGACCGAAGAGCTAGCTACAGAAAAAGGTACGAGATGACACGAGGTCGCAGAGAGTGGAGGTGTAGGGTAGTGGACAAAAGGGATAACCTCAGCAGAATTTGTCTCATTTGGTTAAAGAAAGAGTAGAATTATTTTCTTTTCTTTTTTTTTTTTGATAAAGAGAGTAGAATTCTCAATGTTCTCTCACCCTTTCGTATTAATTTCACGTTTTATATCAACTTTAGAAACTATACTAGATTTTGTTACGAATTATATTGTGATCTCTATACTATTAAAAGAGAAGTACAAATGAAAATGGGTCGGGTTAAAATCAGAAAATTAACCCGAAATTCTGAAATCGGATCTTTGAAATTTTTTTGGAATATAAATTCGAATTAATAATAAAAAATCGAAATAAAATCAAATATTTATGGAAATCAAATAAAATCTGATTGTACTTATGGTAACTAATAATAAAAGCATATTCCAAACAATATTATACATTAATTACATATAATAAATTTGTTCATATATTTTTGGGACTAATTCCATAACAATCAACGTTTTTGTCATTAATTTCGCTCATTTTAGCCAATTATCATTAATTGAAAGATATTTTACTTGCTTCTAAAGATTTCTAGAAAATTTATCACAAATAACCCATCTGTTTTATAAATTAAATTGATATTTTTATTTTGGTCGTGTAAATTAAATAGATATGAAATCCATGTAACTAATTTTAATTTAATTAGATTAAATCGAAATTATGATATTTTCATACCTATAGTCTATAGATTACCAAAGAAGTTTAATTTTCAATTTATAAAGATTTCTTGAATATGATTTTAGAATTATTCAAAAAGATGATAAGTATTTATTAAATTTTGTGAATCATGAAAAATAATAATTAATTTTTAATCATTATACTTCGTCTTTCAATCTCTCATCTAACAAATATATAAGATACATATTCTATTATTATTATGTTCAAACTTCATTTTGTTGTATGACTAAATAATATTCTCATTAGAACTGTCAAAGCGAGTTGATTCGTCCCGTTAAGTCCGTTTTGCGATAGACAAAAAAATATTTTGACTTGTAGTTAGTCGGTCCGCACGACCCGCGGGTAGCATATATGAAATACAAACCCGTCCCGCGAATGTATGCGGATTTTCGGGATTGTCCATGGATTTTGTTTAAATAATTTTAAAGTAACCAAAATTTAAAATACTACTAAAATAAATAAATAAATCAAAATACTATTAAAAGTTTGTTTAAATTACCACATGTTGAATAAATTATAATTTTATTAATAAATACTAATATGCGGGCTGATCCGCCAACCCGCGGATGAAAACTGATTAAACCTATGATCCACTGCGAATTAATCCATGTGGCCTGCTTATTTGCGAGTTTAATATATTTTCCCAAATCTGCCCCATAGTGAGATGATGTGGGCTCGACCCGCGGTTTTTGACCTATTTTGACTGTTCTAATTCCCATGAATCGTTTAATTTTAGAATTTTAAAACACAAAATTCTATTTTGTAAATCATAATTAATACGATGGGTATATTTATAAACAATTTTACATTTTCTCTACAATTCGTTATTATGAATATTTATAAGTATACTACACGATTCGTTCTACTAAAAAACACACATAATATTAAACGCAACGTATGTAAACCAATATTCTCCCGCGGTGGACCGCGGGTCCGATCCTAGTTATATTAACATAACGATATGCTCTTTTCAAAGGAAACTTACAATTATTTTTATTTTTCCGTTGAGATATTCGTGAATTGTAATTTTTTCCGTAGAAGCCGTGATAACTACTAGAAGTAAGCCGGGTACTATTCACGTCATTATTTAGTTTGTGTAACGTAGCGAATTGTGATCACGTTTATAAGCGAATTGTGATCACGTTTATATGGCACTCAGGCCTCAAAGATATATGACACAGTCCTGGCCCAACATAAATGTTTCATATGGGTTTTATTACATTAAAAGATATATGGTACTCAGGCCTGAAACATTCAATGTAATAAAAACCCCACAAGGAAAAAACGTTTGTGAGCAGTATCTATTTTGTTGTTTCATTTATGTATTAGTCACCGTATTTTTTTGGATCATTTTGCTGGAGCAAAACCATGAAAAGTCTTTGTTATTTCATTTCTAAAATAGTGATGTTCATGTTCGTTTCAAGGTCGCTAATTACATCAATCAACGTGGCGTTATTCGTTTTACAGTCGTTGATGATCAAATCTTGTTTGTTTTAGAGTTACTAGTTTGGCAACATATCTCTGTGACTAGTTTCGGCGATTAATTTGGTGAGGTAAATTAAGTTTGGCATTTTTTACAGTTAAAAATATATAGTTGACAGCAACTACGAAACAAACACCATTTAGGGCTTGATTGGTTCTCCCGCTAGCACCCTTCTAGCGGTTGCTAGCGGTCGGTTGCGGTTGTTAGCGGTTGGAACCAATCATAGAAACTGCTTCGTCCCGCTTTGAACCGTTCGAAATCGCTGAATTTCAAAAGCTCCTTCCCGCAAGCGTTTGCGGTTGCGGGCGGTAGCGGTTGGATTAAAAAACAAAAAAATCAAACATTTACTTATAATTATTATAATATATATTAATCATATATATCTTTCATCTTTGTATCACGTTCTCATCAGAAACCCTAATAATATTCTGAAACTCTATTCTCTCAATGTCTTCCACCCAAACTGATGAAAATCAATAACCAAATGTAAGTATCATATATCCTTTTATTCTTTCATCACCTCATGTGTAACTTTTTGAATATTTTTCATGGCATCGTTTTTTTTTTATTTTCATTACGTATTGCTTTGCTTTTTGATTGAATATATGTTTCGATTTGTTTTCTCGAATAGAAACTCACTTGCTTTTTGATTGAATTCAACGTTATTTACAGTTTTTCTCATTACTTAATGCAATTTTTTATGTTAAACCAGATGAATAAAGTACTCTCTTATTACAAAATTTCTTTATTTTTGAATAATTATTTAGTACTTTATTTATGGTTTTAATTATTAAGCATGTTCAAAATTTTCTAATATTATCATAATAATATATTGGTGTTTTTATTTCTTTTTTTTTGTATTATTTTTTTATTTATTTTGGTCATTCTTTTATTTAACTGCTATCGCACCCGCTGGTTTACCAGTCATAAAATTTTCGCAAACGCTCCTATTTTCAAACGCTAAACCAGTCGTTCAAAACGCTTGATAACGCTTAAAGCCGCAACCGCCCGCATCCGCAAACTCCTGCAACCGCAATCGCAACCGCTGCGTTTAAACCAGTCATGCCCTTAATCGTTGTAATCTGTTATGCTATAAACAAGTTAATTGTTATGCTATAAAACATGTTAGCGCATGATTTTTTTTTTTTTTTTATAATCCAGGTATCCGGGCCGAAACCCGACTAGCACCAAGGCTTGAGGCCGGTTCCTTTTTCGGGCCGTCCGAGCCCAACGTTTAGTGTGTTTCCTGGAGGCCCGAGGGGGCCAGGTGAAAACCTCGGTAGCCAACGGGAATCGAACTGCGGACACTATATTGGGATTACCCCTCAAGTACCACTAGCCCAATCCACGTTGGTTAACGCATACTGAAGCAATTATATTTAAAATGATCTATTATGCATATTTCGTGGACTGACCAAGACACAAAGAAGAATTCTATCGCGGAAAACGTTACAACTTTTTCTTAGGATTAGGTTAGTACCACTTAAAATTTAATAAAGTGTACAAAAGTTATAAGTTAAGTAACTCACTTTTTTTCCACAACCAAGTGGAGATTATACATATCAATATACATTGCATTATGGATGAATGTGATGTCAGTATGAATCTTTGGTAGTTAATCGCAGATTGTGATATACGTTTGACCTAGCTTAGCCATCGAACTTGATTTTGAAGAAATCTTAAGATCAACGAAAAAAAAAATCTCAAGTGGCTTGGTAACTAAAATATAAATAATAGTTGCGTATACGTGTACATACGTATAAACATACGTATATACGGAAGTCAAAAGCTTCGATATTAACTACACGCCAACCCTCAAAATAATTTCAGTACATGCAAGCTAAAATTATTACAATCCTCAGGTGATTATTAATCAGGTGATTATTAATCAGGTGATTGAGCTTAAAATTAAATTGTTAAGAACTTTACTTGAATGATATTGGGTTATTAACATAGATCACAAATAGTAAACAAAAACAAACACTAGTCTTAAAGACCAACAAGTTGTCTAAATTAAAGTAAAGATCAAGGGGGACTGGGGGAGATTTTGTATTCTGTCTCAATCCACAGTTTTCAACATTTGGTTTGTGTTCAAATATGTTTTCATGCTTTTTAGGAAAATTGATATTATAATTAGACAATAATGGTCTAAAAGTTTACTAAAACCGTGTTTCTGGTGGTAATTAATTAACAAGTAACAACCATCCGATGATTTATAAATGCCCCCTATGAAACTATGAATTTATATATTACTACATGGTTATGTGCTGGATCATGTTAACGGAGTCAAAACTTGTGTCGAAGAAACGAGGTCATTGTCTACGACATACTTATTAAATAAATAACTAAAAGACTATTTGTTAATTTTATAAGTCATATTCGTGTACTTTTTCAACTGTGCTACTAAGAGCATGTTTATTGGTGAGTTTGGGTGGGTTTTACCTCATTAAAAAAATGAAAAAAAAAAAAAAAATTTGGACAGAAAATGGGTTGGATCGTATCAGTCCATTGAGTTTTCTGGATCGGTTCAGTTCCACAGATGTCACCTTCTGAGTGGAGGAAACAAAATTAATCGGGAAGGATGACTAGCTCTGATCAATCTCCGTCGCACAACGTCTTCGTCTACGGCAGTTTCAAAGAACCAGCCGTCGTAAGTTTGATTCTTGAATGTTCTCCGGTCATCGTCTCCGCTCAACTCCACGGCTAGTTAGTCGTCTCTCTTCACTTCTCCGATCTTATCTTCCTTCTGCTTAGATTTTTTCAAGATTGATAAAATCTGATTTCTGGGTTTTTTGCAGTCACTTGTATAGACTCAAAGGACGTTTGCATCCATGTATTTCTCCTTCTGAGAATGGAGTAATCAACGGCAAGGTTTTGATTCCATCTCCTTCTTTTACAAGAAAAATTAGGGGTTTGAATCAAAAAATTGAGGTTTTCTTGTTTTAGTCATTTTAATTTCTGAAGCTGTAAACATTGTTTCTTGATTTGGTTGATTCAACATGTGGATCACAAAACCTGAAGTTAAGGGGTTGATGTTTTGGTGTAGATACTAACTGGATTAACAGATGCTCAGTTAGAGAATTTAGATATGATTGAACCGTTGTTCTGAGTTAACTTGGAATTTTATGTATCTGAGTTCTTGCTCTGCTTCACAATGTCGATTCAATTGAAGTTTATTTGATTGGAATTGCACTTGGTTGATTTGGAATTGCACTTGGTTGATTTGGGCCGTTGTCTTCTTACTCATATTCCTCTTGTTCTTTTTAGTTTTTACTTCATGATCACGATTCAGTGTTTAAGACTTGGTTTTGCTTCTTAATCATATTCTTCCTCTTCTATTAGCTTTCACTATATATTCACGATTTAGTGTTAAAAGACTTGATTTTGCTTCTCTTAACACGCTAGATCAAAGATGGGATTCCATGCTTGGTTCCAAAGGATGGAAAAATACTTGAGGAGGAAAGTGGGACATCAAAAGCTTAATGACTTTTGCTTTTACACCAAAAATATAAAATGATCAGAGTGAAAAGGTAACAACTTGTATCTGCAGCGACTTATCAATGGTTCTTTCTGTCTTCACATTTTAGACTTGTGAGCACTTTTAAGTTTGAAGTTTTAATGGGAACATTGATGTAAGAAATTGAAAGTCAATAGAGGTGTAGTTGCAGGTGAATGTAACTACCTTTTCTTCTTATGTTTCTTGAAGTCTAGGATTCTTATTAACTGGAATGAAAGTAAAAGTAGTATGATTTAAGTATAGGATTCTTGTTTACAAGTTAAGCAAAGTAGGACAAGCCATTGAGAACAATGATTTTTTTTATTTTAATTTCTAAAAGTAAATTATAATTTTTTTATTTTATTTTAGTGATACCCATTGAGTTTCACCATTAAACATACAAATTTAACAAAAAAATTTTTAAGTATCATAGATTAAACAACTAATTAAATTAATACTAAAAAAATTCTAATGATACTCAATGGGGTTTATTGATAAACGTGCTCTAACACATGTAGCTCGAGAGTTCATATCCCAATATTGTCATTAATGATTTATTCAGGAGTTACAATGCTTTTTGGCTTACATAATTTTTTCAAAAGCAACTTTTTTGGCTTGAAATATTTTTGTTGAGATTTTAGTTTGGATATGTTATTAGAAGTGTTTATATTTTAGCCAAAGTGGATACACAGAAATTAGAAAACTGTAGATGCATAATAATTATTATGGTACAAAGAACATTCTTTGCTAATTCTGACCTTCTCTACCAAACCAACGAAAGTCAAATCAATGCTCCCCTGTCACCCAATATATCAAAAACTTATCAATCATATCACATTTGAATTAATCATCTTTATAAAATATTAATAAACATGAACACACTATAAACTTTTTTTTTTTTTTTTTTTTTTGGTGCACCGAACACACTATAAACAAAGACTGACTCTTTAATGGTAACCATTCACATCTACAATTATTTTCCAACATCAAAATATAACTTTTCAAAGGAAGTGGTTACACCCATTGTCTATACATATGCAACATAATACTCCCATTTCCAAAACACAAAATTCTCTCATCAGTCATCACTCATGAGAGAAGAAACCTT
>NW_003302553.1:10173756-10201279 GCF_000004255.2 Arabidopsis lyrata subsp. lyrata | reverse complement strand
CTCATCTTCCTCTTCCTTCTTCCTCAAGCTTTCACCTATGATACTCCTCCCATAAACCCGTGCTATGCACATGCTCCTTTTCTTCCTCCTATCGCAAACCCTAGGCTCTTAAAAGCTTATGCAGCTCTTCAAGCTTGGAAGTTCACCATAACTTCTGACCCAAACGGCTTCACTTCTAACTGGTGTGGTCCTCATGTTTGTAACTACACAGGCGTGTATTGTGCACCGGCTTTAGATAACCCTTATGTCTTAACCGTCGCTGGTATAGACTTAAACCATGCCAATATCGCCGGGTATCTCCCTATAGAGCTCGGTCTCTTAACCGATCTTGCCTTGTTCCATATCAACTCCAACCGTTTTCAAGGTCAACTTCCCAAAACTCTAAAATGTCTCGAGCTTCTCCATGAGCTTGACGTCAGCAACAATAAACTCTCCGGCGAGTTTCCTTCAGTAATCTTCTCTTTGCCTTCCTTGAAGTTTCTCGACATTAGGTTCAATGAGTTCCAAGGAGATGTTCCTGACCAACTCTTTGACCTAAACCTTGACGCTCTCTTCATTAACGACAACAAGTTCCAGTTTAGGTTACCGAAAAACATTGGAAACTCTCCGGTTTCGGTTCTTGTCTTGGCCAACATCGATCTCCAAGGATCTTGTGTACCTCCGAGTTTCTACAAAATGGGGAAAACATTGCACGAACTCATTATCTCCAACTCACAGATAACCGGTTGTTTAAACCGGGAAATCGGTATGTTAAACCAGTTGACGGTTTTTGACGTGAGTTACAACAACTTGGTGGGTTCGTTACCGGAGACTATAGGTGATATGAAGAGTTTGGAGCAGTTAAACATCGCGCATAACAAATTTTCCGGCTACATTCCGGAGAGTATCTGCCGATTACCAAGCCTCGAGAACTTCACTTACTCGTATAACTTCTTCTCCGGTGAGCCACCGGCTTGTCTGAGGCTTCAAGAGTTTGATGATCGTAGAAATTGTTTACCTTCAAGGCCAATGCAACGGTCTCTCGCTGAATGTAAATCTTTTTCTTCTTATCCTATTGATTGTGCATCCTTCGGCTGCTCTCCACCTAGTCCACCGCCACCACCGCCTCCACCTCCTCCTCCACCACCTCCTCCACCACCTCCTCCACCTCCACCTCCACCTCCACCACCATCACCGCCGCCACCATATGTGTATCCTCCGCCGCCCCCACCACCACCGTCACCACCACCTCCTTGTAACGATCTTCCAACGCCGGTGCATTACTAAGGCTCCTTTTGACCGAGTGGTGGAATGCAATAGTTGAAACTGCCATCTGTTTAGTTATTGTGTTCTACGTTATGTAACGCTAGTGTTCATTTAATTGTTCTTTATTTTCTTTAAATTTCTTTATCAAAAAGTTGAATGAGCTTTAATTGTTTGTCTAATAAAAAAATTAGACAAATGAAGATTGAAGGGAGATATGTGTAATTTGCTTTGGCGAGAAGACAAGTTTATTGCATAGTACGTGTACTTAATAAGATATGATCACGAGTCGCATCTTTCACTTTCCCATCGTTACATTCTCGTACTTGTAGCTTTAGTCTCAGTCGGACCATACAAGAAATCATCTCTCTAGTTATTGCATGTCCCATTGTACATTTAATTTTCACCAAGAACACAAGACGGTCCCTTTAGTTAGGTGCTTTTGCTCTCTCCTAATGGCTATTAAAAAAAAAAACTCTTTCGTAATCCTAATCGTTTTTTTTTTTTTTAAACCCTATCGGCTGATCCGTTCAGCTTCGGTAAGAACGCATCGAAATGTTATAGAGTAGAACCACACCACATGATCGATCCGTTGTCCTCTTGGGTTTAATCCATTTGAAACCATTGTCCACATTTTGCAAGACCCATTTTTTTGGATATCTAAACTAAAACATTAAGAACAACTTCATCGGTAAAATATTTGAGTTTCTTAAAATATTAATACTAAAAGATATCGATCAATGTAATCCAATGTCTCTCTTCTATTTTATTAGATGCATACATTAGAGCCGATATGATTATATGTAATTAAATAAGATGTGCTTTCATTTTCATCTAATAAACAAATAAAATCACATTTGGGCGATGTGCCAATGGTTGACAAAGTTTACAAAACATTATATTACTTAAGTAATAACAACCATTTGAAATACTTAAAGAAAATTAATTGCTCCAACCCGAGACCCAATAAACAAACGAAACTTTTTTATTGGGCTTTAGGTTAAGCAATTTGTTATAGTTTCACCTTAGCAACGGAAGCCCAATAAACCATCTAGGCAATTTGGTATTGGTTCTGAACCCAAAACCGGGCCGGTTAAGATTAAACCGGAGATGGAAGAATGGGGCTTCAAGGAGACAAAACTGGTGCAAACTGCAAAGTTGATGTGTCGTTACCAAACCGACAATGCGACCTTTAAACCATGATACTTCACCATCGATCGTTAGAAACATTGACCATTCACCCACCGCTTATATACTCTTTGACATTTACATACTTCCTTTGTGGCTTCACCATATCAATAAATATATATGATATGTACAAATGTTTTTATATATCATATATGTTTATTATCAGTTAATCATTATAGGATGTTAATATATCATATGCATTGGCCCCATAATCTTTCTGCCTTTTTTTTCTTTGTAATATGAGGACTTTACAGAATAATAGAGTTGCAAATGTTGGGGGCATTTTTTTACCAACCAAAAAGAGAAAAATCAATATATTTGCTTCTAACATATGACATTTTAAAGACATCTCACCTTTTTATACTTTCAGGTGACTCCTTTTTATTTTTCCTTTTGTTTTAGGAGATCTTGATGACCCCTTCGTTATCCCTTTTGTGATTTTGAAGATATTGCTATTGATGTTTGTTGGTGGGCTTGTAGTGTGCGTGCAAAAGAAAATCCTAGTTTCGGGAGTTGGGATACATCTTTAGATATGGGGTAGGTTTGGACCACAAGTGAAGATAGAAAAAAGAAACTACAGTGTAGTTTAGAACATCTTTTATCAACGTAAAAAACCTATCCATCTTATGATCATATTATCGTATATATGGGGATTTAATATAATCAATCAATCTACAATTTAGTGTTCTTATCTTGCGACTATCTTTATATAAAATCTAGTTTTTAAGGAATAGCTTCGGCCTTCGGGTTTCGTCAAAGCATCCGATTAATCCTACAAGTGAGAAGATTTCTTTGTAACGAGTTTCTCGCAAGCTCATCATAGATAAAACACTCAAGCCAATACGTAAGCGACCAAGTGGTTTATACACAAAGTACGCGCACAGTGGAAGATGTAGCGCTCTTAACCCTAGAACCAATACCATCTTACCAACACATAGTCACATAGGGTTACAGATTCTATTTGTTTCACTGTTGATAGATGTATAATTTTTCAAAAAATTCAACCATGTATATTCTAATAAGAGATTTAATTCCTTGCATTCCCACGTATTTAGAACACAATATATGTCATCAACATCTTTTTTTTTGTGATAATATATATCAACATCAAGTTTGTGGATTGGATTCTAAGAATGAAATGACATGGCATTGATTTTACTAACATGGCATGTTTAACATTTTGTGGCAATCAAACAGTGAGCTATCATTGTTTTAAGCATATATATGACAAATTATTATATTTAGATATTAATGTTCAGCTATGTCATAAAAAAGAAAATTCCGAATTTTTCAATAAGAAGATTGATAAGTAAGATAAAACACTATCATGCAAAAGAATTGAAAAAGAAGAAAACGAACCATAACACTCCTAAGTCCTAATCATTCCTCCTTTCATCTAATTATAATTATATACCTATTGTGGACTTTTCATTGCTATTCTGTAGGTGTGGAGTCTTTTATCAATTTTCTAACGAATTGACAAATAATTTAATTTCTTTTCTAATAAGGTCACGATATGTGTAATATAAGAAATCTTCTGCTTAAGAAACCGGTTTAATTTGCACCATTGCATGAAGGCGAACACAAGTAGCAAAACATGATGCACCAGTTATCATTATGCGATGAAAGTTCACTACTCCGCTTGCAGTAATTGGGGAAGTTAGATCAATAACCATTTGCTTGTGTTGATCGTTTACTCATTCGCTAATGGAATTATTAAAAATTAGATCAAAAGCTAATACACGTGAATAACACGAACTATAGAGTTTTTCAACGTGAATCTTTTTATAAAATGGTGTGATGTTCAATATTTATAAAATATTTACGTAATAATTAATGAAATGAAGAAGTTTCAGTAGAAAAAAAAACTAATTATATAACATATGGAAAATGCATTCTAAATTAATCGTCGGCATTTTAGTTTTTAAAGAGATGTCGGTCACATATTTTTGATGAATTTATCATTTTTTTTAAATTTTTCTATTTTTTTACATGCACTAATTTTTAATTAAAATAGCACGTCATACTTAAACTTAATAAAGATGTAGTTCAATAAATAAGAAAGGTTATTAATATTTTATAAAGGGTTGCTTTCCATAATTATTATGAGACATGTGGACATTATAAAGAAATATAGCTCAAAATTTTCTTTTAAGAAAATAATTATTTATTGTATGCACAAATTCTAATTATGCTATTTCAGAACATATGACATGGGGTCACAAGCTTTGGAATGATTGTACTCTTTTCTAAATTTATAAAATAACAAACAATATTTTTAGTATAAATCTTTTCATGGATCCAATCAAGACATGTTCTAGTTAACGTTATAGAAGACTTTATTTTATCTCAAATAAAATTTAAAATAAAAATCAGTACCGATCATCTTTCACAAACATTAACGTGCTCTATCTAATTCCTAAAAGAAATCTCCAAAATTACTTTTACCTTCCTAAAAATACAACAATACTGTAGTATTTTTCTTAAATTTATGCAAATATTTTTTTTACCTGTCCTACGGTCAAATTTAGCAGAAGGTGACAGGTTAAAGGACCTACCTTTTGTAAAACCCAAGAAAAAAAAAACATTTTGAGCAAAGGACAGATTTGTCATTTTCCGTTCATGATCTAGATCTAATTTTCCAACCTACATTAATGTCACCTAATCTTTGCACAAATCACTAGACACACATAACCTAATCCGCTATTACATTAGTCACAAAAGAAATAAAAATCCGATTCTTTAAAGAAAATAATTTTATTCTATCTAATGTAGATGTTTTTCTAAAAACTTTGATATTTGAATAATGATACTTACAAGTAGGCCTGGGCATTCGGGTCCGCGGGTCGGGTTCGGGTAAAACCCGATCGGGTTCGGGTATGTCGGGTATGGTAATATAGGACCCAATAGGGTAAACTCGAAACATCGGTTCGGTTTCGGTTCGGGTATGGTCGGGTTCGGGTCGGTTCGGGTATCAGATTTGAGAACCGGTAAAAACCCGAAAATATCGGTTCTTGCTTGTTTCGGGTCGGGTTCGGGTATTTTCTACCCGTTTACACTGTGGAATACATTTTTTACACCATCGGGTATCGGGTTTAGGGTTTAGGGTTCTAGAATCGAGCAAAGGGAAAAAGCTAAATAGTCAAAAGATTAATCGGGTTAGAGACTAAACCTAAGGGCATTTAAGCGGATCGGGTTTTCGGTTTACACCATCGGGTATCGGGTAAAACCCGAACCCGACCCGATACATAACCTAATCCGCTTACATTAGTCACAAAAGAAATAAAAATCCGATTCTTTAAAGAAAATAATTTTATGATAGTCCGGTTCGGGTACTCGGGTACGGGTTTTTTGCCCAGGCCTACTTACAAGTTAACAACCTTCAGCACAATCCCCAAATCTCGGATTACGATTAAGTAAGATTTAAGAAGACAAATAAAAAATAATCGAGTTTTACGAGGGGATTACACACAACGACCGTATCATTTTCCCTTAATTGCATTGATTACACCAATTTATAAAAATAAAATTTATCCGTTGAAAAATCAGTTTCTACCCCTAATTAATTTTTGTTAATTTACTACTCTCTATTCAACGTTTCAATTTCCAAAACAAATCTCACTATTAAGGTAATTAAGAAACAACAAAAAAGGCAAAATAACAAATTTTATACTATTAAAAACAAAAAAGAATTTTTTTTTTACTGTTGTGCGTCAAATCATTCTCATCTTTTAATTTTGTCGCACAAAGAGTTCCAAATCTAAAAGAATATAATTGCAGACACAGAGAGAGAAAGAGAGCTGTTGGAGTGTGAACTAGAGAAGACAATGAGATGACTTTCATTATCATTTTGCAGCCATTTCTCAGTTTCTTCGGTATGTTTCCTTCTCTAATGATCTCTCTCTCTCTCTCTCTGGTCTCACATTTTTCTCTTTTGTTCTGACACTTCACTTGTGAGAGTTTTCGTTGTTGTTTGTACATTTGGATCTAATCTATTCGAACTATTCGACGAGTCGTTTTGTATCTGTCTCTAGTTTTGCTTGAAGAAAGACTCAATCTTTTTAGTTTCTGTAGCTACCCATTTGCTCTTTCTGGTAATTTTGATCTGAAAAACTTCCAAAAGTTGTGATTTTTTTGGTCCTTCAGTGATACATTTTTGTTAAATCTGCAGTTTTTATCCTCTTACAAACATTTTCCTTGTACTAAACCAAAAAATCTTGTTTTTTTATTTGCCCTTTTGTTTGATTTATTGATTTCTAAGGGTTTACCTTAATTGAATTTGGATGCTTTGTGTATAAACTACATTGTTGTTAGGTGATATCTTGATATAGTATTGGACCAAATTACTCTCTGTAGAGAGATTATAGAGTATATTGCTTAAAGTCTAAACATTTTTCTATTATGGAATTTGATTATATTGTGGCATTGTCTCAGTTTTGTAGGTGAAAAGTCTGAGACTGAGAGATCAAAGAAGTCTTCAGTTTGAAATATAATTAGTAGAGATTGATTCTGGCCTGGAATCCTTACCTCGGACTTGACCACCCTTGGGTGAAGTCTAGACCACTCTTTGTGCTTCTAGCAGCTGGTGTGATGGCTACTGTCTTGCACTCAGAGTCCAGGCGGTTATACTCTTGGTGGTGGGATAGTCACATTCCCAAAAACTCTAAATGGATTCAGCAGAATCTTGCAGGTGCCTCTATCTCTCTCTCAAAGTGTTGATGATTTGTTTCTTTGTATTGTTTACTGTTATTTAACGGATGAAAGAATTGGATTTTCTTGTTGTAGATATGGATTCCAAAGTGAAGGAGATGATTAAACTCATCGAAGAAGATGCAGATTCTTTTGCAAGAAGGGCAGAGATGTATTACAAGAAACGTCCAGAGCTGATGAAACTGGTTGAAGAATTCTATAGAGCTTATCGTGCATTAGCAGAGAGGTATGATCATGCGACTGTGGAGCTTCGTCACGCGCATAAAACCATGGCTGAGGCATTCCCTAACCAAGTGCCTTTCGACATGATTGAGGATTCTGCTTCATCTTCTTGTTCCGAGCCACGCACTCCCGAGAAAATGCCACCTGGAATCCAGCCATTTTATGACTCTGAAGACCTGCAAAAAGACAGTGCCACGAGTAAAAGGGGTTTAAGTCAGCTGACTGAGTACTTAGGAAATTCTGAAACAGAAGTTGAAAGCTTGAAGAGAACATTGGTTGAGCTTGGGGCTGAGAAGGAGGCCTTGAATCTTCAGTATCAGCTAAGCTTGAACAAATTTTCCAGACTGGAAAAAGACCTTGTGGTTGCTCAAAAGGATGTTACTGGGCTTGATGAACGTGCTAGCAAAGCTGAGATTGAGACTAAGATACTTGTAGAAGCCCTTGCAAAGCTTGAAGCTGAGAGGGATGCAGCGCTTCTTCGGTATAATGAATCCATGCAGAAAATAGCGGAGCTGGAGGAATCATTTTCTAATTCACAGGAAAATGTGAGGGGGCTCACCAACCGAGCAACTAAAGCAGAAACAGAAGTACAGAGTCTCAAGCAAGAGCATAGTAGATTGCATTCTGAGAAGGAAGCCGGCTTAGCTGAATACAATCGATGCCTTGAGATGATATCTAATCTAGAGAAGAAGGTTAGAGAGGCCGAGGAGAATGCTCAAATGTTTAGTAATCAGTCTGCAAAAGCAGAAGATGAAATTAAAGCATTGAGATATGAACTTGTGAAGGCAAATGAAGTGAAGGAAGGTTTGAGTCTTCGGTACCAGCAGTGTTTGGAAATAATATCTAATCTAGAGAGAGAAGTTTCTCATGCTCAAGAAAATGCCAAAAGACTGAGTAGTGAAGCTTTGGCTGGAGCTGCAAAATTGAAGACTGTAGAGGACCAGTGCACTCTTTTGGAGAGCTCAAATGAAACTTTAAAGCTAGAAGCAGATGGTCTAACGTATAAATTATCAGCTAAGGATCAAGAAATTTTCCAGAAGCAAAACGAGCTTGAAAAGTTTCAATCTTTAATTCAAGATGAGCACTCTCGGTTTTTAGAAATCGAAGTCAGCCTTAAGAGTTTGCAAAGTTTGTATTCTCAGTCCCAAGAGGAACAAAAGGTTCTCACTTCAGAACTTCAAAGCAGGATTGGCATGTTGAGGGACTTAGAGACTCGTAATCATCAGTTGGAAGTCGACATCAGCTCAGTTAGAGAAGAAAACCAAAACTTGAGCAAACTAAATGATTCTTCTATGATCTCCATGGAGACTCAGAAATGCGATATTTCTAGCTTGAAGGAGATAAAAGAGAAACTCGAAGAAGAAGTTGCAAGACAAATTAACCAAAGCTGTGCCTTTCAAGAAGAGATCCATCGTCTGAAGGATGAAATTGACAGCTTGAATAGGAGGTATCAAGCAATAATGGAGCAAGTGAAACTCGCAGGATTGGATCCCGAGTCCCTTGCCTACTCTGTGAGGAAACTACAGGACGAGAACTCAAAGCTGACAGAGCTGTGCAACCACCAGAGTGGTGATAAAGATGCTCTTACTGAAAAGCTGCGTGAAATGGATAACATTCTAAGGAAGAATGGTGCTCTAGAGAAATTGCTTCTGGAATCAAACACTAAACTAGAGGGTTCTAGGGAGAAGACGAAGGATCTACAAGAAAGATGTGAGTCATTACGAGGAGAGAAATCTGAGTTTATTGCTGAGAGAGCTAACCTGCTTTCTCAATTGCAAATCATGACTGAGAATATGCAGAAGCTCTTGGAAAAGAACTCGTTATTGGAGACATCTCTTTCTGGTGCAAACATTGAGCTTCAAGGTGTAAGGGAGAAATCAAAATGCTTTGAAGAATTTTTCCAGTTGCTCAAAAACGACAAGGCCGAGCTTATAAAGGAAAGAGAATCTCTTATCTCTCAATTAAATGCAGTTAAGGAGAAGCTAGGAGTTTTGGAGAAGAAGTTCACTGAGTTGGAAGGAAAATATGCTGACCTACAGAGGGAAAAACACTTCAAAAATCTTCAAGTGGAAGAGTTAAGAGTCTCACTTGCCACGGAGAAGCAAGAGCGTGCTAGTTACCAAAGATCGACTGACACCAGATTGGCTGATCTTCAGAATAACGTGAGCTTTCTTCGAGAAGAGTGTCGCTCCAGGAAAAAGGAGTTTGAGGAAGAGCTTGACAGAGCTGTAAATGCTCAAGTTGAGATCTTCATCTTGCAGAAGTTTATAGAAGACTTGGAGCAAAAGAACTTTTCACTCCTGATTGAGTGCCAGAAATATGCTGAGGCATCAACATTTTCAGAGAAACTCATTGCTGAGTTGGAAAGCGAGAATCTTGAGCAACAGATGGAAGCAGAATTCTTGGTGCATGAGATTGATAACTTCAGGGGTGCAATCTATCAAGTGTTAAAGGCACTTCAACTTGAAGCAGATTGTAAGACAGCTGACCAGAAGATTGCAAAAGAGAGAATTCCTGTTTCACGTGTCTTGGGTGAGATTACTGAGCTTAAATGTTCACTCTCTAGCGCTGAATACGAGACACAGCGACTTGTAATTGAGAACTCTGTGCTCTTATCTCTACTTGGACAATTCCAATCAGATGGCATGAAGGTGGAATCAGAGAAACGTAATGTAGAGAAAGATCTGGAGACAATAGTACATCACTATGGAATGCTGAAAAAGGACAAGCTCGAGCTATTGGAAATAAACCGACAGTTGAAATCAGAACTGATTGACAGAGAGCAGCGGGAGCTAAAGCTAAGAGCTGAACTACAAACTGAGCATTTAAAGTTTGAGAGTTTGCATGAGTCATACATGGCTTTACATCAAGATTACTCAAATGCTCTCGACAAAAACAAAACTTTGCATCTGAAGTTCTCAGAACTTAAAGGTGAAATTTGTATACTAGAGGAAGAAAACGGTGCAATTCTTCAGGAAGCTATTGCCTTGAACAACATGTCTGTGGTTTACCAGTCCCTTGGGTCGGAAAAGGCCGAGCAAGTTGAAGCTTTTGCTGAAAACCTGACTAGTTTAGAAGACATTAATAGTGGTCTGAAGCAGAAGGTTGAGACACTGGAGGAGAAGTTAAAAGGGAAAGTGGTGGACAGTCAGGAGCTTAACAGCAAGCTGGAAAGGTTACAGGAAAGCCTCGAAGAAGCCAATGAGCTAAATGATCTGTTAGAACATCAAATTTTAGATAAGGAGGAAATGTTGAGACAGAAGGCAATGGAGCTCCTAGAAGCGGAAGAGATGCTCAAGGCTACACACAATGCAAATGCTGAACTGTGTGATGCAGTTGAAGAGCTGAGGAAAGACTGTAAAGAATCTAGGAAACTAAGGGGAAATTTAGAGAGGCGGATTTCTGAACTGTGTGACCTTACTGGGAGACAGGATGAAGAGATTAAAAAGCTTAGCAATTTGAAGGAGAATTTGGAGTCGGAGGTAGAGTTGTTACACAAGGAAATCCAAGAACACCGAGTTCGAGAGGAGTTCTTGAGTTCAGAGCTACAAGAGAAAAGCAATGAGTTTGGACTTTGGGATGCTGAAGCAACATCTTTCTACTTTGATCTACAGATCTCAGCTGTCCGTGAAGTCTTACTTGAGAACAAAGTTAAAGAACTCACTGGAGTTTGTGAAAATCTCAAAGATGAAGCTGTTACAAAGACCACCGAGATAAAACAAATAAAAGAAACAGTTGGATTCTTGGAATATGAAGTGACTGAGCTGAAGACTCAATTGTCTGCTTATGATCCTGTGGTAGCATCTCTAGCAGAAGATGTCAGGTCCCTTGAGCAAAATGCCATCTCGTTGATGAAACTCCCTGCGCCAGCTGGTCGTCACAGAGAGGTAAACTTCTTCCCGTTTCTCTATTTGACATCTTACCTCATCTTTCTCAGTCTACCTTTGCTAATTGACCGGTTTTACTAATCTCGTTAGTGGCTTCCATTTGGTGAAACCTGTGCCTTCTGCATATATGCCTCATGAACTAATATCTTCCAATTTCCGCAGGGCGTCCAGAATGATGAACATCCAGAAGCAGCAGTCTCTCAAGAACCTGTAGGACATTGCAGTACCAACCTAGACAATGGAATTGTGCTTTTGCAGGACATGAAAACAAGAATCAAAACCATTAAGCAAGCAGTTGTTGAGGAAAAAAAGAGGCGCGGGAAGCTGAGAAGACGAAACTCTTCACGCAGAAGCAGAGACCGCAAGCTGTTTGAAGAAATTGAACTTGAAGACCAATTCTCGGGTGAAATCAGACAGCCTAGATCACCTGTGATGACGGAGTTGAAAAATGGTTCATTGATGAAAGACATTCCCCTTGATCAAGTTGCAGACTCAATGTTCTATGGAAGAAGCCGGAGAACTAGTCGTGGTTCCAGTGACCAAATGCTTGAATTATGGGAAGAGTCTGCTGAACCAGAATCCAGCATAAAGTCTCTGATCAACAATAAAAACTCAAAGAAGCCTTTGATCCCCCGTCTTCATCGCAGAAGCAGGAATCCCTCTGTTGAATCACATTCTGAGAAAGTGGTTGGAGTTGTTGACAAACTAGAGTTATCTAGAAGCACTGAGGACAATGCAAAAATTCTGGAGAGACTTTTGTCGGATTCTAGAAGATTGGCAAGCCTTAGAGTCAGCCTAAGAGATCTGAAAAGCAAGCTGGAGATAAACGAGAAGCCAGGCAAGTTCACTAACCCTGATTTTGCTAGAGTGAGGAAACAGCTGAAAGAAATGGAAGAAGCCATCTTTCAGCTTACAAACACAAATGAGATTCTATCGAACGAAATTGAGGAGACCGGAGATGCCAGAGATATCTATAGAAAAGTGGTTATGGAGAAGTCGAGGAATGGGTCTGAGAAGATAGAGCAGATGCAGCAAGAAATGCAGAACATTGAGCGAACAGTGCTAAAGCTTGAAGAGGGAGCAGCCAAGAGTAAAGGAAGGAAAAAGTTCTCTGAGAGTAGGACAGTGATACTCTTGAGAGACATTATCCATAAAGGTGGCAAAAGGACAGCGAGAAAGAAGAAAAATCGTTTCTGCGGCTGTATGAGATCTTCTGGTAATGAAGAGTAGGGTGGATATTAACGTAACAGCATCTAGTTTACTATTTATTTTTCACTATAATCATGGAACTGACTCTAGAAGTACTTTGTGGCATTGTTTCTGAAATATTAGAGCAAATTAGTAATCTTTTTAGTTTCTGCTAAACTCTGTATGTATCTGGTTTGACTCTATGTTTCGAACTTAGCTTTTCTAAAAGTCCAGTTTTGGATGTTCTTTCTGGAAGATTATGAACTAGAATGTGATATTATATTACCTACTAGAATGAAAGTATCTTACAAGAACGTTGCTTATGCCTTATGTTATGGAAACAGTGATAGGCTAATAGGATCTGGAACATTACAAAGATACAAGAATTTTTCCATAGCTTAACCATATTGTTTTTGATTCACTGATTTGGGTTGAGAGAAGGAAATGCTGGAATAGACCGTAGTATCAGCTTCCGGCCATTACCTCTCCTCCTTAGGATTGAGCCCGACTCCGAGGAGCCAGGTTGAGGGGGAGAGACTCTCTTGCTGTTGGGAGAGATGGCCTTGATGTTAGCTATAGGAGAATTGAGGAGAATCTCAGGCATAATCTCTGTTTTGTCTTCAGCCACAGTTTCAAGAGGCTTCTTCTCATTCTGTGATTGCGTCAAACCACTATCTGGTTTTCTGAAAGAGGAAGAACCCGTGCCAAGAAAAAACTGTGTCGGAGGCAGTCTGTTCTTAGACAAGAATGGCTGATGAACCACCAAATGTCTGCAAAACAAAGGTAACAGCAAATCAGTAGCTGCCTTGTTTGTATATTGTTTGAAACATCGATACAATTACCTGTACGGTGGCAGTGGTGTCGAAGGTTGATCAGAACTTGGGTTCTGCTCCACTTCTTTCGACACTTCGATGTTGTGTTGAATTTTTGCTAATCTTTTCTCATATGCCTCCTGATCCTCCTCTAGTTTGCTCTCCATGATAACAAGTAAAGACCCTGAGATTAAAATAATGTCAAATCAAAAGACTTTGGTTCTGGGATTATAAACAGTAATGGAAAATGGAGATGCGGATACTAACCTTCTTTTCTGCCGAATACATTTTTGCATCCTTCACATCTACAGTTCACGGAACAGCCGACTCCACCCTATAAGATCATTAGAAACAAAGTATCTGAATCAGACCATGGAATATAGCTTACACAGACAAATATTGAATACAATGATGAAAGAAAAACCTGATAGCATTCACAGTATTTCTTTAGACAGTTTGATTTCTTGCAGTTGCAGCCGCGTTTGTGTCGTGCAGAAGCTGGGGTTTTACTTGCATCATCCTGTGCAAGATAACAGTGTCATTCCTCAGATTAATGGAGGACAGAGAGAGTGAGAGCGCGAAGGGAATAAGAAGATGGAATAGAGAGCTCTTACACCAGCTTCCATGATGGAATCTGCGCTTCTGATGACTTTAGGAGCAAATGCAAGTGGATTTCGGGATTCAATCTGTTTGCGGGTAGCCAAAACAGTTTCTTCATGGATAGGTTTGTTGAAGCAATCTATACATGAACATGGCTCTATGCAATAAACCCCAGCAGCAAAGCATTCACAGTAACTGCAGAGATAAAAGAGACTCAAACAATAGTTAACCAATTCAAGGCAATTCAGTTAACATTTTGAACAGGCAAGAATTAAAGAGAAGCTAGGGGTATAGGCTTACAGCTTCAAACACTTTGACTTTTTGCAGTTGCATCGCTTACATGACTCACCCTCTCCAGCTTGTTCAGATTTACGCCTGCACATTTACGCCAACAGATAAGAAAAACAAAAATGTAGATATACAAACTGTTATGTAACTTTTCTCAAGAAATAACTTGCATCTTTTTCTTAAGACTGCCCAGATTCAACTCTGGGAATGCCAATGCTTTGGGAATTTCTTCTACAGGTTCATTTTCTGCCTGGTCCGAAGTTTCTTGCACAGTGTCTTGGGAGTGAATTGGAGTAATAGAGCCTGAGAAACTCTTTTGAATCTCCCCAGATATGGAATAGTCATGTATGAGATTAATGTTACTGTCCTTTGCAGACATTGCAACGGCGTTTAGATGAAGACCAATACCAGGTACAACACATCTCGAGGAAGATTCACCAGTCACATTATTGTCACACACAGATTGCTGATCATCAACTATATCCTTCTTCCGCTTCCCTGGCATCTCAAAGTCAAGGCAGCGTCTTCGCATGCCACCACGATGCAAGTTAAAGACAGACTACCACAAACAAACAACACAAATAAGCATCTCAGTTTAATCAAAAGCCCAAATATAGTTAATATTCACATTTGAGGGAAAAAAAATAAATCATTTTGAAATGTATTCCTGAATCTACCTCGTTGGGAAGAACAGCCAAAGGCTCATTTTCATTACTGGATCCATTGGCTGGAATATCTTCAGTGATTTTAGGCCGCTTTGTTGACTTGACACCAGCGCAGAACCGTCTTTCCGAGCTCGATATTTTATCCACCAAACATCTAAAAGCCTCTGAATCATTCGGAGATCGAAATACTAACAGCTCAGTAGCATCTGAGATCAAACGTCCACAATCAGGAGTGTCCTTCTCCTCCCGAACATCAAGCATCTTCTGAAGCCCCATCTTAACATCCTCGGAAGACGAACCACTGTCTCCTCGAGGAGGATCAGATGAAGCTTCAATAACAACATCTTCAGTGCAAGGTGAATCACTATCCTCAGGAGTTTGACTGCCAAACTTCAAGATCTGTGGCAGCTCATAAGACGTTTCAACGGAAGTTTCTTCTTCATCTTCCAAAGAAGCTTCTTTATTTAGATCTTCAATAACTGGTACTACAACTTCTTCTTTAATAGCAGATCCATCTAAAGACTCTAAGTGCTTTGCACGATCAACAGAGTTATGACTACAACAACAAAAACACCAATTACAACACTAAACATCATCCTCTACTAAAACAACAAGAAGAGAATTTGGTTGTTTTACCATCTGAAGAATCTGGATTCTCTATGAGAATTGACGTGAGGAGAAGTGAAAACAGGAGGAGGAGATGTGAAACTCAGAGAGCTAAACGTTTGAGCAGTGGAGATAGATTTGACAGACTCAATTGGAGAGAGATTGCTTATGTAGTTGAACACTGGAGAATCCTACATTGGAAGCCAATTAAAGTTAAAAAGGAGCCAAATTTGCAGACCACAACAACAAAAATATTTGCCAAAAAGACAAAAAATCCCTGATATTTCGAAACAAAATGAGAAATGTTTGGTCAATTCAAGAAATTGACCTCGTCAACCAAAAACCCAACAAATTTTTTTGCAAACCCTGAAGCGAGAAACATGAAGCGAAACCCAGAAAACAGAACACTAGAGAGACGACGAAAGGAGTGAACTTTGAGGAAAATAAGAGATGGGTACTGAAGAAAAAACCTCGAATTTGGATTTGGGAGTTGAAGTTCCGATCTGGGAAGTATGATTCTTCTGAGGTTTGTCCATTTTCCAGCAAAAATCACATCTACATTGCCTCTATGCAGACACTGTTTTTTGTTTTTTTCAATCTAGGGTTGTTGTTGGATTTCGAAAAAAAAAAAAAAAAAACTTTGTCCGCGCCGGTGCGAAACAGTGTGAAGAGAGCGTCACACAGTGGGAAAACTTTTAGAAAGTCCAAATTCATTTTATCACTCTTTAGTCCATCCACTAAGTGACGTCATCTTCACATTACATGGACCTATAATACTGAGGCCCAGTTCTTACTTTGGTGGCCCAATTTACTCTTTTTAGGGCTTTCGGTTAACCGATCGGTTATCGGTTGGATTCATTCGGTTTTGACTATTTCGGTTTCAAAATTTAGTATCCATTCGGATATTATAAAATTTAGTTCCATTCGGATATTTTAAATTTTCGGTTCGGTTTCGGTTCGGTTCCGGTTATTTAGGTTTTAAAATTTAGTATCCATTCGGTTATTTTGCTTATGATATTTTCGGATATTTCAGTTATTTTCGAGTATTTTCGGATATTTTTGAATATATTTCGGTTATTTTCGAGTATTTTAACTATTTTTACATATTTTTCAAGTATTTTTGATTATTTGGTATATAAATAACTAATTATTTTGGAAATATAATTGTATTTCAGATATTTCGGTTCGGTATCGATTCGGTTACGGTTATTAAATTTACTATCCATTCAATTATTTTCAAATTTTCGGTTCGGTTCGGTTTTTTTGCTTCGGTTTCGGCTAGGTACATTCGGTTCGGTTTATTTGCCCAGACCTATTTTTACCAATGAACATAACAATTTGCAGAAAAAGTGTAAGCTTCACAAATCGTATCGAATAGTTGATAAATGTTTCTACTCTGGGAATTGATTTAGAATTCATGTATAATTACAAAAAAAAAAATTTAGTTCACAAATTGTTTTTACATTTGTGGTATTATACAACGAATGTTGTGAATTGATAAATGACTTAACATTTTTATTACACAACCATTGTAAAAACCAACAAACGCAAATGTGCTACTACTAAACTAGTAAAATGTTTGCGTATGTTGTTTGTGTAAGTTAAAGCTACCAACTAGAAGTTGACATTCATCACAAAGATTCAAAGAATTTTAATGGTGTGGAGTGAGAGAAGGAAACGTTGGAAACGAACGTATCAGATTCCTGCCACCAGTTCTTCTCCATGGAGACGACTCTGATGAATCAAGATGAGCCAAAGAAACCCTTTTGCTGTTGGGAGATAGACTATTGATGTTAGCTATTGGAGAATGGATTAGATTCTCGGACATATCATCATCAATATCTTCTGTGATTGTCTCAATCCTTGAATGTGACAACAAACTCATGTCTGGTTTTCTGATGTTGTATATCCCTGAAGAAGATGATCCAATAGCTCCATGATGAAAATGAGACTGTGGGGGAAGTAGTCTGTTGTTGGATGAGAGTGGAAGTTGAGCCAGTGGTTGTCTGAAAACAAAGGTTAATAAAGTAAATCAGGAGTTGTCCATAAATGGATACATATTTGATTGTTTTAAGATTGTTTCGTTACCTTATTGGCATTGGTGTTGAAGGTTGAGCAGCAGGAATGAACAACTCAACATTCTGTTGTTTTTTCATTGTTCCGCTTTTGCCAGATGTTTCGTTTTCCTCATCTTGTTCGAACAAAGACCCTGCAGAGATTGTGTAATCTTGTCAAATAAAAGATCAAGAGACTTGAGGTTTATGGAAGATGTGGAAATAAAAGACTAACCATCTTTTCTGCCAAATGCATTTTTACATCCTTCACATCTACAGTTTATAGAACAGCCGACTCCGCCCTATAGGATCAATGTATCAGAATCGATCCACGGAAGAGAATCATACATAGATGTGTATGGAGTTTAACGAATATACCTGATAGCATTCACAGTATTTCTTCAGACAGTTTGATTTCTTGCAGTTACAGCCACGTTTGTGTCGCGCTGAAGCTGGAGTTTTACTTGCATCCTCCTGTGAATCAATAAAAATTTTAATAGCCTTTTCAATGAGATAAATTGGATTGCGATTAATAAGTAAAAGGAAATGAGAACACATACACCAACTTCAATGATGGAATCCGAGTTTCTGATAACTTTTGGAGCAAATGCAAGCGGATTGCGGGATTCAATCTGTTTACGAGTAGCTAGGACAACGTCTTCATGGATAGGTTTATTGAAGCAATCTATACATGAACATGGCTCTATGCAATAAACTCCAGCAGCAAAGCATTCACAGTAACTGCAGAGAGAAACACATTAAAGAGACTCACCAAAAACTACTTTAAAGCAAAGCCAAAGATTGGGGTATTCAACTTACAGCTTCAAACACTTGGATTTTTTGCAGTTACACCGTTTACATGACGACCCGCCTTCTCCTGATTGTTCGGACTTACGCCTGCGCGTTTCAAATGCCAACAGATTGTTAGGAAAAAGGAAAATGATTTACCACATATCTGTTTGTGCAAGTTTCAGGACAAACTTGCCTTTTTTTCTTGGGGCTTATTGGAGTCAATTCTACTAAACCTGAAGACTTTGGAACCACTTCTATAACTTTACTAGCATCTTTCCCGGTTTCATTTTCTCTCACACTGTCGTGCTGCGACTGAAGAAGCGGAGTGGTAGAACTTTGCAAACCGACTTTCATGTTTACGGAAAATGAGTACTCATTAGCAACATTGTTATCCTTAGAGGGCATTGCAACGGCGTTAAGATGCAGACCAATGCTAGGTACTACACAACTCGATGAAGATTCACCCACTGTTTGCTGATTATTCCCGGGAATCTCAAAGTCTAAACACCGTCTTCTCACACCACGGTGCAAGATCGAAAGAGCCTGTCACACACAAACACAAAAGAGAAACATTTCAGAGACAATGATAAATCAAGAACCAAAAGCTAAAGTAGTATCCACAAAGCCTTTTACTCACATCAACAGACTCAGATTCATTATTGCCTACATTGGTATTCGAAACAGGCTTTGATGTTGGCATTGTACCACCACGTAAACGTGCTTCAGAGTTTGAAGTTTTCTTCAACAAGCAACTAAAAGCCTCTGACTCCCTCGGTGAGCCGTAAATTAGTTCTGTTGTAGCAGAAATCAAAGTTTCCCAATCTGGAGTATCACTTTTCTTCTTGACATTGTCCATCATCTTCTGCAAATCCTTCCCACTATCTTCACAACAACCATTGCCTCTCACATCATTGCTAACTCTAGGAGTATTGCAGTCATTCTTGTGACTTTGCGCCGGTTCGCTATTTTCAACTAAAGCTTCTTCATTTCCTTCTTCTCCAATGGAAGCAACTTCTTTAGAAGCAGACCCATCTTTTTGACTGCAACCAAACACATTCCACTTAACAACTTTGCAAAGTACACTAAGAAAAACTCAGAGGAGAGGCTTTGATTTTACCTTCTGAAACGAGATTCTTTATGAGAAACCGCGTGAGGGGAAGTGAAAACAGAAGGTGGAGATGTGAAATTGAGAGAGCTTAACGTTTGAGTGATTGGAATTGATTTGAGAGTCTTAATTGGTGAGAGACTGCATATGTAATTAAACACTGGTGAATCCTGCATTACACAAAACACTTTGATCTCAATTTATCTCCAACCATCAAAACCAAAACATTGCACACAATCCATCATCACTCGAGAAACAGAATCAAAAACTCAATCTTTGACTAAAATGCAACAAATTGAGAAGGGTTTTACACAAAACCATACGATTCAATGAAGAAAAGTCGAACAGGCACCAAAAACCATCACAGAAACAGAGGAACAACGAGAAAAAAACAATAAAGCATGAAACTTTAACCAAAACAAGAGATGGGTATTAAAATAAAAACCTCGACTTTGAGTTTAGAAACTGGAGTCCCGATCTGGGTTACACTCTTTTGCGGTGTATCCATTTTCTAACACCAAAAACAATCACTCACATCTCTCTCAACTCTTTAAGGGTTGAAGAAGAAGTAAGAAGAGAGATTCAAAGAAGAGAAGAAGCGGGAAGATAACGATTAGATAGTCCAAACCAAATCCAACCACAAAAGGTCACTACTTAGATGACCCCAACACTTGTCTCTGTCTTCTCTTTCTTTATGTTTTCTATATATACACCTCTACGTACACGTCTCCTCGAGAATTCATTCACTCACTTTGTCTCTCTGTAAAAAAATTTTTTTTTGCTTTTAATAAAGTAACGGACATTACCTTGATCTTTGCTTCTTTTTTTTTTTCCTTTTGATGGTAGAATAAAATAAAAAAAGTGTAACTGCAATAATTACAGTTCCTTTTCGCTGCTTCTGTTTTGTTTGTATATAAAAGATGAACAAATAAAGAAATAAATTCCTATCTTTTCTCTTTAATTTTTGTTTTATTTGTTCGTTTTTTTATTTATGTGACTCCATTGACTACTTGTCAGTTGTCATTGTTGATATACCTATAATTTATTTGACCGTATCAACAGTGATTTGTTTAGATAGCTAATCGAATCTGTTATTACATAAAAAAAGTTTTATCACATCATTTTGACTTAGTATCATGTAACGGTATCAACACATCAGCACGGTGAAATTAAATTTATTAGTAATATGGAGAAAACAAATTATTTTTGTGCTCGATAAATGTAATTATCTCGTGAGAATACATATGATAATTAATAAATGATACTATTACTAAGTATTGAGTTAAACAAGAATTCTAGAACGGAATGAAAAAGAAACACACGTTAGAGAAGAGATTACAACTTACAAGGCTTTTTTAACATGGAGATTTGTAGTTAATAAAAGATATTTGCCGCTGAATATGCTAATCACGAGAAAGCACTTATGACTTATGAGTAATCATCATGACACTTAAATTGAAATTAATTGGTCAATTATTCGAAGTTATAGTGATAATCATGATTCCAATAGTAATTTTTTTTTAATGTAACGTTCGGAGATTTTCAAGCCTTTTAAAATGCATGGAATTATCATAAAATATCTCCCATATTTTAATTTAACCTATAATTTCTCTTCCTTTTTTTTGTTTTAATGATCGACGATTAATTGGTATCACCCAAACCCATAAATTCCAAGGGAAGATAGGTGCGTAATAACTGTATTCACAATCCATCATGGCATAAAAATGTATTTCCCGTGACGCTATAAAGCGAATGCTCCAAATGTTCGTAGCAAGGGTCCCTTTCATCGGTACGGGAACGTGAGATATATATAGAAAGGGAAATAGGGAACGCATTATCTTTTGTATGATGAAAAAGTCATATATTTAAGAGAAATATTAATGGATATGCATACACGAATGCATAATTGAGTCTCGTAAAGTTGCACTGTTCTTTCGCTTCTATTCACTTTTTAAAGACGCATGTACCCTTATATTATGATATTAGAAACTTCGTAGATTATAGGTTGAAATTATGTCAGACGGCAGGAGGAGATATGTGGAAGTCGAAACTAACACAATCAAGATTTGTCTAGGGTTTTATTTTAGGGATACGATAATCGTGAATTCTCAAAGAACAACAGAAACGATTGTATCCAAAGATGGCGTTCTTGATATTATTAAGAAAAAGATGACTTTGATCGTACAAGAGTTTGATCGTAAAAGGAAAAAGATGTTTGTGCTGTGAGAGCTTTGCGTAGTGTAAATTCTAGAGCGATCTTGCCTGTCGTTCTGTGAGAGCCTTGAGTCTCTTTATATAGGGGTGATAAACCGCCTCTCCAGCGATATTCTCGGAAGATTTCCATTTATCTTGAAGTCGGCTTAGAATATCGCGGAATAAGGATAATTTCCTTATTCTTCGGAGTTTCTTGGAAGATATCCTGATTTGAGTCGATCCTTCTAGATTCCCTCTTATCATTTCCGGGTATATCGGAAATGATGTCTTGCTTGGAAATGATACTTTTGAAGGCGAATATTTACTAAGTACTTGCCTCGGGTGTCTTGATGATTTCGGCTCGGGCAGCTTGGACGATGTCATGACGCCCGACCCGAGCTGAGGAGACTTTGAGAAGATTGGGCTCGGATACTCTCGTCGACTGAGCTCGGGTACTTGAGGGGAGGCGGCTCGGGCGACTTGTGAAGTTGGCTCGGACGAAGGGAGAACCCAGCTCGGATATGATGGCGTAGTCCTTTTGCCTCGGGCGATTCTGCGAAGTCGGCTTGGGGTAAAAGGAAAACTTTCTTTGCGTAGTCCCGAGCTGTCACGGCAAACGTCCCCGAGCCAGTATAGGATGACCCGAGCCGTATCAATCGGCATTCTACGAGCTAGTTCAGTGACTGATCCCGAGCTGTTTTGGCAGTTCCCCGAGCCGGTTTGGTGATACGTCCCGAGGTGTTATGTCTTAGCTCGGACTTAATGCGGGTGGAATCCGACCCCAACAGTTAGCCCCCCAGCTCGTTGTCTTGAGGAGCAAGTGATGAGCTTCATGATTATTAGTCCGAGCAGTTTAAACATTGTCCCGAGCTTATCCTTGTACGCCGAGGCTATCGGAGAGTTTGAATCCTTCGGAGGTCTGAAATCTCCTGACGATTCGAATCCCTTCGACACTTCATCTTCTTCTAGCGTGTGACGGTTGAATTTCCCTCTCGAGAAGTGGAAAAGTTTTCGCTTATTCCCGAGAATTGCGGCGGACGTGAAACTATCTCAGAGTCCACGCGCGCCCGACGCGCCGAAGCGTTTTATAAATACTCCTCTCGCGACTCATTTTTCCAGTTCTGCAATTCTTGAGCAAAATTTTAAAGGTTCGTTTCTTTTGCTCTGATCTTGATTTCTTTGTTTTCCTTTGCTCCGCTTTATTTTTCCGTTGTTTCTCCGCCGTGTTAGATCCTAGATTTGATTTTTCCGATCTCCGAATCTTGTTTTTCCAACTGTTTCTTCGATTCTCCCGAGCCCAAAAAATGCCGCTTTCAGACTCAAGCGATTCGTCCCGAGGTAGAAATGTTCCGGTTTGCAAATGAAAGATGGTTTGGAGCAGTTCAGATGGGTCCGAGGCCAATTCATCGGGTCGACCCGAGCCGGGTAACGGAGCGGAATCGTCATCTAAACAACGTGGAGATCCGAGCCACTTTGTGGCTCGGGAAGATGCAATCGCTGATATAGCTCGGGATGAGGATCTCCCTGATGATCCCGAGGCGGTTTTGAATAAGAGGACGCGTCCTCCGGCTTCGGATGAAGCTGGAGTCTCTTGTTGGCAAGATGTGCCCGAGCTGTCAGTTTTACCCGAGGTGAAGGGTGAAATGGTTACCTATGATCCCGAGGAGGGAGCCAGGCTCCTTCAGTTGGCAATTCGGGGTGCAATGGCTCAAAGGAAGAAAACCCGAGCCAAGAAAGTGAAAAAACCGGATCCTCCTGGTTCCACTCTGTCGACTTCAGACTCTCTTCGAGACTTAAAAGCACGTTTCAACTTTGGCGAAGGGGTGGCTCTGCGATTGCCGACTTCCAGTGAGAGAGCCGACGATCCTCCCGAAGGGTTCTTTACCTTGTACGAAGGATTCTTCTACTTCTGCTTCCTCTGGTTTCCAATCCCGAGGCCGATCGTTGAGTACTTATGGTCGTATAAGCTTGCTTTGGCTCAGATCACGACCCGAGGCCTTCGACACTTAGTCGGAATCTTAGTACGTGGATTCGAGACGTACAACGACATTGGTCTTGATCATCTAAGGAATTTGCTGGAGATTCGCCGTGTTCCGAGCTGTGAGATGGAGAGATATTATATTTCTCCACGTCCGAAGCGAAGGGTTATCGGCGGCTTCCCGAGCAAAGATGAGAAGTACACCGATCATTTCTTCTTCGTCGCCCTTGACGAAGATTGTGTCCCCGAGGGCTGCCTTGAAAAGATGATTGGAAAATGGAGAAAGATTGGTAGTTCATCCGTGATTCTTGTTTGTTTTCTGTTATAACTTGGCTTTAAATGATGTTTCGATCTTCTTTTGCAGATCGAGGCCCGAGCTTTCTGGATCGTATTCCCGAGGACTTTTTCAGCGTGCGTGAGGAGTTGGCTGCTCGGAAGTGTCACTGGATTAAGTATTTCTCCCAAGAAAGGGTTGAAAAGGCGTTAAGGATTCTTCACGGCGCGTCCTGTTCCACTTCCTCATCTTCTTCAGACCAAAGGCTAAGTTTTTTTACGGAGATGCAAGGGGTGAAGATGTCTTTAAGGGAAAAGAAGGCCGCCGAGAAGAAGGCGCGCGAAGAGCAGAGAACGTTAGAGGCGGCTTTCGGACCGGTGGCTCCGCCCGAGGCTATAGCGGGGACCGAGGCAACTACCGTCCCTGAGGTGATCGTTGATCCCGTAGAATCGGGTGCTGATTTAGCTGTCACCATGGCTCTGTCCGAGGTGCCAGAAGGTATCCCGATTGGGGATGTTGCAAGCCAGGTTCCCGAGGCGGGAAACACGTTGGTGGTTGGTTTGCCTGCTGGTGGGCAGACCAGGTCCAAGAGAAAGCATCCCCGAGGAGAACACTCCGGGGATAGGCGTAAAAGGTCGAAACAGGCTCATAGCTCCTCTCGGCCGATATACCAGGACAAGGTTGCTTCCGCCAACCTTATCGCTTCTTGCGCTTGGCCGCTACTTCCCGCCCCCGAAGGCTTAATCGAGGCGGAGCGATATGGTGAGGCAGCGGCGAATTTCTTGAAGGTACGTGCTCAGATGCATTCTCGTACGAGGCAGTTTTGTTTCAGGACTTGACACATCTTTGTTATTCATTCTCCAGGCCTTTTCTTCGATGAACACGATGGTTCACTCTTACGACTCAGGGGCTCGTGAAAACGCGCTGGCTATCGAACGGCGGCCGAGGCTGTTGCAGCAGCGCGAACTGCCGAGGCGTTAGTTGTTGCCGAACAGGAGTTGCGGAGGAAAGAATCCGAGGAGAATGCTCGAATTAACCGTAAGGCCGAGGCAGAGATTGAAAGGCTCAAGCGTTTGCTCATCGAAGAGAAGTCTCTTCGTGAAGTTGAAGTGGCCCGGGCGAAGAAAGCTGCCAAAAGAGAGGTCACCGAGGAGTTTATGGAGAAGGTTAAGAGGACCGAGGCGAAGTTGTCAGAGTTTGACAAAATCTCCGAGCGGTACGTGTACTTCTCTCAGGCAAAGGCTAATGCAGAGCTAATCGCCGCCCTTGAAGCTGGAGGGCAGATCGAAGATGAGAAGCTTGAGGTCAACAAGTGGAAAGAAGAGTTTGGGGATGCCGAGGCTGAGTATGCTAGGCTCGGGGCCGAGCTGCTCAGAGACCTCACAGTTCCTCCGGTGTCTCCTGGCTCTACTCATGACAACCTTGGAAACCGATCGGTGGAAGGTGACGCGGTCGAAGTCGGAGTCACCGATCAGGCTGGAACGAACCTGAGTTCTGCAGCTGCACATTGTGAGGAGCAGGATGAATAAGCTCGAGGCGTCTTTCTCTTTTGTTTTCGATTGTTTATCGTTCTTTTGTAAGACCTTCGCCTGGATGGCTTTATCCATTTGAACGTAAACGTTATTGTTAAGTATTCGAGTCGTTTCAAGTTATTTTGACTTAAATACTAAAATTGGATGCCAGCGTTAAATGACTGGGTTTCATAAATACGACTCTTTCGTCGAGAAGTTAAGTTTTTAGGTCCGTTTTAACTTCCGAGTCGAAAAAGAGTCGTGCACCAGTGTTAAGGTAACTGGGTTTTTACAAGCGTGTGACGTCAAGAAGTTAATTCTTCCGGACCATTTCAACCTCTGAGCCGAAAGTGAAATGAATCGTGCACCAGTGTTAGGACAACTGGGTTTTGGCTACGTGGGACTAATCTTTATCGGTTGCGACCCGAGCTGATATAGTCGAAGCCAGTGCTTAGAAGCGAACTGGGGTACCAGTGTCTAAGTCAACTGGGTTTTCTGAAGACAATTTCTTTGTGGCCAGATATCTCTGACCAAATTGTCTCGAATATTTATATAGCGCGCTGTAACCGAAGCGGTGAAATGAGCTCTATGTTCGGGGACGTGGCCATCGTCCGGACGAACTGTTGGCTTTGTGGGTCGATAAGAGGACCGTAAAAGTTCCCGAGATGAGTTTTTGGGAAAGATGTCGAGGTGAATAAAAATTGAATATCCGAAGGGTAAAAACTTAGAGAATTTGAAAAACTTAGTGGGAGTATATGTATACGGACCCACTCCCCCCCTTTTTTAATTAGGGGGGGTAGCTGAACTCGTCCGAGGACGAGCTGCCTACGTACCCTTTTCAGGGATCAAGCCACCCCGTAGTTCAAGTACATGCGTACCTTAGGTTTTTAGCGGTAATATTTCCTTAGATGCATTGCGTTCCAGGATCTAGGTACCGCTTTGCCGTTCATGTTGATGAGTTCGTAGACGCCGGGACGGATTACCTTTGCGATCGTGTAAGGTCCCTCCCAATTCGCGCCGAGCTTACCTGCGTTCTGCTCGGCGGTGTTCTGGAAAACTTTGCGCAGTACGAGATCTCCTTTGTGGAAACGGCGATGCTTAACGTGAGAATTATAGTACCGAGCCGTTGCATTCTGATAATTCTGCATACAGATCAAAGCCGAATCTCTTCTTTCGTTGATTAAGTCCAGCTCGTCCAGTATCATCTGAGTGTTGGAATTTTCTTGCTCGGGGAGAAAACGTCTTCTTAGTCCCGGGATTTCGGCTTCGGTGGGAATCACACACTTTGTGCCGTAGACAAGGGCGAAAGGTGTTTCTCCCGTGGCCCGCCGCGGCGTGGTTCTGTGCGACCATAATACTCCTTCCAATTCGTCGGCCCAGCGGCCTTTCTTTGCGTCGAGGCGCTTCTTTATTCCGTCGAGAATCGTCTTGTTTGCCGCCTCGGTCTGTCCATTTCCCTGAGGGTACCGAGGCGTAGACTTGCTGAGGCGAATTCCCCATTTCTCGCAGAATCCTTCGAACCGAGCCGAAATAAACTGCGATCCGTTGTCTGTAACGATCTCGTAAGGTATCCCATGGCGGCATATGATATTCTTCCAGACGAAGTTCTCGACCTGCGCATCTTTGATGCTGGCGTAAGAGTCCGCCTCGATCCATTTGGAGAAATAGTCTGTCAGTACGAGGACGAGTTTCTTCTGCTTGGAGTTGTGTAGAGGTCCGATGATGTCCATGGACCATCGCATGAATGGATAAGGCGAAGTTATAGAAGAGAGGAGCTCGGCGGGTTGATGAATGGTTGGTGCGTGCCTCTGGCATTTATCACATCGTTGAGAAAATTTTTCGCAGTCTTTGACCATCGTCGGCCAAAAATATCCGTGGCGTTTGATCTTTATAGCCAGAGCTCTTCCGCCAGAATGGTTTCCACAAGATCCGCCGTGAACTTCTTCCATGACTCTCCGAGCTTCATTTCCTTCGACACAGATAAGGAGAGGACTAGAAAATCGCCATTTAAAGAGCTCTCCGTCGATCAGAGTATACCGAGTCGCTTTGGCCTTAAGCTTCCGAGCTGCCCACTTTCCAGTAGGACTTCTCCATCGGCGATGTAGCTTTGGATGCTCCGATCCATTTGGCGTCGCTCGCTTCGAGGACCGGCCAGGCGGTAATCACGCTGCCCTGCCGTCGTCTCCTCTCTTTAACCTTCGTTTACTT
>NW_003302553.1:10171705-10173656 GCF_000004255.2 Arabidopsis lyrata subsp. lyrata | reverse complement strand
CAAACCCAGACTGAAACGAGATCTTTATGAGAAACCGCGTGAGGGGAAGTGAAAACAGAAGGTGGAGATGTGAAATTGAGAGAGCTTAACGTTTGAGTGATTGGAATTGATTTGAGAGTCTTAATTGGTGAGAGACTGCATATGTAATTAAACACTGGTGAATCCTGCATTACACAAAACACTTTGATCTCAATTTATCTCCAACCATCAAAACCAAAACATTGCACACAATCCATCATCACTCGAGAAACAGAATCAAAAACTCAATCTTTGACTAAAATGCAACAAATTGAGAGAAGGGTTTTACACAAAACCATACGATTCAATGAAGAAAAGTCGAACAGGCACCAAAAACCATCACAGAAACAGAGGAACAACGAGAAAAAAAACAATAAAGCATGAAACTTTAACCAAAACAAGAGATGGGTATTAAAATAAAAACCTCGACTTTGAGTTTAGAAACTGGAGTCCCGATCTGGGTTACACTCTTTTGCGGTGTATCCATTTTCTAACACCAAAAACAATCACTCACATCTCTCTCAACTCTTTAAGGGTTGAAGAAGAAGTAAGAAGAGAGATTCAAAGAAGAGAAGAAGCGGGAAGATAACGATTAGATAGTCCAAACCAAATCCAACCACAAAAGGTCACTACTTAGATGACCCCAACACTTGTCTCTGTCTTCTCTTTCTTTATGTTTTCTATATATACACCTCTACGTACACGTCTCCTCGAGAATTCATTCACTCACTTTGTCTCTCTGTAAAAAAATTTTTTTTTGCTTTTAATAAAGTAACGGACATTACCTTGATCTTTGCTTCTTTTTTTTTTTCCTTTTGATGGTAGAATAAAATAAAAAAAGTGTAACTGCAATAATTACAGTTCCTTTTCGCTGCTTCTGTTTTGTTTGTATATAAAAGATGAACAAATAAAGAAATAAATTCCTATCTTTTCTCTTTAATTTTTGTTTTATTTGTTCGTTTTTTTATTTATGTGATTTTTACTGACTACGTTGACTACTTGTCATTGTTGATATACCTATAATTTATTTGACCGTATCAACAGTGATTTGTTTAGATACCTAATCGAATCTGTTATTACATAAAAAAAAGTTTTATCACATCATTTGACTTAGTATCATGTAACGGTATCGTACGGTGAGATTAAATTTATTAATATGGAGAAAACAAATTATTTTTGTGCTCGATAAATGTAATTATCTCGTGAGAATACATATGGTAATTAATAAATGATACTATTACTAAGTATTGGGTTAAACAAGAATTCTAGAACGGAATGAAAAAGAAACACACGTTAGAGAAGAGATTACAACTTACAAGGCTTTTTTAACATGGAGATATTTGCCGCTGAATATGCTAATCACGAGAAAGCACTTATGAGTAATTATCATGACACTTAAATTGAAATTAATTGGTCAATTATTCGAAGTTATAGTGATAATCATGATTCCAATAGAAATTTTTTTTAATGTAACGTTCGCAGATATTCAAGCCTTTTAAAATGCATGGAATTATCATAAAATATCTCTCATATTTTAATTTAACCTATAATTTCTCTCCTTTTTTTTTTAATGATCAACGATAATTAGTGCTTTCTTGTCGTTTAAGGTTTTCTGACACAAATTATGAAAAATATTAAAAAATTTGTTGTACCCTTTACTTAAATATTTTATAAATTTTTTTATTGGCCAAAACATTAAAACAATAGAAATAAAACTGGAATTTTAACTAAGCATTTGCATTAAAAACCTAAAACGATAACTATAATGAAATAAAATTTAACTCGTAAAACGACAACTAAATTAAAACGGAGGGAGTATCATCCAAACCCATAAATTCCAAGAGAAGATATACATTTTTCACTTGGTAACATGCATTTTAGTCAAACAATTCCATTGTCGTAAGAATATGCATGATTGCAGACTATGATATAG
>NW_003302553.1:10127084-10171168 GCF_000004255.2 Arabidopsis lyrata subsp. lyrata | reverse complement strand
GATGTAGAGGAATTTGAATATTAGTAACAGTGTATATATGGCCTAACGTCCAAGTATGGTGTAACTAATTAACAACTTGCAACGAAATTGTTTTAACGTACGTCTACGTGTTAGAGAGTTGTTGAAAAGCTAACGTTGTAACACCATGGTTTTAGGAATAGGGTGGTCCGGTGGTGCATGCGGAGAGGTTTAAAAGAATTGATTTAACCACCTATGTCACCAAATTGAACTTATCTTTTCGGTCAACTGTCCTGAGAAAACTCCACAGTTAAGCGTGCTTGAACTGGAGTAATTTCAGGATAAGTGATCTTCCGGGAAGTGATTGTCGGAACTGTGTGAGTGAGGAAAAAACACAGAAAAATATCATGTGGTTATTTATAGGGTCAGTAAACGAGTCTTTAAAGCTTTCCGGACGTACCGGACCGGCCGTCGGACAGGGGTGAACCTATGGACCCGAGAGAGGACGTGAGGCCCACTGGTAGAGACGGTCGGAGCGTTACAAATGCCACCTCTAAAAATAAGTAAATAAAAAACTATACATGATGCCATGATGGATTGTGATTTGTGAATACAGTTATTACGCACCTATTGTGAACTGTGAATAAATTTGCATAAGCAAAATTTGTGACATATATTAGCTACTTTCTCAGATAAAATAAATTGAGCTATTTATTTCTCCTATCCAAAAATGTATTTCCCGTGACGCCATAAAGCGAATGCTCCAAATGTTCGTAGCAAGGGTCCCTTTCATCGGTACGGGAACGTGAGATATATATAGAAAGGGAAATAGGGAACGCATTATCTTTTGTTTGATGAAAAAGTCATATATTTTTAACTCAAACAAATTTCAATCATCATGATACTAAGACCCATAGATGAAAAATGATATATTTATCATAAACAATTTTATTTTATAGTTCATTGTGCGGGTGATTTTCTGCTACAGAAAAAGGAAATATGTGTGACGACAAGTTACAATTAGCCATGCTCCTTCTACCGGAGCTTTTCAAGAAATTTTTGGAGCTTAAGAGCATCTCTAATGTCATCTCTATATTTTCCTCTATTTTAAAGAAATTCTATTTTAGAGGAGATTTTACTTCAATGTATCCCTCTAAAATAGAATTTCCTCTAAAATAGAAGAGAGAGACATCAGATTACTCTATATATATAGAGGCATACATTGCCTCTCTCTTATATTTTAGAGGAAACTCTATTTTACAAGGATACACTGGAGCAAAATCTTCTTTAAAATAGAATTTCTGTAAAATAGAGAATAATATAGATGCGTGCATTGGAGATGATCTAAAAGATGGAAAGAACTTAACTAAAATTACCAGTCGAGTGATTATAAGTTTATAACAACTAACAACTTATTAAAGTATATAATATATAAGTCTCCAAGTATTCATAAGGATAGAACCAAAAGCACTTCTTCTGGCAAAAGGGGCTCCATGCCATAATCATAATGTCGACCATTGTTCATTCATGCTGCAGCTTCACTGTCACGTGCTACATGACAAATCACGTGACATCAAAAACATAAAACTATGCATCTTTCATGGTTCTTTTTTCTAATACGCCATAACATTTTGATTGATTACACAGTGTAGGCTTGGGAAAAATACCCGGAACTAAATACCCGAACCGAAAAATTCGAACAATACCCGAACCGAACCTGAATCCGATTTTTAAAAATACTCGAATGGGTCCTAACCTCCTACCCGAAAAAAACCGGAACCGAACCCGAACCGCATCCAATACCCGAATGTCCTGAATACAAATATACACCTAAAAATATTAGTTATTTTAATATTTATAATACCCGAAATACCTAAAATTACAATCATAAATCCGAATATATTAGGTATTTTAGATATTTTTGGTTATATTTGGGTAAAGAGTAACCAATGTATTTTCGAGAAATTGGGTATTTCGGTTAGATTTGGGTATATATGAGTTAAAAACCCGAACCCGATCCGAACCCGAAAATATTCCGGATATTTTTGGTTATTTTCGGGTATTTTGCTTTTTTTATTAAAATATCCGAACCGATCCGAACCCGAACCGAATTTTTAGAATACCCGAATGGGTCTTGATCCCCTACCCGAATAGACCCGATACCCAAAAAAAAAGAACTGAATCCGAACGGGTACCCGAATGCCCAGGCCTATTTAGTACACTGTGGTGTTAATAGATTGGGATATTCAAAAGCTGTTCCATGAACTATTTGTGCATGTCACGTTGTTTATTAACGGAATATCCAGAAATTAGTTAAGAAAAATAGTAACTATTAGTTTTTTTAATATATTCAATTAAAGATCCTCTTGCTTAATGTATTTTAGCCTTTGTGTTTGTACTAGAGAATATCCTTCTTCTTTTTGTTATATGTCATCCATAACCATTATACATAGACTTTATTTTATTTTTTTTAAGTCCATAGAATTCACTTATATCCAGATTTTATCTCTATACTATTAAAAAAAAAGTACAAATAAAAATGGATCGGGTTAAAATCAGAAAATTGACACGAAATTCTGAAATCGGATCTTTGAAATTTTTTTGGAATATAAATTCGAATTAATAATGAAAAATCGAAATAAAATCAAATATTTATGGAAATCAAATAAAATCTGATTGTACTTATGGTAACTAATAATAAAAGCATATTTCAAACAATATTATACATTAATTACATATAATAAATTTGTTCATATATTTTTGGGACTAATTCCATAACAATCAACGTTTTTGTCATTAATTTCGCTCATTTTAGCCAATTATCATTAATTGAAAGATATTTTACTTGCTTCTAAAGATTTCTAGAAAATTTATCACAAATAACCCATCTATTTTATAAATTAAATTGATATTTTTATTTTGGTCGTGTAAATTAAATAGATATTTTTATTTTGGTCATGTAAATTAAATAGATATGAAATCCATGTAACTAATTTTAATTTAATTAGATTAAATCGAAATTATGATATTTTCATACCTATAGCTTACCAAAGAAGTTTAATTTTCAATTTATAAAGATTTCTTGAATATGATTTTAGAATTATTCAACAAGATGATAAGTATTTATTAAATTTTGTGAATCATGAAAAATAATAATTAATTTTTAATCATTATACTTCATCTTTCAATCTCTCATCTAACAAATAAGATACATATTCTATTATTACTATGTCCAAACTTCATTTTGTTGTATGACTAAATAATATTCCCATTAGAACTGTCAAAGCGAGTTGATTCGTCCCGTTAAGTCCGTTTTGCGATTGACAAAAAATATTTTGACTTGTAGTTAGTCGGTCCGCACGACCCGCATGTAGCATATATGAAATACAAACCCGTCCCGCGAATGTATGCGGATTTGCGGGATTGTCCATGGATTTTGTTTAAATAATTTTAAAGTAACCAAAATTTAAAATACTACTAAAATAAATAAATAAATCAAAATACTATTAAAAGTTTGTTTAAATTACCACATGTTGAATAAATTATAATTTTATCAATAAATACTAATATGCGGGCTGATCCGCCAACCCGCGGATGAAAACCGATTATACCTATGACCCACTGCGAATTAATCCATGTGGTCCGCTTATTTGCGGGTTTAATATATTTTCCCAAATCTGCCCTATAGTGAGATGATGTGGGCTGGACCCGCGGTTTTTGACCTATTTTGACTGCTCTAATTCTCATGAATCGTCTAATTTTAGAATTTTAAAACACAAAATTCTATTTTGTAAATCATAATTATTACGATGGGTATATTTATAAACAATTTTACATTTTCTCTACAATTCGTTATTATGAATATTTATAAGTATACTACACGATTCGTTCTACTAAAAAACACACACAATATTAAACACAACATATGTAAACCAATATTCTCCCGCGGTGGACCGCGGGTCCGATCCTAGTTTAACTTAAAATTTAAGAAGTTATCATCCAATGTAGGATCCATCAGTCACATATATTCCCACACAATATTTTTTATTATTATTAATCGATTGCTCTTTTAATGTCAAAATCAAGACTCGCTGATAACTTGGTTTGTATTGAGAAATAATTCACGACTTTGATCAATTTGGTAAAACCCACTAAATTATGCAAGCACACTTTAAATGATTGTTGCCTTTCTTTCTTTTTTTGAATTTGGTTAACATGTTATAATGATAACATATCCCACTAAATGATTGTTCCTATATGATGTAAAAATCAGCAAATGTGTGATCCCACTAATTCAAATGTTTGTTGTTTGGGGATTGGGATAACTAATCAATCTAAAATCTTTATTTGCTAGGATAGTGTTTAGCATATAAGAGACTAGCTTTATATTGATGAAATCTATATATTTTATAATTATAAATTCTCCTTCTTCATATATAATACACATATTCGAATCTAAGCATTTTGTAGGATGTCAACACCGAATATTTCAAGGAGAGAGTGTACAACTCAGAACAAACGTTAAAAACAAAAGACAGAACAAACGACGTTGCTTGGATTTCGAAAATAAATTTGCGCTCTTGTTATTTGGCTTTTCTTGAGCCATAATAATCGGACTTGGGACGACAAGTATGAGACGACAAATGCATTTCTTTCGTCTTATTGTATATAAATGATTCATCTGTCCATTTCTCTTCACAGTTCACATTTATTTGGTATACAATTTTCTTTTTTCATTTACTTTTTTTTATTGTTTCATTTTTTATGCATTGCTTAAATTACTATTGTTTTGGTTGACCTTGAGTTTTGCAACTCTCGCATCTTGTAAATCCCATTTGATATTTTGGGCTTTGTAGCGAACATTATTACATGGGCCTCTAGATCTTTAACGTCTGACGTCAAAACAAAACATTAACAGAATTTTACAAAAAGTCTCAACTACAGTAGTCAAAACTCAAAAGTAAGGAAAAGTTGAAAGAAACAAAATCTAGCTTATAGCAGTTTCAATAAAAATAACTATAAAATTAATCTTAACATTTATGGATATGTAAAATTTTAAAATACTACATCTTTCAAAATGAAGGAACTGATTTTTTTTTTTTTGTCATCCGAAATTAATTAAAGTTCAAAAGAGGCATTCCTGAGGAATGTTGTTTACATACGTGATATGAAGCGGTTCTGTACGAACTTTTCGTGCCAGATTATCCGCTTTAACATTAGTACTACGAGAAATTAAAGATAAAGAAAAAGATGAAAACTCCTCCTTGTCGCTCTGTAATTCCTCCAAATACACTGAAAACGCCGGCCATTCGGTTGGAGAAGACACCATCTTCACCAGGTCTGAACAGTCTGTTAAGAACGCTACCTCTTGATGATCTGCACCAATCATACACTTCATCGCCCAGAGAAGGGCCTCGACTTCGGCATGTAGTGGAGATAGACTTCTACGGAGGTTCGCAGCTCTCATGGTTGGCGGCTCTCCATTTGATGATGTACAAAACCACCCTGTACCGGAGAACTTATCACTTCCTTTCCATGATCCATCCACAAAACAACGGTATCCAGAATAACTCGACTCAAGTAAGGCATCTCTCACTCGAGTTCGATTCACCAAGTTCATAGAACCATGATTTTCATTATGGAGCTCAAAATGAGCTGACTGCCATAATTGTGCTTCTTTTTCCGCTAATCGTAATACCTCTATTGGGTCTTTATCTATATTTTCAAAGATCTTTTTGTTCCTTGCTTTCCAAATATACCAAATAATCCATGGGAAGGCTGATGAATCAACTTCCGAAGGTATTCTCCAAAATAAATGATCCAAATTCGCAAAATTAGATTCCGTTGGAAAAATCCCCATAGCCGTAGGAATCTGTGAAAGCGCCCATATCATCTCTTTGTGCCAGAAGTAATTCCGATTTTAGTTCCTCAATTGTTTGCCGCCCATAGGGAGTTAAATCTTTCCTCCACTGCGAAATAGCCCGCCTACAAGTAGTCAATTTTTCCACAAATTTTCCTTCTCCTAACTCAGAGTTAGAATTCCAACCATTTGAAATTGCCTCCAGTAATCCTTCCTTCCCAATCCATCTTTTATCAAACCTGAAATTTCTTTTCCCACGTGGGACCTTATCCATGAGCGTAGCTACCACCGGTGAATGGTCGGAAGCTACCATTGGTAAATATTCAACGAAAGAATTGCAGAATAATTCATGCCAATCTTCGTTTGCTAAAGCTCTATCCAACCGACACCGTATTGGTTTCTTATCCCGCCAACCCCGCCATGATAACCAATCTCCGATATATGGAAACTCCAAAAGACCGCAATTTTAAATCATTAAATTAAAAGGGATAAAAGAAGATGCATGTCTTAAATTACCACCTCTTTTTTTCGTGATTTCCGGTTAACTCATTAAAATCTCCTATTAAGAACCAATGTGTGTCTCTACTCAAACCGATCCGTGTTAACCGTTCCCAAACTTGATCTCTATTTTTCGGAACCGGATCACCATAAACGAAAGTAAGATGTATTGTTTTTCCTTTTATCACCGCCTCAACATCAATTAATCGATTACTTTCATAAATAATTGAAACATTAAAATCATTATTATAGTAAAGGGCTAAACCGCCACTACAACCGATAGGATCAACCGTTTTTAAATTTTTGTAACCAAAATGACCGATAAATTTTTCCATAAACCAAGAAAGTTGTTTTGTTTCCGAAAGAAATAAAAAGTCTGGCCGGTGTTGTTTCCATATATCCCTAAGATAACCGATAGTTGCCTTATTCTCAAGTCCTTGACAATTCCAACTCAAAACCTTCATTTATCAGCCTTGTGTTTTGGTGGGTTGCGTCCACCCGTATAGTCCTTTGCCATGCCATAGTGCGTCGATTTATGGCTTTCATTCCTTTGATTCTTCTTTAAAGAAACCCAATCACAATTAAATCTAGATATTTTAACCCTTCTATTATCCACAACCAACCATAAAAAAACCGGAAATCAAACCATAGTAAAACCGTTTGTTACAACTACCGAAACTCAACTCCATACACTCAAGATCAGATCGGGATCTACTCAATACCGCTGTTAATTGAGATTTCGTTTCTCTCTCCGAACCTTGAGTCAACCTTGATAATCCAAACCAGATCCCCATCGTGAATGTAGGAGTCATTCCCCATATTGCACTAGAAATCACCATAGACCGTAAATTGCTATCTACTATCTGTGTCCAAATCAAATACCAAAATTCCGATAAAAAATACAATCGATAATACTTTGCCGTAATCTCCGTCACCGAGATATCAAACAAACAAAACATAGGATAACTCATTCCTTTTATCATTGTTATTTCAAAAGGGCAGACGAAATAGTATGCAAATAATATCTGAGGTTTGAGACCAGCAAAATTGACTAAGAAAATAACCTTACAACAAGCTCTCGACATAACCGAGTGTAACAAAGATGTCATGTCCTGCATTACAGGGTTCATGTATCTCCCAATCAGACTCTTTGAATACCCCTCGATCAAAGCTGAGTTATCAAAACATGGGACTTTAATCTTAAGCTTCAGAGTCTTATTTATGTTATTACCATGTGAGCCCTTTATAACCAAACCGCTTTGAGACATCACTCTCCCCAATTCAATAAAAACCAGAATATAACAAGCCCAAGATATAAACACTCTCAGAAGAACCAGCCGAAACCTGAGACTCAAGCCTAAAAATGGGCTCTCAATGCTTTGAAATTCTGAAGGTTTGATGAGATAAGTAAAAACATTAAACCGTGATTCTATTTTATAGGCAACCAGCTTGTAGTCTGCCACTCCTCTTTGTGTCTCAATTGGACTGCCCTCAACGACTAACCGAGAAACATCAGACCGATTTCCAACCGAATTAAATTCCCCAAACCGTAACCAATTCCCGTTTTGATAAGAGATATTCACCGGAAAATTCTTTACCAGATCCCAGAGATTGTGAAAGAAAATAAACATGTAACTCACCGAAGATCTCTGAAAGAGACCAATAAACAAAACCAGATGATCAAACATCTCATACCCGATGGAATCCTGAAGCCATTGCCGCCGTTCTTTCCACCTCAATACGCACCGATTCATAGCCCACCACTGGAGAGAAGCCAAATAAACCACACAATACCGCCTGACCACAATCAAATCCACCATAAGAACCCAGAATAAACGTTTATTCTCCAACCCTACCCATTGGGAATTTTGAATATCGAATGAGAATCACGGTACCCTCTTCAACCCACCATATAAAAATCACAACCACCGCAGTATCCGATGGAACCGAAGGCACTTCAGATCTGACCCGTGGGAAGCCCTGAGAATCAAACCACCCACGAAGGGAAGCCACATCCCTGCTACTAATCCACCGGAGAGAAACACCAACCACCATAACAACCCCTTTAAACAGTATCACCGGAAGAATCAATCGCATTGTTGGGTTAAAACCCTAGCGTCGCCGTCACCATATCTCGAGAGCGTTTCTTTTTTTCACGTTACCATGAAGCTATAATAGTTTGAAGCAATAATTCTTTTTGAAGGAACTGATTATTAAGTTGGAAATTCATGTACATCCGACATAAGTATATTATTATTAGTAATCATCATCGTGATTACGAATAAAAAAATTCAAAAGGGAACCCATTGAATGTTTTTGGTGTTTAAAATTGAAATCTTATCTGTAAAGCATAATAATAATAAATGAAAGAGGCGACAAAGTTGTAAATTCGCACAAAGATGTCAAACCTTATCTCTTTCTTTTCACGACAAAACACAACCAACGGATATTATTTAGAAGGTACCTAACCTTGTACGTATCGTACTCTTTCACTTCTTCTTTTTTTTTTTGTCACTAATATTTATTTATCGAACAACGGAGGTATACAAAGCCGGCGAGTATAACGGATTCCCGGAGCCAACAGTCCCATCTTGAGAAAACATAAGAACTTGAAACAAACTTGAAACTACTAGAAAATATAAATAAACCAAACAGAGAAACTACTGATCTAATTGCAAAAGCATCAACTATCTAATTAGTCAGAATTCTGAGATTGGAAAGTAATCCAAGACGTCGAAACCCGAAAACCTAAGCATAACCTTTCAATCTTCATGTCTCACTTGCTGATTAGTCCACTTCGGAAGTGCAATAATGAAACTCCATTGGACCCTAACCGTTAAGCCTCGAATTTGTACAAAAGGCTGTAAGAGAAATCTTGCCAGGTGATGTCGAAACCATCGACTTTACTGGTGAAAGGAGTTCCAAACCAAGACAGATCTCGCCCAGATCTGAAGGGAGAATCAAGTGGAGAAACCTAAGAGATGGCTGTATATACCGCTTCACCAACCACAATAAAGACAGCTGGCATAGGACCGATGCAGATATAGACCAAAGATTTCCGATTATAGGAAGAAGATATTCTGCATAAAAACCAAAAGATCCCAGCCAAAGAAGGAAACAAACAAACTTAAAATCTTAAGCCGAACCAACGTTGTGGCTTTGGAAGCCCATGAACGTTGGTCGGAGCCACAAATTTGTCTCTTTCACTTCTTCTTCTTTATACTTTCTTTTCGTTATTTTTTTTTTATGTAAATTAATATACAAGAGGTAAATATGAACCTATCTACGGTTAAATAAACGTTTTATAAAAAAAAAAGATATGATGCAATTTTTAATAAAAATACAGATTCACTAGCATTTCAAAATTTTAAAGATTAAATACTATTAGATTTTTGAGCATTTTTATATATTTGTTAGATTAAATACTATTTGATCAAAAAAGAATAACTTAAATAGGATTGTAAGGATAAATATATCAAATGCAACATATCAGTGGGGAATAATAGGATAAACAACCACACAACATGCGAAAGGACACGCGTTAACGACAATAAATTATATATACTTTCGGTGTAGTTGAAAAAACAACAATATGAAACACTTGCAAATAGTTATAAATAAATCAAGTAATCGAATTTTACTTATAGCTATTTCTGGTAGTGACGTAGTCTACAAAATCACACGCTATCAAATTTAAATCTTAAAAATAACTAACCAAAATATTAGTATGCATCATTATTCATTAGATTATATATAAATTTGTATAGTTAAGTAATTTTATTCATATCATCTTTTTTTTTGTCATCCTAAATTAATTAGAACTCAAAAAAATCATTACTTATATCATTTATAATGTGTTAATTGAACAAAACAAAACAAAAAACTAAAAATAAATAACATATATAAAAAATATGATTTATTTGTATTACTATTTAATTAGATGTAATATTTTAATTTAATTGTTTTAGAAAATAATACTCGACCATATAACATTACAAACTAATCTTTGGATTAAGGAAAATCATGTTAAAATTTGAATTTCGGTGACTAATGCTACTCAAATCTTCAAAACTTTTCTCTCATTTACCATTGAAGTAAAGCGACTTGGTTTATAACATTACCACATTATTACAAGCATTACTTGTTGTAACACATGAATTCAGTTTTCCAATCTAAAAATCCTAAAATTCGGAAAGCATTCTCTTCGGTAAGGGAAAGTATATTGACTGACAATCTGACATGAGTAATTTAGCCTAACGGGCTAATGTTTTTTTTAATAATATTTTTTAGATTAACAAGGCTCGATCCATAACTAATCCCTACTACGCGGGATAATACAACTTAGTGAAGTCGAACTCCGATGGGAAAGGCGCAGTCAAATGGACCTAACGGACTAACTCTAACATTATATTTGTGATTTTTTAAAGTACTATTCATATATTTACCGTCTCTGCGAGTTATTTCACATGCCTAGCTAAATTTAGAAGATGTTGTTAATAATTGAGGATGTCAACATCCACTTTAAAATTTACGGCTGTAATAACTACTACTCCAAGAAATAGATGTAAAATTTAGAGAGTACTTGAACAAAAAAAAAAACAATGAATATAAACTAAAATACAGCTTAAAATTTATTTATTTTTACAAAAATGTAGAACATGAAAAGATCTTTAATCTTTATAGAAAAATACGAGGACTGTAAACTTGGAGCTTACAAACTGTTTATAAAACCACAATACAAAATGCAATAATTAGAATTATAAAAGAAAATAGTTGTTAATGTTGTATGACTTTCAAATATCATAAATCAATTTTTTCATTATTTATTTATTGTAGTGCAAAGCGCTTAAACCATAGAACCGTTCAAATTTTTAGTTCAAACATTCCCAAAAACAAAGGTATGATATTCTTAGGCCCGGCCCAGAAAACAAACCACTAAAGCCATCGATTTGGGCATCAAAATTTGCGGACTTTTTATCTAAAAATTTGTTATGTTTTTTTATATACAATAATTTTTGTAGGACTTTTTAAACATATTGTGGGCTTTTAGAGTCAACTACAACATTTTTTTTAATGATAAAAATCTAATTAAAAAAAAAACTTTTTAATGAGTTTTAAGTTTTGCTTGGAACATCTAAATTTACCGGCACTGGATATTCTTGCACCCATTAAAATAAAATATCTTCTAAAAAAGAAAGAAATTTTTTTTACCATCATTTTTTTTATAACATCTATTACCATTCCACTAACAAACTTATTTGGACTCAAAATAAATCAATAAAATTTCAACGGCTTAAACAAATTGTCATTATAAAAAAGAAAAAAACAAATCTATTGGTACATTCATTGTGTATATTTTTGCCAAAATAGGTGAATATTTTTCTCTGAGTAGAGAAACAAATAGCAAATACGTCTCCTTAAAACCAGCCTGACTCAAATTAAGCCATTATTTTTTTTCTTCCGTCTTTCACTCTCAGCCTCTCCTTCTTCGTTTCCTAAACTCATTTTTCTTCGCTCTCTTTAGATTCTTTTTTTCTCAGATCTCTCCTTGATCCTCTGTTTTTTTTATTCTGAGGGTGTTTTTTCGGAGAAGGAGTCATCTAAATCCTTTCAAATCTCTTCTCTTTGATGAAAAAACTTCTTCCAAATTTTCAGTATATTTTTTTTTCTGGCTTTTTTTTTTTTTTTTTTCATGGTCTTGTTGATTTCTGAATTTTAGTATATCTTATATACGATAATATAGAAAAAAAATATTAGTGTTTTTGTGTTTTATAATTTATCTGGGTCAATGATAATAGTGGTCGACGAGTCGGTGTCTTAGGGTTTACTTTTTATAAAGAATTTTTCTTGTTGAATTATTGGCTTTTCGTATTTTTGGAATTCAATTTTCTCTTATTTCTAATGCTATTTTGAAAATTTAGTTTTTATTTTGATTTTAATATTCATGTCGTAATAGAATCTGGAATGTCAGAAGAACGTGTGCAGGTACTTGGGGTTGGTGTAATAGTTTAAACAAATTCTTACAAAGAAAGAAAAAAATCAGGTTCTCTGCACCAATTTTTTATTTAGTCAGTTGTTTAATATATTTGATAAATTCTCTAAAAAAAACAAATTTGATAATGATGAAAATTTTGATTAGTTCTTGGTTGTGTTTGGTGATTGCTTGATTAAAAGTCTGATTAAATTTAGGGTTATTTGAGTTTTGTGTGTCTCTGAGATTATTGTTTTACAAGAAAAAAAAAGAGATGGAAACAAGAAACGAGACAAAAGCTTCACCGGAAAACAACCTCAGAAACAGAGGAGCTGTTGGAAACAACAGCAAGAAAGACATGATTTTTCGAGCTGATAAGATTGATTTGAAGAATTTGGACATCCAGCTAGAGAAACATCTGAGTAGGGTTTGGTCAAGAAGCATTGAGAAACACCCTAAGCCTAAGGAGGAATGGGAAATTGAATTGGCTAAATTGGAGATGAGGAATGTCATTGCTCGTGGTGCTTATGGTATTGTCTACAAAGGCATCTATGATGGTCAAGATGTTGCTGGTGAGAAATACATAAATATTGAAACTTTCTGATTGTGAAATGTTTTATGCTTAGTGTTGGTTTTGTGTTAATGGCAGTGAAAGTGCTTGATTGGGGAGAAGATGGTTACGCGACAACGGCTGAGACTTCTGCTCTACGTGCTTCATTTCGTCAAGAAGTTGCGGTTTGGCACAAACTTGACCATCCTAATGTCACAAGGGTAATAATAATAACATCTTTAGTGATCTCTCTTTTGTGTGTATGTATGTAATGAGTCTTTATGGGTAACAACAGTTTGTGGGAGCATCAATGGGAACAACGAATTTGAAAATACCTTCATCAGCTGAGACGGAGAACTCGTTGCCTCAGCGAGCTTGTTGTGTTGTTGTGGAGTATATTCCTGGAGGAACTCTTAAGCAGTATTTGTTCCGTAACAGGCGAAAGAAACTCGCTTTTAAAGTCGTGGTTCAACTCGCTCTCGATCTTTCTAGAGGGTATTAAAAACTCAATTCTTTATCTCCAAGAAAGAAACTTGTGATTACAATCATGATGATGAGAGTATTTTGTACAGGCTAAGTTATTTGCATTCGGAGAGGATTGTTCATCGCGATGTGAAAACAGAGAATATGCTTTTGGATTATCAGAGGAATCTAAAGATTGCTGATTTTGGAGTAGCTAGAGTTGAAGCTCAGAATCCAAAAGATATGACTGGAGAAACTGGAACTCTTGGATACATGGCTCCAGAGGTACACAAAAACAGAGATCACATTAAAGACAAAATGCGGTTTTTTTGTTTGGTTTCAAAATTTGATTTAAAGTAATCTGAGTAGGTTCTTGATGGTAAGCCATACAACAGAAGATGCGATGTTTACAGCTTTGGGATATGCTTATGGGAGATTTATTGTTGTGATATGCCTTATCCTGATCTCAGCTTTGCTGATGTTTCTTCTGCTGTTGTTCGTCAGGTCAGTGGAACTTTAATATAAACCGAATTCTCAATCTTTCAATGTTATGAAATTTGGAAAATTGTGTAAGTTAAGTTTGTCTCTCTTGGCATTTGGAATTTCATAGGGTTAGTTAATCTGGTTTAGTTCAGTTTTTAACTGTTTTTAGTTTTATCAGTTTAGTCGAAAACTGAATCCAAATTTGGTTCGATTTCGGTTTGATGTATCCGGGCTTTTTTTTTTTTTCTGTATGATGAGAATCTGAGACTGTTGTCTTTTCTTGAATAGAATTTGAGACCGGATATTCCAAGATGTTGTCCAACATCATTGGCGACCATAATGAAGAGATGTTGGGAAGCTAATCCAGAGAAACGACCGGAGATGGAGGAAGTTGTGAGGTTGCTTGAAGCTGTCGACACCTCCAAAGGTGGTGGAATGATCCCGGAAGATCAGAGACCTGCCTGTTTCTGCTTTGTCTCTGGTCGTGGTCCCTAAATTTACCCCCCTCTCTCCTTTTACCTTTATTTACTTACTTACCTTCACATTGAATTTTGGAGCAATGCTCTGTTTTCTTTTTTCTTCTTCTTAATATGTCAAGATAAAAAAAGGTTTTCATTATTAATATATATACACATTATTGTTATTTCTGTCACTGTGAATATGAATATTGGCGTTTGGTCCAATATACATAGGAATATCATATAACAATTTTTTGAAACGACTGTGTTAAGTTAAGTCCTCTATGTTTCCAATATACATAGAAAGTGCAAATTTTCAGGTTAAGGTTAAGGTTAAGGTTACACTTAATCCTGTTTTTAAAGACGATCATAAGTCAGAGAAAGGGAGTATCAAGAGAGGAGATATCTCAGTAGATGTCACTAGTTGGTGAACCTTCGTCCACCTCTGCTTCCTCGACCACGCGCGGTTTCCACGTCCCTTAACTGTAGACCATTGCATTTCTTGGAACTTTTGGGTTGGTTTGTTCGACCTTTCTTCGCGGTTCTTCTGAGCAGATGCATTTTTCATATCTTTTTTTTGGTATCGCGTTTTTCATATCTTGCTAAGGACGTTCTCTTTAGCTTCAATAGTGCAAACTAGTTTTTCGTCTGAACTCTTCCCTACATTTCATGTTCCTCATTTATCAGGAGAAGATGCATCTTTCATCTACAAATCCAACCAATTACATTAGATAGAATGGAAGATGATAGATTGAATGCAATAAACATGTTACTAAAAAATTATTTGGCGTATATTTATTTTTTAGTCTCAATACCACACAACTAGAATATTGTGATTTGAGGCTTGTAACTTAAGAAGCATGACTTATATTCATACTCTTTTCTGAATCTGAAAACAAAAATAAATGCACGTGGTCAATTGGAATTAGGTCGAAAGTCCAAATGAAAATTTGGTGGACAAGATGTTTTGGCCGTTTTGTTCACTCTAGAATTAGTCGGATATATCCGGATCACAGGGTTGAAAAAGAAGTTCACTCATTCCACTATGGAAAAACAAATCCACATAATTAGATGACTAATTAAAAAGATAAAATATTGTAAAAACAACGCATTCAAGAAACCTAATAAATAAGATACCAAGTATTTTAACAGAGAAATAAGTTAATTTAAGAGACAAAATATTGAGGTGTATAGAGTGTATAAACAACCTATAACGTGGCAGATAGTTTGATTGGTGATTCCCACACGGCAGGCAAAGGAGTCACATGTAACGTTGCTGTCTGATCCAAAGTTTACTCATTAAATATCCACTTACTTTTTGTTAACACAATATAATTATCTACTTTTGGTTAGTACTATTATAATTTCTCTTCAAGATAATTCGCTCGTTTTCCTCATTACAAAGCTTATAGGTCGGTACATAACATATTGGTCGATCCACAACTATATTTACCAACATACCATAAGGGATATATATGTCATTTCCACATTTCCCGTATCTCGGCCTATATATAAAAGCTTTACTAATATCGTGGAACAAGAACCATATGAATCTCACGATCAAAGATAACATCTCATATTCTTCTATATAGTACTTGTCTCGGTAATAGAGACGTACACACTTTGTTTATAGTCAAATCAATATGGGATCTTTCGTGAAAGAGGAAACGTCGTCGTTGATGACGGATTTTTTGGAGAACTGTGGCGGTTATGCGGTGGTAGACGGAGGGTTTGCGACGGAGCTACAACGCCACGGGGCTGATATCAATGATCCACTTTGGAGTGCTAAGTGCCTCATTACTTCTCCTCATCTTGTTACAAAGGTCACATATATATAATCTATGTAGAAATATTTATCGAAAAAAGTACACGATCTAGAGAACAGATTAAATAGAATCAAAATAACGTATTTGTCCAAACATATTTTAGTTAGATTCTTGATTCTATTAACTTTACAAACATGGTTTTATTTCTTTGCAACGAGTATTTTTTTTTTCCTTTTTTTTTTAATTACGTTCTATGTTTTGGATGAAACTCATATGTAAACAAAGAGTAATATTTTTAAACAGAGCTAGTCGTTCCGTTTATTTAAGTGGAGAAATGTAGATAAGAAACAATAATATGCCACGTTGTAACTTAGTAACGCTGCGCCGCTAACGTGTACGTCATACCACACGACGTTTACAAGATTGTCACTCCAGTTTTTTAGTTTGATTCACAATGGCCTGACGTGTAGAGTACAATAATAGCAGAATTCAAAGAAAACATAAGAAAAAAGGAACCATACAAATTATAAATATTTTAAAGAAATTTAGTAGATATGTATTTCTTTTTCTTTATTTTTAGTTTGACTAGTTACTTTTCTTAGAAATAAAAGTTTTTTTTTTCTACTTTTCTTTTTCATTGTTCCCATCGATTTTTTTACCTTTTCCAGCTAATTAGTAGTAAAAACTGCATCAGAAATATATAATTAATAACATATAAGAAATATGTTTGTAACATATAATTTGTTTTTTCTTTTAATAGGTGCACTTGGATTACCTTGAATCTGGAGCAAATATCATCATTACAGCATCTTACCAGGTAATTTGGCCTATTAACTAAAGAGTTTGATTGGTTTGGTTGCCTGAAGTAATTGTGTGGTAAAAAAAAAAAAATTAGTTTCAAAATGCATCAAAGTGCTTAAACAAATTAAATTATTACACAGGCGACGATCCAAGGATTCGTAGCAAAAGGTTTATCGGTGGAAGAAGCGGAAAATTTACTTAGGAGGAGCGTTGAAATCACGTACGAAGCACGTGAGATATTCTACAACAGATGCACCAAGGGTTCATGGGATTTCGCCTACGCCGGAAAAGCTTCCCGGCGACCTATTCTTGTTGCAGCTTCCGTTGGTAGCTATGGAGCTTATCTCGCTGACGGCTCCGAATACAGGTTCTTTGATAATTCCTAGTCGTTTTGTTACATTTGGGTTCAAAATTGGAAATGTAATGTTTTGGTCTGTTAAAGAAATATAATTTCATCCCTCGTGATTGTCCTGCAGTGGGATATATGGAGATTCTGTGAGTAAGGAGACATTAAAGGACTTCCATAGAAGAAGAGTTCAAATCTTAGCAAACTCTGGAGCCGATTTCATCGCATTCGAGACTATTCCAAATAAACTCGAAGCAGAGGTATCTATTTTTTTCTTTTTAACTAAACCAATAAAGTGACAATTCCATGGATTCTAGTGGTCAAATTTTTAACTAACTATTAAGTAGTTTTAGTCCAATGGTTGCATTTTGGTGGTTCCCTTGTAGTTGGTACATGATATAAGTGTAGTCTAGACTACCCATACATATATGATAATTTAAATATATCTTTTTAATAATATGTATACGTTTTTCACGTATTATAGGCTTATGCGGATCTTCTTGAGGAGGAAGACATCAATATTCCGGCATGGTTTTCGTTTACTTCGAAGGACGGAGTCACTGTGCCACGAGGAGATTCGGTTGTAGAATGTGCGAAAGTGGCAGATTCTTGCAAGAAAGTGGTGGCCATTGGAATCAATTGTACTGCACCAAGATACATACATGATTTAATTATCTCCTTGCGTCAGGTAATTATAAACAATGGTGGAATTAGGTTGTTTTTCTTTTACTCTGTTTTGTGCCTTGCGGCTGAAGCAACTGGTCATTTCTTTTATCAGGTGACCCGCAAACCGATCGTTGTGTACCCAAATAGTGGGGAAATCTACGACGGTCTGAACAAGAAATGGATTGTGAGTGTTCTTTATATGATTATCAGATTATATCAAATGATAATAAAACACAAATTACAAATCTGATTTTGGAGGCTTTTTATGTATTAATGCAGAGGTCAGAGGGAGAGTCAGAGGAGGATTTTGTGTCGTACGTGAGTAAATGGAGAGATGCAGGAGCATCTCTGTTTGGAGGATGTTGTCGGACTACTCCAAACACCATCAGAGCCATTGCTAAAGTTCTCTCCGACGAATCTCCCGCAACAGCAAAACCCAAATTCCGGCAGTAGATCTTGTCAACGGTGAGTTTCTATACTTTTGATGTCAGGAAGGAGTTTGAGATGTAAAATAACGCAAGTGTAATCTACTTAACTTTTATATGTAAGTTAGGGTGTTTAATCTGTGCTTTTTGTGGTTAAGAGTATGATAGATAATATGTGTATTGTCTCGTTGGGGCATTAAGCGATAGTATGATGTTGATGTAAGCATATTTCTATTACTGTACTGTAAAAAAATGTAAAGGTGATAAGTTGTATTATTGAAAGTGATGGAATAAACTTATGTGTATGTGGACATTTCATCTTTGACCTGAAATGAATTTTCAAGGATCATTGACATTAAATGTGGGTGGAACTAGAGATTTTCGTTTTAGGGTAAATCACTTATCTTATGTAGATAAAGAAATACAATCTAAGTGATAAATAAACTCACTAGCATCATATGGACTAATAGACACCAGTTAGGTTTAACCGGGTTTGCGAAATTGGATCATTGTGAAAAAATAGGTATAAAAGAAGGTTTATACGGCCACTCCTTTTACTCTCTGCATTCCCCAGAATCCACATGGTAATATCATAAGCTTTTGAAGAAACTGAAACTAAATTTCCTCGTAAGCAAGCTATGAGGAAACAAAAACAAAAAGTCCATGGTACTTGGCTTTTATTATATATACTCAACTTTTCTGTTTTGACATGGAAGCTCACCAACAAACTGGGTGATAATTATAAATTTATAATCAAAGATAAAGAGAGGCTAGATATGAGAGATACCTTGTGAATCTCCATGATTCTTGTCTTCTTGAGCTCCTCCAAGAATCAAATCAATACAATATATATGCTTCTTCCTTTTTCTTCCTTTTTATGTAAATTTTTTTTTGACATTATCTTTGGATCGACAAAGCCCGATCCATAGCCAATCCCTACTACGCGGGGTAACGCGACTGAGTGGAGTCGAACTCCGGTGGGGAAGGCGGAGTCAATTGGACTTAACCACTTGACTAAAGGCACTTCCCCCTTCCTTTTTATGTAAATTGAAAAGGAAAAATTAGTAAATATAATTTCACTAGATTACTAAGTCTATAAGACAAGATTAGTTCAGGGGCAAACGTGAAATAAAAAAGAAAACCCTAATTTCTAATTTCTACTTACACATCCCTGAGTCGCTTTCTTTGTCACAATGATGTCTTATCTTCCACCGGATTTGGTAGAGGAAATACTCTCTAGGGTTCCGGCGACATCTTTGATACGATTACGATCTACTTGCAAACTATGGAACACTTTATTTAAACACCCAAAATTCGCCGAAAAGCAATTTCGTAAAGCACCAAAGGAGTCTTTTGTTCTCATGTTGAAGGAGTATAGGGTTTGTCCAATGAACGTCAATCTCAACGTTTCTCCTCCACATATAGAGTTTAAGGGTGCACTTGCCCTAAGTAATTATCCTTCTAATTCAGAAGAGGTCTATATACATGAAGTTTTTCACTGCGACGGTTTATTGCTATGCAGAACCATGGACTACAGACTCGTGGTTTGGAACCCGTGTTTGGGAGAAACAAGGTGGATCCAAACCGAAAAAAAGTACTCTAGGCTTGCTCTAGGATACGAGAAAAACAAATCTGGCCATATCTACAAAATCTTGAAGTGTAGGGACAATATACCATACGGTCAAGTTGATGAGTTTGAAATATATGATTTTAGCTCTGATTCATGGAGAGTTCTTGATGTTGTCGCTTTGGATTGCTTCATACTATCAAGTATTGGCGTTTCTTTGAAGGGAAATACTTACTGGCGTGCTTTGGATAAAGTAAACTACTATCAGTTCTTAGTCAATTTTGATTTTACAGCAGAGAGATTTACACGTTTGTGTCTTCCGCCATTTCAGAATGTTCGTAAGAAGAAGGTTCTATCAGTTTTGGGAGGAAAACAACTCTCACTGTTATGTCAAAGGGAGAGTCCATTAAATATAATGGATATATGGGTGACCAATAAAGTTGATACTGATATTGAAGCTTTGTTGAAGTGGAGCAAATCTTTTACTGTGGATATACCCATTCCCAGTGATTATGGTCCGTTTTCAATGAGTTATCTAATCGACGAGGAAAAGAAAGTGGCTGTGTGTTATGATGAAAAATTTGGGGAAACCAGCAAAAAGGTATACATTATTGGAGAGGACAATGCATATTACACATAAATCCCTTCTTTTGAAGAATCTACTAACAAACTGGAGTGGTTTTGTCCAACTATTTTGAATTATGTTCCAAGTTTGGTTCAAATCCAAGGTAGATGAAAGAATGAAACTAATCCTCTGTTTTTTCTTTTCTTTTCTCTTCGTTATTGTTTTTGGAAACACTATTGTCCGAATAGTTTAACAAATTGATCAATTAGTTTTTCTTTCTCTTTTGTGGATCTCGCTTCTCTCTCACTCAACCGCAAATGGTGCTAAATGATACTTTTCAATTTCTCATTCTTGGCTTAAACGGGGAGATGTCACACTTAATGTTTGGTATACCTAGGTGAGACTTGGTCCTCAAGCATGGGCTCAAAACTTGGACCGTTTAAGTTAGCCAACTTGAGCAAGTGTACTGGTGTTTACGAGTCAGATTCGCCTGAGGGAACGTTAGCTAAGGCTAGCTCTGCATAAATTTTATATTGACTAGTTTCAAAAACCGAGAACCATGCCGGAATGTCAAATGAGGAATAGGTTTCAAGGATATAGAATTGGGCATTTTTTTGTAAAATCTGTATCCATCAGATTGATTATATATTTATTAGAGCAAACTGTACAAAGCCCAATAATATGATCCATTACTAGTCTAAAATTCAATTCTTGATACATATGTGACTTTTTTTTTAATATTTTTTCATAATTAAATTGGCCAGAAAAAAATAAACTCTACTTTCTAGTTTGAGAGACCGAGTGCGAGTTGCTCTCTTTTTCCTTGGGAGATTATGATGTCCGATCTTCCTTTGGATTTGGTAGAGGAAATACTTTCTAGGTTCCAGCAACATCTTTGAAACGGTTACGATCTACTTGTAAACGATGGAACGCTTTATTCAAAAGATTTACCGAGAAACACTTTCGTAAAGCTGCAAAGGAGTCTATGGTTCTCATGTTGAAAGAGTATATGTTTTTTCCAATGATCGTCGATCTCAGCGTTGCTCCTCCATCTATAGAGTTTAAAGATGCACTTGGCCTAAAGGATTCCCATTTTAATTCAGAAAAAATGGATATAGTTCGAGTTTTCCACTGTGATGGTTTGTTGTTATGCAAAACCAAAGACAATAGACTCGTGGTTTGGAATCCGTGTTTGGGAGAAACCAGGTGGATCCACCGCAAAACTATTTACGAGAGTAACTCTTGGTTTACTCTAGGATATATCCAAAACAACAAATCTTGTCGTAGCTACAAACTCTTGAGGCGGTTTAGTAGTTATGATGAACCACGGTTTGAAATATATGAGTTTAGCTCTGACTCATGGAGAGTTATTGATGACGACGATCACAACTGCTGCATAATTATAGGACATGGCGTGTCTTTGAAGGGAAATACTTACTTGTTCGCATTTGATGTTAACGAAAACTCTAGATTTTTACTTATGTTTGATTTTACAACAGAGAGGTTTAAATTTCTGTGTCTTCCGAATTTCCAAGATGTTGATAACATGGTTCTATCAGTGGTTAGAGAAGAACAACTCTCAGTATTAAATTGGAGCCGTACTACATCAAAGATGGAGATATGGATAACCAATAACATTGATACTGAAGCTACATTGTTATGGAGCAAATCCTTTGCAGTGAACGTAGACACTTGCCGTAATTACTTTCGAGTTTTCTCGAGTCTATTAATTGACGAGGAGAAGAAAGTTGCCTTGTGTTGTAATATTAGTGATGATGAGACCAGCAAGAACATGGTATGGACTATCGGAGAGGACAATGGATATTACAGAGAAATCCCTTATGTAGAATCTACAAACAAAACAAGTTTAAGAAATAGGAGTCCATTTATTTTCAATTATGTTCCAAGTTTGGTTCAAATCGTGTAAGGTGTCCTCTCTCTTTTCTTAGTTTTTTGTTTTTGTTTTTGAAGACAATGTCGTTTGAATAATTTAATAAATACTTTTTGGTACTTTATGATTCCTTCCTTCTTTGCGTTAGCTTGTTTTTAATCAAAGATTTTTTTTTACATATATTTGATCCGATGATGATGTTTTACATTAGGAGCTTTGATTACAAAAGTGACGAAATTTTTAGAATTGTCCATACTGAATCTGTTATTGTCCAACAATGGCGATGTCAGGGAATGCTCTTCACGTCTCTCCAATGATGTTATCCACCTTGACTTCGATACCGTTTCTTCCAAACCAGAGCGAGCGCACGTACGGTTCAATGGCACAACTATTGCATTAAGTCGTTTTATGATTCATTTCTTCTTTGCATTACATTCAAGTTTATTAGCTAAAAAAAACAACTGTTTTGTAAATTTAGTTACTCTAAAACTGTTTTTGTTACATTCGAGACAAATTAAAAATAAGCTTGAAGCTGAAGTATATAACGTTTTTTCATAAATTTTGACTATTTTAAAGGTTGAGGACAATAGTTTGATTACTCCTTATGCGGATCGTCTTGAAGAGGAAGGTGTTGAAATTCCAACATGGTTCTCCCTTGCGAGTTGCGACCATATAAACGATGATGAAATTAGGGCATATTTCCTCTGTTTTGTACCTTGCGAAAGAGGCAACTATCTTTTTCTCTTTCGCAAACTGGTCATTGTCTACCCAAATTAACAGTGGGGAACAAGAATGGATTTTGATGAGTGTCAAACTTAATAATTATAACAGATTAAAAAAAAATCTGTTTAAGTGTTAATGCAAACACCATCAGAGCCAATGCTAAAGTTCTCTGCAGCGAGGAGTCTAAATGTGCAGCAAGGGTTATGGGCTTGGGCCTAAAACCTCCGATATATTAAGACAAACGTGTTTGAAAAAGAAAAAAAACCCTACGGCCGAGTCGCTTTCTTCGTCGTTGGGAGATCAGATCACAAATAGAGATACAATGATGAAGTCTGATCTTCCTTTGGATTTGGTAGAGGAAATACTCGCAAGGGTTCCAGCCACATCTTTGATACGACTACGATCAACTTGTAGACGATGGAACGCTCTATTAAAAGACCAAAGATTCACTGAGAAGCACTTTCGTATAGCTGCTACAAAGGACTCTATGGTTCTCATGTTGAATGAGTATAGGGTTTGTCGAATGAGCGTCAATCTCAACGTTGCTCCTCCATCTATAGAGTCTAAAGGTGCACTTGGCCTAAAGGCTTCCCATTCTAATTCAAAACAAGTCGATATTGTCCAAGTTTTTCACTGTGATGGTTTGTTGTTATGCAAAACCAAGAGAAATCGACTTGTGGTTTGGAATCCGTGTTTGGGGGAAACCAGGCGGATCAAACTCAAAGTTGATTACAAGATAGACGGCTCCTGTTATGATTATTACGGGACAGACCGCTCCAGGTTTGCTCTAGGATATATCCAGAACAACAAATCTTGCCGTAGCTACAAAATCTTGAGGTGGTGGAATTTTTGCCATGTCAAACTAGGTTTTAAGGTGTGAAATATATGAATTTAGCTCTGATTCATGGAGGGTTATTGATGACGTCCTCTATAGCCCCATGCTATATGGCTATACTAGTGTGTCGTCTTTGAAAGGAAATACTTACTGGCTTGCTGATGATGAAAAAGAAGGGTGTAAACTCTTACTCAGTTTTGATTTTACAGCAGAAAAATTTAAACGTCTATGTCTTCCGCTATTTCAGAATCATGGTCGTGTGACTCTATCAGTTGGTAGAGAAGAACAACTTTCAGTGTTAAATTGGAGCTATAATACATCAGCGATTGAAATGTGGGTAACTAATAAAATTGATGCTGAATCCGAGTTGTTGTGGAGCAAATCCTTTACAGTGGATTATCCTAGTGGCCCTAATTTTGCTGATATTTTCACGACTCTATTAATCGATGCGGAGAAGAAAGTGTCCTTGTGTTCTAATATACGTAGTATAATTACCACCACCGAGGACCTATCGGAGAGGTACTTGGTATACGTATACACTATTGGAGAGGACCGTGAATATTACACGGAAACCCTTTCTATATCAGAAGCCGATTTGAGTGGAGAATACTGTGGCCCGGATTGCTGGCCAGTTATTTTCAATTATGTTCCAAGTTTGGTTCAAATCCAGTAAGGTAGAAGAAAATAAGCAAGTGATTTCTTGCACACACCTCTTCTTCTTCTTTTTTTCTTCGTTTTTGTGGGTTTAAAGACCAATGTATACCTTAATACGCATTGTTTCTAATTTACTTGGGTTGATTATTGTTTAATCGTTCGTGTCTATTTAACTTGTTTACGTTTCTGAAACTTTTTATGAAGAAGATATTGTCTCGAGATACTTGTGTTCTGTTCTATAACCTATTTGTTTCTGAAGACAATGTCTTTGAATGATTTAATGAATATTTTTTGGTACTTTATAGTTACTTTCTTCCTTGTGTTGTGTTGTACAGTTTTAGTTTTGATTTTGACATTGTTATTTTATCAAAAACTTCACAAAAATCTATTGATCCAATGATGATGTTGATTACTTAAGGTGTTTCAAAGTGACCAAAGATTTTATTAATTGACGATACTGAATAAGTAAGAGCCAACAATGGCGATGTTCGGGAAGTTAGCTACCTCAACTTGGAGACCGTTTCTTCCAAACCAGAGCCACAACGTGGATCGTCATCTCCGATTAATTCGTTAAAGATGAACGCATACAGACAAGTACACGTTTTCCGTTTGGATTGAGATTGTCGACGTAGCAAATATATCTTTTCATAATGATCGTTTTGAGGAGGAAAGCATTGATATTCCGGAGAGGTTCTCATTCACTACCAAGGACGGAGTCTCTGTGCCACGTCAGTGGCAGATTCATTCATAAACAATGATGTATGAATACTACTCAGAAATCCCTTGTGTAGATTCTACTATTGGCGTCCAGTTATTTTCAATTATGGTCCAAGTTTGGTTCAAATCCAGTAAGATAGATGCAAAAGAAAAGAAAGAAGTATACTATATAGGGCTGGGCATAAATACTTGTTATTCACCTTGTACCCGCTACTTGGCTCGTATTCGTCTTGAAAATTCAAATACTTGTTATAGTCAAGTCAAGTAAGAAGTAGGTTAATTCTATTACTTGCAAGTAAGGGTCAAATATCAAGTATCACAATTTTTTTCTGATACTTGCCCGTTTTGATACTTGCCCCGTTACTCGTCCCGACTCGTTATCTCATACTTGATACAATAATTACTTGAACGTATTGTGACTTGTGTTCCAAAAAAGAAAATGTGATAATTTGCGATTAAGTCATTAAAGAATTGCAAAACCATTGACGAACTCAGAATGTTTCATAGTTCGCTCACGAATCAAAGCGATGTCTCCGCTTTAACTAAGCTTGTAGCACGAAGTTGCGAATTGGGTACACGTGAAATCTTGAGCTTTGCTAAAGAATTGCTAATTTGGTTATCAAGAACTATCCACGATTTGCTTATCCCCTTGCGACTGTATAAAAATAATAAATTAGGGCCTTTTTTCCTCTGTTTTGTAACTTGCGACTTAAGCAACTAGCTTTTTCTCTTTCAAGATGACCAGTACCGGTCATAGTTTACCCAAACAATGGGGAAGTCAAATAGTGTATGATGGTCTGATCAGTAATGGATTTACGAGTGTTTTTTGATGATTATAACAAACTAAAAATCTAATTTTCGTGGGGTTTTTTGATGCATTAATTAAAAAGAGAGAATCGGAGGAAGATTTTGTGTTGTCCGACTATTCCAAACACCATCAGTCATTTGCTAACAAGTTTTCTGGTGTCGTGGAGGAGTTCGAATGTGTAAATCGGCCCAAGGATTATGGGCTTCCACCTAAGACCTCCGGTTTATTAAAACAAACGTGAAAAAAAAAATCACATTTGTGTGGGAAGTCTGGGCTTGGGTTTTGGCCCAAGCAATTCACATAGTATCCGGGATTAGGCTAACTGGATACCCCAAGATATTAGTCGGAAAGCATTCCAAACACGGGGTTAGGCAGTGTGGTAATCCAACACCTAGGTGTTGGCGACGAGTCCACATGGTAGCACTTCGGTGCGTTTTCCCGGGCCTGACCGGATCAGCCGATCGGATATATCAAAAAAAAAAAAAAAAAAACCAAACCCTAATTTCTGTTTACAGGGACGGCCGAGTCGCTTTTTTCTTCGTTGGGAGATCAGATCACAAATAGAGATACAATGATGATGAAGTCCGATCTTCCTTTAGATTTGATAGAGGAAATACTTTCAAGGGTTCCGGCGACATCTGTGAAAAGGTTACTATCTACTTGCAAACGATGGAACGCTTTATTCAAAGACCAAAGATTCACCAAGAAGCACTTTAGTAAAGCACCAAAGGAGTCTATGATTCTCATGTCGAAGGAGTATAGGGTTTTTCCAGTGAACGTCAATCTCAACGTTGCTCCTCCATCTATAGATTTTAAAGGTGCACTTGGCCTAAAGGATTCCCATTCTAATGCAGAACAAGTTGATATAGTCCAAGTTTTTCACTGTGATGGTTTTTTGTTATGCACAACCAAAGACAATAGACTCGTGGTTTGGAATCCATGTTTGGGGGAAACCAAGTGGATCCAACTCAAAGCTGATTACGTGAAAGACGGCTCCAGGTTTACTCTAGGATATATCCAAAACAACAAATCTTGCCGTAGCTACAAAATCTTGAGGCGGTGGGGTTGTATGGATTACGAACGGTTTGCAATATATGAGTTTAGCTCTAACTCATGGAGGGTTCTTGATGACGTCTTTCTTGGCTACGTCATACAACGTAAAGGTTATAGTAGTGGTGCATCGTCTTTGAAAGGAAATACTTACTGGGTTGCGTCTCGTAACATAGACAAGTATAAATGTTTACTCAGTTTTGATTTTACAGAAGAGAGTTTTAAGCATCTTTGTCTTCCACCATTTCAGAATCACGGTTGTGTGACTCTATCAGTTAGTAGAGAAGAACAACTTTCAGCGTTAAATCGAAAATATGATGGATCAAAGATAGAGATGTGGGTAACCAACAAAATTGATATTGAATCCGAGTTGTTGTGGAGCAGATCATTCATAGTGGATTTACCTACTGTCGGTAATTGCTTTAATATTTTCACGAGTCTATTAATCGATGAGGAGAAGAAAGTGTCCTTGTGTTGTAATTTAGGTGATAAATTGGTATACACTATTGGAGAGGACGGTGGATATTACACAGAAATCCCTTATATATCAAACAGTCGATGGTGGAGTTATAGCATAAAATGGCGACCCCTTATTTTCAATTATGTTCCAAGTTTGTTTCAAATCCAGTAATTTAAAAGAAAATATGCAAGTGATTTCTTGTACCTCTTCTTCATTTTTGTCTCTTCGTTTTTAATGGGTTCAAACTTCAAAGAACCATGTATACCTTAATGTATGTTATATCTAATTTAGTTGTTTACGTTTATGAAACTTTTATGAAGAGAAAAGTGTTATTTCTTCCAAACCAGAGCAAGCGGAACAAAGCCACAACATCGTTTTCTTCGATTAAGTCGTTGAAGAATTGCAAAACCGTTGACGAACTCAAAATGTTTCATAGTTCGCTCATGAATCAACGCGATATATCTACTATATAACCAAGGTTCTAGCACAAAGTTGTGAATTGGGTAACTAGTGAAAGCTTGAAGAGGTAGGTATTGAGATTCCGGTGTGGTTCTCGTTCACTTCCATGGATGGAGTCCCCTTGCGACCATATAAACAGAGATGAAATTAGGGCATACTTCCTTTGTTTTGTACCTTGCAACAGAGGCAACTAGCTTTTTCTCTTTCGCAAACTGGTCAGTGTCTACCCAAATTAACAATGGGGAAGTCTATGGTGGTCTGAACCAGAATGGATTTATGAGTGTCAAATTTGATAATTATAACAGATTTCAAAAATCTGACTCCGTCGACTATGAGTTTTCTATTAGTGGTCATGCCCGTCGGGGTCGTAGGCCGAGGCGGTCTTGGGCACACTTACTAGTCATTTGATGAGAGCTAGTTTTAGACTCGCTATATCTTCTTCTTAAGCATATATTTGTTTAAGTTTACTCTTAAGCTTCTTTGTCTCATTCTCATACTAATTAAACTAGATGCCCTAGACGAAAGTCATAGCCTTGTTTTACTAGTTAGTATATCAATACAATTTATTGGTGACATAAATATTTAGTTTTTTTTATAGAAATTTTGATGTAACTATCAATTCCAAAATAATTCATTATCCTAAATATTTTTAAGCAATAATGAATATTCTATGATTCTGTTATAACAAAGTTTATCCCTGAAAAATACTTTTATAATATTTACAGAGATTTGTTTTGTTAAATCTTAGTATATAAGCAATAAAAAATCTTTATCTACAATAAGAAAAAGATTATAATCATAATTTCTATTATATTTGAATTTTATTTTAATTTAAATCTTGAAAAATATCATATTACATATGAAAAGTGTAGTTTTCAATAAAAAATATTAAAGGGTGTATTTTCAAATTATAATTCATAAAAAGGATAGTTTTTTTTTCAACCCCAAAAAATTAAGTAAAATTAGTAAAGAGAATCCACAAAAGAAAAAGGATATAAATACTAGGAGGAATCGTTTCTCGTTTCTTTATATAAGACAAGGTTGGTTCAGAAGTCAGCTTTCTTATTTCTTGGGAGAAAGGTGGAGGAAACAATGATGATGTCCGATCTTCCTTTAGATTTGGTAGAGGAAATACTTTCTAGGGTTCCATCCACATCTTTGAAACGATTACGATCTACTTGCAAACGATGGAACGCTTTATTCAAAGACCAAATATTCACTGAGAAGCACTTTCGTAAAGCACCAAAGGAGTTTAAGGTTCTCATGTTGAAAGAGTATAGGGTTTGTCCAATAAGCGTCAATCTCAAAGTTGCTCCTCTATCTGTAGAGTTTAAGGGTGGACTTGGCCTAAAGGATTCTCATACTAATTTAGAAGAAGTCGATATATATGCAGTTATTCAATGTGACGGTTTATTGCTATGCATCACCATTAACAACAATAAAAGACTTATGGTTTGGAACCCGTGTTCGGGCCAAACCAGGTGGATCCAACCTAAAACCAGTTATGAGTGGGACTCTATGTTTTCTCTAGGATACGAAAAACAGAAATCTGGCCGGAGCTACAAAATTTTAATGTATTGTGATGGTGACGATTACTCTCCACACGGACGAGTTAATGAGTTTGAAATCTTTGAGTTTAGTTCTGATTCATGGAGGGTGCTTGATGATGTCGTTCTCGAGTACTGCTCCATTCTATCAATTATTGGCGTCTCACTGAAGGGAAATAGTTACTGGCTTGCTTATAATAAAAAAGACAACTATGATCAATTCTTACTATGTTTTGATTTTACAGCTGAGAGATTTGAACGTATGTGTCTTCCTTTGGTTGTTGGTCGGATGGCTCTATCAGTTGTTGGAGAAAAACAACTCTCAGTGCTAAGTCAGAGCGATAGTACATCAAAGATTGATATATGGATAACCAATGAAATTGATAATGATATTAAAGGTGTTTTGCAGTGGAGCAAATCCTTTACAGTTGATATACCCTTCGGCGGTTATAATTATTTGTTTTTCTTGAGTTTTTTAAACGACGAGGAGAAGAAAGTGGCCTTGTGTTGTGATAGAAGTTGCCAAATAGGCAAGAACAAGGTATACATTATTGGAGAGGGCGATGAAAATTACACCGAAATCGTTTATGCAGAATCTACAAACAAATTGTGGTGGCATCCATTTATTTTCAGTTATGTTCCAAGTTTGGTTCAAATCCAGCAAGGTAGATGCAAAAGAGAATAATGATATTAGTCAATCCTCCTCTAGAGGATCTTCGTTTTTTTGTTTTTAAAGACAATGTCGTTTAAATAATTTAATGAATACTTTTTAATTCTTTATGATTCCTTTCTTCTTTGCGTTAGCTTATTTTTTATCAAAGAATTTTTTTTTACATATATTTGATCCGATGATTATGTTTTACATGAGGAGCTTTGATTACAAAAGCGACGAAATTTTTAGAATTGTCGATACTGAATCAGTCAAGCAGGGAAGTGAGCCTAACAATGGCGATGACAGGGAGTGATCTTCATCTCTCTCTAATGCGGTTCAATGTCACAACTAAACTGGTCTGAACAAGAATGGATCTAACGTACGTTATCTCCCACAACATCTAAAATATTTATTAAAAAAAAAATCCGGTGTTGAGGAGGAGTTGAAATGTGCGGACTTCTCGGCCCAAGGATTATGGGCTGCGCCATAACAACCTCCAGTTTATCAAAGCAAAGATCGGTTTATTTTGTGGAAAAAAAAAAACCAAAACCCTAATTTCTGTTTATAGAGACCGAGTCCCTTTCTTAGATATGATCACCAAATAGAGAAACAATGATGATGTCCGATCTTCCTTTGGATTTGGTAGAGGAAATACTTTCTAAGGTTCCGGCGACATCTTTGAAAAGGTTACTATCTACTTGCAAACGATGGAACGCTCTATTCAAAAACAAAAGATTTACGGTGAAGCACTTTAGTAAAGCACCAAAAGGAGTTTATGGTTCTCATGTTGAAGGAGTATAGGGTTTTCCCAGTGAACGTCAATCTCAACATTGCTCCTCCATCTCTAGAGTTTGAAGGTGCACTAGGCCTAAAGGATTCCCATTCTAATTCAGAACAAGTTGATATAGTCCACGTTTTTCACTGCGATGGTTTGGGTAACCAACATCAGCGTTAAATCGAAGCTATGATGGATCAAAGATAGAGATGTGGGTAACCAACACAATTGATAATGAATCTGAGTTGTTGTGGAGCAGATCATTCATAGTGGATTTACCTATTGTTTGTAATGTTTTTGAGATTTTCACGAGTCTATTAATCGATGCGGAGAAGAAAGTGTCGGCCTTGTGTTGTAGTTTAGGTTATAGAACCTGCGGGAACTTGGTATACACTATTGGAGAGGACAGTGAATATTACACAGAAATCCCTTTCATAAACAACCATTGGTGGCTATATAGCCAAGAATTGCGTCCAGTTATTTTCAATTATGTTCCGAGTTTATTTCAAGTCAAGAAGGGTGGAAGAAAAAGAAAATAAATAAACTAGTCAAAAAAAAAAAAAATAAGCAGATTTCTAGCAGATCCTCTCTTTTTTTTTCTTTGCCTTGTGTTTTCGAATAACCAATGTCGTCTTTTGGATTGAATAAGTTAATGAATATTTTTTGGTTCCTTTACTTTGGGTTATACAGTTTTGGCTTGGATTTGAGATTGCTATTAATCAAAAATTTAAAAATCATATGATCCAATGATGATCTTAACTTGATTACAATGTGAGCAACTGTTTATTATTAACGATACTGACTGAATCAGTAAGAGCTAACAATGGCGACAAAAGCAAGTAGCTTTCTCTCTTTGGCAAACTGGTCATTGTCTACCCAAACAGTGGGAAAAGTCTATGATGGTCTGAACAAGAATGGATTTATGAGTGTCAAACTTGATAACTATAACTGATTACAAAAATCTGATTTAAGTGTTAATGCATTAAGGCATAAGCCAAAGAGAGAATCAGAGGAAGATTTGTGTTGTCAGACTACTCCAAACAACATCAGACTAGTCATTAACAATGAGTTTTCCGGTAAGTGGTCACGCAAGTCATAGAGGCCGAGGCGGTCGTGGGCACACTTTCTAGTCATTTAACGAGAGCTAGTTTTTCATTAGGACTCCCTATATCCTCTTAAGCATATATATGTAATATGTTTATTTAAGTGTTCTTAAGCTTCTTTCTCAAACTGTATGACCTACAAAGTCATAGCATGTACTAGTTACTAGCTATGTTTTCAAAATTGAATACACTTTAACAAAAAAAAAAAAAAAAAATCGGCCCAAGGATTATGGGTTTCGGCATAAAACTAAATTGGTTTAGGACCGGGGGTGAAAAAAAGAAAACTAAACCCTAATTTCTGTTTACAGAGAACGAGTCGCTTTCTTCTTTGTTGGGAGATTAGATCACAAATAGAGACACAACGATGATGTCCGATCTTCCTTTAGATTTGGAAGAGGAAATACTCTCAAGGGTTCCAGCCACATCTTTCAAACGATTACGATCGACTTGTAGACGATGGGACGCTTTATTAAAAGACCAAAAATTCACTGAGAAGCACTCTCGTAAAGCACCAAAGGAGTCTATGGTTCTCATGTTGAAAGAGTATAGGGTTTGTCCAATAAGCGTCAATCTCAACGTTACTCCTCCATCTATAGAGTTTAAAGGTGCACTTGGTTATTCCCATTCTAGTTCAGAACAAGTCGAGATAACCGAAGTTATTCACTGCGATGGTTTGTTGTTATGCACCACCAATGACAATAGACTCTTGGTTTGGAATCCGTGTTTGGGGGAAACCAAGTGTATCCAACTCAAAGTTGATTACGGGAGAAACTACTCCAGCTTTGCTCTAGGATATATCCAAAACAACGAATCTTGCCGTAGCTACAAAATCTTGTGGAGTTGGAGTAGTAAAGATTACGAATCATCACCGCCCGAAAGAGGTTTGGGGTTTGAAATATACGAGTTTAGCTCTGATTCATGGAGGGTTCTTGATGACATTAATCACGACTCCTTGGTCAAGCACAACTCCGTATTAGGAAGTGGCGTGTCTTTGAAGGGAAATACTTACTTGTTCGCGTATGATGTTGAAGAAAATTCTAGATTTTTACTTATGTTTGATTTTACAACAGAGAGATTGAAACGTCTATGCCTTCCGCATTTCCAAGATGTTGGTCACATGGTTCTATCAGTTGTTAGAGAAGAACACCTCTCAATATTACATTGGACTCGTACTACATCAAAGATGGAGATATGGATAACCAATAACATTGACACTGATGCTACATTGTTGTGGAGACTGCACTTACACACTCGCTGTAATTGTGTTCGAATCTTCTCAAGTCTATTAATCGACGAGGAGAAGAAAGTCGTCTTGTGTTGTAATGTTAATGATGATGAGACTAGCAAGAACATGGATATTACATAGAAATCCCTTTCATACAACCTAATAACATACAGAGGGTTCTACTTAACCGTTATAAAAAATGGCATTCATTTATTTTCAGTTATGTTCCGAGTTTGGTTCAAATCCAGTAATGGTCCTGTGTGTTTTTTTTTTCCCTTAAGGTATTGTTTTTAACAATGTCATTTGAATGATTTAATGAAAATTTTTTTGTTTGGTTTTGGATTGAGCATTTTTTTCTAACCAAAAATAAAAATTAATGTGATTCCTTGATTGAGGAGCTTTTGATTATAAGTGACAAACTTTTTATAATTAACGATACTGAATCAGTACGAGCCAACAATGGTGATTTGGGGAATGTTAGCAATTTCGACTTCGAAACCATTTCTTCCAAACCAGACCGAGCGTACCAAAGCCACAACATCGTCTTCTCCGATTAAAGTAGTTAAAGAATTGTAAAACCATTGACGAACTCAAAATGTGGAGATGGCAGCTGAGTGGATACAAGTGTAATCGGCCCAATGATTGTGGGCTTCGGCCTAAAACCTCTGGTTTATCAAAAGAAATATTGGTTTAGGGGCAAACGTGAAAGAAAAAAGAAAAAACCAAAACCCTAGTTTCTGTTTACGGCCGAGTCTTTCTTCTTCGTTGGGAGACCAGATGACAAACAGAGAACGATGATGTTTGATATTCCTTTAGATTTGGTAGAGGAAATACTATCTAGGGTTCCAGCCACATCTTTCAAACGATTACGATCGACTTGCAGACGATGGAACGCTCTATTGAAAGACCCAAGATTCACCGAGAAGCACTTTCTTAAAGCACCAAAGGAGTCTATGGTTCTCATGTTGAAAGAGTATAGGGTTTGTCCAATAAGCGTCAATCTCAACGTTACTCCTCCATCTATAGAGTTTCAAGGTGCACTTGGCCTAAATGATTCTCATTCTAATTTAGAACAAGTCAAGATAACCGAAGTTTTTCACTGCAATGGTTTGTTGTTATGCACCACCAAGGACAATACACTCTTGGTTTGGAATCCGTGTTTGGGGGAAACCAAGTGGATCCAACTCAAAGTAGATTACGGGAGAAACGGCTCCAAGTTTTCTCTAGGATATATCCAAAACAACGAATCTTGCCGTAGCTACAAAATCTTGTGGAGTTGGTATAGTTATGATTACAAATCATCACCGCCCCAAATAGTTTTGGGGTTTGAAATATACGAGTTTAGTTCTGATTCATGGAGGGTTCTTGATGACGTCAATCATGACTCCTTACTCAATCACAACTCCATAATAGGAACTGGCGTGTCTCTGAAGGGAAATACTTACTTGCTTGCTACCTTGAAGAAAGGTCTAACTTTTTACTTATGTTCGACTTTACAACAGAGAGATTGAAACGTCTATGCCTTCCGCATTTCCAAGATGTTGGTAACTTGGATCTATCAGTTGTTAGAGAAGAACAACTCGCAGTATTGAATTGGAGCCGTACTACATCAAAGATGGAGATATGGATAACCAATAACATTGATACTGATGCTACATTGTTGTGGAGACTACACTTAGACACTCGCTGTAATTGTGTTCGAATCTTCTCAAGTCTATTAATCGACGAGGAGGAGAAGAAAGTCGTCTTGTGTTGTAATGTTAATGATGATGAGACTAGCAAGAACATGGATATTACATAGAAATCCCTTTCGTACAACCTAATAACATACAGAGGGTTCTAATAAAAAATGGTATTCATCTATTTTCAGTTCTGTTCCCAGTTTGTTTCAAATCCAGTAAGGTAGATTCATAAGATTAATTTGTTTGTGTTGTATAGTTTTGGTTTTGATTGAGCTTTTTTTTTTTAACCAAAAATAAAAATTAATTTGATTCGATGATGACCTGAGGAGCTTTTGATTATAAAGTGACAAACTTTTTATAATTAACGATACTGAATCAGTAAAGATCCAACAATGGCGATGTTGGGGAATTTTCTTCATTTCTCTCCAATGGTGTTAGCCATTTCGACTTCGAAACCATCTCTTCCAAACCAGAGCAAGCGTACCAAAGCCACGCCATCGTCGTTAAAGAATTGTAAAACCATTGACGAACTCAAAATGTTTCATCTTTCGCTCACAAAGCAAGGCCTTGATGATGATGTCTCCGCTATAACTAAGCTTGTAGCACGAAGTTGTGAATTGGGTACACGTGAAAGTTTAAGTTTTGCTAAAGAAGTGTTTGAATACGCAGAGGAGAATGGTGAATCGTATGGAACTTGTTTCATGTACAATTCTTTGATTCGAGGATATGCATCTTCTGGGTTATGTAAAGAAGCTATCTTGTTATTTATTCGAATGATGAATTCTGGGATTTCTCCAGATAAGTACACGTTTCCTTTTGGATTGAGTGTGTGTGCGAAGAGCAGAGATAAAGGTAACGGGATTCAGATTCATGGGTTGATTATTAAGATGGATTATGCGAAGGATTTGTTTGTGCAGAACTCGTTGGTTCATTTTTACGCTGAGTGTGGAGAGCTTGATTGTGCACGTAAGGTGTTTGATGAAATGTCTGAGAGAAATGTTGTTTCTTGGACGAGTATGATTTGTGGGTATGCGAGGCGGGAGTTTGCGAAAGACGCTGTTGATTTGTTTTTCCGGATGGTGAGAGACGAAGATGTGATTCCTAATTCGGTCACAATGGTGTGTGTGATATCGGCTTGTGCTAAGCTAGAGGATCTTGAAACGGGTGAGAAGGTTTATGATTTTATCCGTGATTCGGGGATTGAAGTTAACGACCTTATGATTAGTGCACTGGTCGATATGTACATGAAATGCAATGCTATTGATATAGCGAAACGGCTTTTTGATGAGTATGGTGCTAGTAATTTGGATTTGTGCAATGCAATGGCATCAAATTATGTGCGGCAAGGATTAACGAAGGAGGCTCTAGGTGTCTTGAATCTAATGATGGACTCTGGTATTAGACCTGATAGAATTTCGATGTTGAGTGCGATTTCATCTTGTTCACAGTTGAGGAATATCTTGTGGGGAAAGAGCTGTCATGGGTATGTACTGAGGAATGGGTTTGAAAGTTGGGACAATATATGCAATGCGTTGATTGATATGTACATGAAATGTCATAGGCAAGATACTGCGTTTAGGATCTTTGATCGAATGTCGAATAAGACTGTGGTCACATGGAATTCGATAGTTGCTGGCTATATAGAGAATGGTGAGGTGGATGCAGCCTGGGAAACATTTAACACCATGCCTGAGAAAAACATTGTTTCTTGGAACACGATCATAAGCGCTCTGGTGCAAGAAAATATGTATGAGGAAGCGATTGAAGTTTTCCATTATATGCAAAGCCAAGAGTGTGTCAATGTGGATGGTGTGACAATGATGAGTATTGCATCTGCTTGTGGGCACTTGGGAGCTCTTGATCTAGCAAAATGGATATATTACTACATTGAAAAGAACAGAATTCAGCTTGATGTCAGACTTGGTACAACCTTAGTAGATATGTTTTCTAGGTGTGGGGATCCTGAAAGCGCAATGTCGATTTTCAATAGTTTGACAAACAGAGATGTCTCAGCTTGGACAGCGGCTATAGGAGCAATGGCTATGGCAGGAAACGTTGAGCGAGCAATTGAGCTTTTCAATGAGATGATTGAACAAGGCTTAAAACCAGATGGGGTTGTGTTTATTGGAGCATTGACAGCTTGCTGCCATGGTGGATTGGTCCAACAGGGTAAGGAAATCTTCAATTCAATGGAGAAACTTCATGGAGTTTCTCCAGAAGATGTGCACTATGGATGCATGGTTGATCTGCTAGGTCGAGCAGGATTGTTAGAGGAAGCTCTGCAACTCATAAAGGACATGCCTACGGAGCCAAACGATGTGATTTGGAATTCTCTTTTAGCTGCTTGTCGTGTTCAGGGAAATGTGGAGATGGCAGCTTTTGCAGCTGAGAAGATACAAGTCTTAGCTCCAGAGAGAACTGGGAGCTATGTTCTTCTATCAAATGTCTATGCATCAGCTGGAAGATGGAACGACATGGCAAAAGTGAGACTGAGTATGAAGGAGAAAGGATTACGTAAACCGCCAGGGACTAGTGTAATACAGATTCGAGGTAAGACCCATGAGTTCACATCAGGGGACGAGTCACACCCTGAAATGCGAAAAATAGAAGCAATGCTCGATGAACTTAGTCAAAGAGCGAGTGACTTAGGCCATGTACCTGATCTTAGTAATGTTCTGATGGATGTAGATGAACAAGAGAAGATCTTTATGCTTAGTCGACATAGCGAGAAACTTGCAATGGCCTTTGGGCTCATTAGCTCAAACAAAGGAACAACAATCCGAATAGTCAAGAACCTAAGAGTATGCTCTTATTGTCATTCATTTGCAAAATTTGCATCCAAAGTATACAACAGAGAAATCATTCTAAGAGACAATAACCGGTTTCATTTCATCCGTCAAGGAAAGTGTTCTTGCAGTGACTTCTGGTGATAGCAGAAACAGAACTAAAAGATGAAGAGGAAGATTACGTTGAGACTGCTGCTGCTTCCTCGGTGGATGATCAAAAAGACGATCTGACGAGATCAAAGAGTTTGACGGATGACGATCTCGAAGATCTCAAAGGTTGTTTAGATCTAGGCTTTGGTTTCAGCTATGACGAGATCCCTGAGCTCTGCAACACTTTACCTGCTTTAGAGCTTTGCTATTCAATGAGCCAGAAGTTCTTAGACGATAAGCATAACTGCATAAGTCACCGGAAAATCATTGCCAATTGGAAGATCTCTAGTCCCGGTAAATATCTCATATTTTTCGTCGATTGATTCGGTGATCTAAGTTTGATCTGTTCTGATTTCAATTGTGTAATTGGTTTGTTGCTGAGTGCTAGTGTTAAACAAGAATTTCAGTGATTGGAATGGACATTGAGATATGAAGTCTAAATGTTATCAATTTGTTGTTGTTACAGGTGATAATCCGGATGATGTGAAAGCTAGGCTCAAATACTGGGCACAAGCCATTGCCTGTACTGTCCAATTGTGCAGCTGAATGAATCATTGTCACGTCTGAACTAGGAATACTAGTGTATGAACAATATCTCTTGGACATTGTTAGCGGAGGAGGAGATTTCAGAAAGGCATTGGAAGGTCTGAATTTAACTGAACATCAACAATGATTCTCACTTAATTCCATGTATGTGTAGTAGTAGTATCTAGTCTAATAATTTTCATGAACGGAAATCAAAGGTATCAGTGAATAAAAGCATCAATTTTTTTCTCATTTACATGATGGTCTCAGCATCTGACATCTTAATAGCTGGATTCTTCGCCTTATGCAGTAGTGAGAGCATTCATCTTACTTAACTGGTCATGGTTCTGCGGAGGTAACTTATCTAACTGTGTCTATTAACTGAGTGTGATGCAATATGATTATCCTCTGTGCCATATACCATTTTGTGAATGATTATGTGTTAAGCTACAGTGTAAAGCTTATTACATGTGAGATATGAAAGCTTATTACAGTGTTAAGCAATGTCGATTTTCAATAGTCAAGAACCTAAGTAATGCCAAAAATAGAAGCAATGCTCGACGAAATTAGCCAAAGAGCGAGTTCCTTAGGCCATGTACCTGATCTTAGTAATGCTCTGATGGATGTAGATGAGAAAGAGAAGATCTTTATGCTCAGTCGACACAGCGAGAAACTTGCAGTGGCAAATGGACTCATTAGCTCAAGCAAAGGCACAACAGTCCAAATAGTCAAGAACCTAAGAGTATGCTCTGGTGATTACAGAAACATAAGCAAAAGATGAAGAGGAGGATTCACATTTCATTGATCCGAAAACAAAGTAGATACAAAAAAGATGTTCATCACAATTCAAGAACTTGTTTCAATTTTAGGAAAGATTGGGTCAATGAAAGAGTGATACATAGGATCAGATCCCCAGAGACTAGCAATGTGAAGATGAGAAGAAGTGATTCGATGTATCTCCTCAACAAGCCAGATGGTAGCTTCAGCTTTTGAAGGATGAAAGATTGAATCCAAACTCTGTTCTTCAGAATCAGTACCGAATCGTGATTGATCCCATCGTTGTAAGAGAACATTCGTGAGGTAATGTAGAGGCTGACCATAAAGCTGTTTCATTGAGATGCTTAAACCAACCCAGCTAGTGAACGGAATCAACGAGCCACGATTCGTCGGGATTGGTACTTGCTTCATATACTCTTGATACATCTCTGCTCTTCTCAGCAACGAACCAGACTCAAAGACAGAGTCTTTTTTAGAAAAAATCAAAACTTTCGGGTCAAAAATTGAGTCTTTGTTAGCAAAAATCAAAACTTTCGGGTCAAAAATGGAAAAATCGTGTTACCTTCATCAGCGACGTCTCTGTGAGAATTATCGAGCGGTGAAAAGCCATCGCTGATCTCAGCATCGACGTCAGATGAACCGGAATCAGCTGATGGTCGTAGTTCCAATGTCATTGAGCTTTGCATGGTCACAAACGCGCCGTTAGATTTTGACGGCGTAGACAGTGATATGTACGACGACGATGACTACACGAGGGCTCCTTAAAATTAGGGTTTTTAAAGAAGAAGACGAAGAGGATGACTTTTACACGTGTCAGTAAAATCGTCACTTGTCAGTTGTGGGGTAAACCAAAAAAATCTAAAATTAAATAAAATCGAACCGGGTTTGTACCCATTAACGACCCGACCCGACCCGACACAACGGAGCAAGCTTTAGGTCAAAAAGATTCGAACTTTGATCGGAAAAACAGAGACAAATCTGCATCAGATTCAAACGGAACAAAAATGCTCTCTAAGCTTAGGATTAGTAAGCTTGTTTCGTATACGTTACCTCGGAGAATCTTCCAACGGAGGTTTCTGGTAACGAACAACGCTTTCTCCAACACTGAGGAGGAGTCGCCGGTTGTTGCCGCAGAGTCACCGGAGCTTCCGTCTTGGATTAAAGACTTTCTATCAAACAAGCTTTCTTCTACGAGTTCGGTTACCAAAGACGATGAAGATTTCGTTATCCCTTCTTTGGCGAATTGGGTCGAGAGCCAGAAGTTTAGTCGTGAAGAAGTTTCAAATGGAAATGTGATGAAGAAACCAGTGGAAGATATTGATAAAGTCTGCGAATTTTTGAATAAGAAGGACGCGTCTCATGGGGATGTTGTTAAAGAGTTGAGTGGATGTGATGTGGTGGTTACAGAGAGTTTGGTTTTGCAAGTTCTAAGAAGGTTTAGTAATGGATGGAATCAAGCTTATGGGTTTTTCATTTGGGCAAAATCACAAACAGGTTATATGCATTCAGGTCAGAGTTATAATGCAATGGTTGATGTGTTGGGGAAATGTAGGAATTTTGATTTGATGTGGGAAGTAGTTGATGAGATGAAGAAGAGTGAAGAATCTGGACTTGTTACGCTAGATACGATGAGTAAGGTTATGAGGAGATTGGCGAAGTCTGGGAAATATAGTGAAGCTGTTGATGCTTTTTTAGGGATGGAGAAGAGTTATGGTGTGAAAACAGATACTAATGCTATGAACAGTTTGATGGATGCACTTGTGAAAGAGAATAGTATAGAGCATGCTCATGAAGTTTTTCTGAAGCTTTTCGATACAATTAAGCCGGATGCTAGGACATTCAACATTTTGATTCACGGGTTTTGTAAAGCTCGGAAATTTGATGATGCTAGGACGATGATGGATTTGATGAAGGTTACTGAGTTTAGTCCTGATGTTGTTACTTACACAAGCTTTGTGGAAGGTTATTGCAGGGAAGGAGATTTTAGGAGAGTTAATGAGATGTTGGAAGAGATGCGAGAGAACGGGTGTAATCCTAATGTTGTGACTTATACGATTGTGATGCATGCTTTGGGTAAATCTAAACAAGTATCTGAAGCTTTAGGAGTTTATGAGAAGATGAAAGAAGGTGGTTGTGTTCCTGATGCTAAGTTTTATAGCTCATTGATACATATTTTGTCGAAGACTGGTAGGTTTAAGGATGCAGCGGAGATATTCGAGGACATGACGCATCAAGGAGTTCCTCGTGATGTTTTGGTCTACAATACCATGATTTCCGCTGCGCTTCATCACTCACGAGATGAGATGGCTCTACGTTTGCTTAAAAGGATGGAGGATGAGGAGGAGGAATCGTGCAGTCCAAACGTTGAGACTTATGCTCCATTGCTAAAGATGTGTTGCCATAAGAAGAAAATGAAGCTACTTGGAATCCTGTTGCATCACATGGTGAAAAACGATGTCAGCATCGATGTGTCGACATATATTCTTCTCATTAGAGGGTTGTGTATGAGCGGGAAAGTTGAAGAAGCTTGCTTGTTCTTCGAAGAAGCAGTACGGAAAGGAATGGTTCCTAGAGATAGCACTTGCAAAATGTTGGTTGAGGAGCTTGAGAAGAAAAACATGGCAGAAGCAAAACTCAAGATCCAGAGTTTGGTTCAATCGAAAACAATGACCGATTCTCATAGTCCTTTATCTGTTTCGTAGAGATTAAGAGTTTGGAGCCATGGCTCAAAAGTTTTGTTTTTTTCTCTGTTGAATGATAATCTTTATACTCTGTTAGATGAAATGAATTATGTAATGTTTGATGAAGCAAATTAATTTGTCACAAGTTTTCATGCCTTAGATCCGGTTTATAAATGAGTAATCGGAACCAATTTGGACCCGGTACGATCCGGTTTAGTATAAAGCAGGAAAAGGGTTTTGCAAAGTCGAAGCCTTTAAAACTTGTTTCTTCTTCTTCTTCTTTGCGCCGGCGTTTCACTATCTCTCTCTAAAACCCTTTCCAAGCAAAAGCTTCTTCAATCTTCTTCGTAGTTAACAGTAAGTTCTCTTCTATTCCTTCTCAAAGGGTTTGTTTCAATCTTAGTGTTCATCGTCTTACGAATCTCCAAGTAACATAAATTGATAAACCCTAATTTTGTTCACGGTTATAATCTTAAGTTCTTAGATAAAGAATCGAACTTTGTTGTCATATAGAAGGTAATGGAACCATTTATGGTGTCGTTCGTTGCGTTGGTGATTCGCATATATATTTTTTTAACCCAAATGCTTAAAAGTTTGAATTTTTTGATTCTGAGTCAAGTTTTGTTGTTGTTGTTGTTGTTGTTTGAGTAGATGTCGCTGGAAGAGGATATAGTATCAGATGATGAGATGAACATGATTGATGAGGATAGTGCTACTGACTCTGAAGCGGAATCGCTTTCGGATTCGGATACAGAGAACGAGATAACGGAGAAATTGGCTGAGCCTACGAAGACTGCTGTATACAACAGAGATGGGTTGCTTGATAAACTTCAAGATATTAGCTGGCCTGAAGATGTTGATTGGACTCATAAGCTTACTGTTGAGATTGATCAGGGACAAGCTGTGGATGTGAACGATGACCTTGCGAGGGAGATGGCCTTCTATACTCAAGCTCTTGAAGGGACGAGAGAAGCGTTTGGGAAACTCAATGAAATGGGTGTGAATTTCCTCAGGCCGGCGAATTACTATGCTGAGATGGTGAAATCGGATATTCATATGGAGAAAGTGAAGTCTCGGCTTTTGCATGAGAAGAAACAGATTGAGGAGTCTGAAGAGAGGAGGAAGGCTAGGGATAATAAGAGAATGGCTAAGGAAGTACAGTCTCAGAAGATGAAGGAACGTGCGAAGCAGAAGAAGGATGACATTGAGTCTGTGAAGAAGTGGAGGAAACAGAGGCAGCAGAGTGGGTTTAGTGATGAAGCGGGTGCGCCTGAACTTGATTTCGAAAGCGGAAAGAGTTTCCAGAGGGGAGGAGGTAAGAAAAGACCAGGTGTTTCTCCCGGGGATCGATCAGGAGGCAAAGGAAGGCCTACTTCGAGGATGAGCAACAAAAAGAGGGAGTTTCGCGATTCAAAGTTTGGTCATGGTGGTAGGAAGGGTTTGAGCAAGCAGAACACAGCAGAGACAACGAATGATTTCAGGGGCGGATTTCGTGGTGGAAGAGCCAGCGGAAACAACAAGAGGCAGAAGAGGTAAAAGGTTTGATTATCTAAACCCACTTCAAAACTACTATAAACTATTTGTCTTTTGGGTTTTTTTAAGAACATGTATTTTGTTTTGGAAACACTGTGGTAAGGGTTTTAGAACCAATATCTTTAGTTACAATTTTGTACTAGTGATTACTTGAATTAACAAAGGCCAATGTGTTTTCAAAGATTCGAGAGTTAGAAAGAACTTAGCTACCAATAATGATTCAGCTACTTAAGTCAGCACTCACTGACCACTGCTTGTTGAAAGAAGGTTCTGCCATGGATTTAAAGGTTACTTGGGCCGTCTCTTTCTTAGAACATTCCTTTTTCTTCCTCCCTCGCATTCTCTGAGGATTGGCTGACTCCTTATGGGCTGGTTTGTAGAAACTTGTATCAGCTCGCGTACCTCCAAACCTGGCTCATTAGATGCTTCTTCAGCTGTGACTGTGACTCTTCTACCTTGCCACTTTTATGAATCTTGGGGAGTTCATAAATCATAACCATAGGGTTCTAATTTCCAAAGCCACTTTTTCCTCAAAAATATTCAGAAATTTGCAACTACATTACCCACAAAGTCCGAACCAAACCTAGTCTTTTACAAGATTATAGCTAGTATATATAAGAAAACCATGAAGTCTCATATAGTCAAACACTTGAAACATATAATAGAAATACAACA
>NW_003302553.1:10118365-10123867 GCF_000004255.2 Arabidopsis lyrata subsp. lyrata | reverse complement strand
CACCTACATTGTGAATGGTTGGTCATAAACAATTAAACGTTACCTCTAGTTTTTTTTGCAATAAATTGTGACGATGCTGATCAGAGGATGAATTTTTTTTGTTTTCCGTATATGGCTTACAAAGTTCCCTCATTTTTCGAGTTTTGTTTGAGGTCTATATTGAAGATGATATTAAACACAATTGAGGTAAAATCTGTAATGTGAAGGAAAATTAGTAATACGATACATTAATTCGAATTATTGACTACTGTATAAAAAATTGTTTTAGACCAAACCAGTCCGACATAAAGATGTGTGAATCTGAATCATAAGAAGTATCACATGATGCTAGAAATAAGGATTTTTCAAACATGACAAAACAAATAGTGAGTGTCTTAGTCATGCCATTTGAAGTAGAACGAAACTTGGTGATGAGACACGTAACATCACTGAGAATCAAGATCTAGCTTCGTATTTATCGTACGTACCACGTCCACCTAAGTGTTATCCATATCTGCTACAGCCTACATGTCTATCTACATTCAATTTTTTGTTGCATTTAACTTGTAACCATTGACATAATAATTAGAATCAAGATGTGAATTTAACTTGATTACTAAATCTTAAATGTTAAAAACCATACATGTTTCTCAAAATCCTATTTTTAGGTATTAGTTTAGATACTTTTTTTAAATGTAACTAGAAATGTTTTGAGATTTTGTATCATACATGTTTCTCCATTTTTTTTTTTGTGTTTGGATAATCGTCTGCTCGTGGTTCTGATGCGTACGAACACTCGTCACCATGCATGTCAAGCTCTCCTTCCTATATAAACTACAACCATTTATTATTGCCCTCCAAAACAAACACATCAACAATACAACAACAAAAAAATGGCAATAACCAACAAATTAATCATAACACTTCTCCTCCTTATCTCCATAGCTTTCGTCCACTGCTTGGCCTTCCATGTGGATATCGAAAAGTTCGAGCCACCGCAGCAAGAAGAACAAGAAGGTCCCGGCCGCCGTCCTGGCGGTGGCTCCGGTGAGGGATGGGAGGAAGAGTCGACGAATCACCCGTACCACTTCAGGAAGCGGAGTTTCAAGAACTGGTTCCAGTCAAAGGAAGGTTTTGTGAAATTGTTGCCCAAGTTCACAAAACGTGCACCAGCTCTCTTCCGAGGAATTGAGAACTACAGATTCTCATTGGTGGAGATGGAGCCAACAACTTTCTTTGTGCCTCACCATTGGGATGCTGATTCCGTGGTTATAGTCCTACAAGGTAAAGGAGTGATCGAGTTTGTGACGGATAACACAAAGGAAGCCTTTCATATAAACAAAGGTGATGTGGTGAGAGTCCCTTCCGGCGTCACCCACTTCCTCACCAACACTAACCAAACCGTTCCTCTCCGCCTCGCCAAGTTCATAGTCCCCGTCAACAATCCTGGCCAGTTTAAGGTCATTCTTATGGATTTTTCCACAATTATGTCACTTGGATCATTATTCGGTGTTATACGAGTTGTTGCATGCTGTTCAAGAAATAACTTTGTATAATCTTGATTTGTCCCAGGATTACTTCCCTTCTCCATCGCAATTTCAGCAATCCTACTTCAGTGGGTTAAGCAAAGAAGTCCTCTCTACCAGTTTCAACGTATATACTTGTCATTTAATTTAATATTTAATATGAGCCTAGAACATGCTTTGAATTTCTTACTAAATCAGACATATTATACGGATAGGAAGAATTTCTTAAATATTTTGTATATTTTCTTGGTATAGGTACCGGAAGAATTGCTAGAGAGATTGGTTACAAGATCGAAAGAAAGGGGTCAAGGGATTATCCGAAGAATTTCTCCAGACCAAATCAAGGAACTTGCCGAACACGCTACATCTCCTTCAAACAAACACAAAGCTAAAAAAGAAAAGGAGGAAGACAAAGACTTGAGGACGATGTGGACTCCTTTCAATCTCTTTGCAATAGATCCAATCTACTCCAACGACTTTGGTCATTTCCACGAGGCACATCCTAAGAGTTTTGATCAACTCCAAGACCTTCACATAGCCACCGCTTGGGCTAGCATGAGACAGGTTTACATTCAAAAATTCTTATATCCTATGGTTTGATGGATCAGTGGATAATTACTAGCTAATCGAAAAAATGGGTTGTGTAAAATATATATGCAGGGATCCTTGTTCCTTCCTCATTTTAACTCTAAGACCACGTTTGTAACGTTTGTGGAGAATGGTTGTGCCCGCTTCGAGATGGCTACTCCTTATAAATCCCAAGAAGAGCAACAACAATGGCCAGGACAAGGACAAGAACAAGAAGAAGAAGATCTAAGTGAAGATGTACACAAAGTTGTATCACGAGTGTGTAAAGGCGAAGTTTTTATCGTTCCGGCAGGTCATCCATTCACTATACTCTCGCAAGATCAAGACTTTGTCGCGGTAGGGTTTGGTATTTATGCGACCAACAACAAAAGAACGTTCCTTGCAGGTAAAGAAAAGGTTTTTTTTTAATTGATAGTTACTAAATTTATCTTTTTGAGTGTATCTCACTCTAAAATGTATTTTGTTTGTTTGGGTTTAGGGGAAGAGAATATGCTGAGCAACCTCAACCCCGCGGCGACTAGGGTAACCTTCGGTGTTGGAAGTAAATTGGCGGAGAAACTGTTCACGAGCCAAAACTATTCCTACTTTGCGCCTACGAGCCGTAGCCAACAACAAATTCCAGAGAAACACAAGCCATCGTTTCAATCAATCTTAGACTTTGCCGGTTTTTGAGAATACTTTTTACAGTCCTAAGAATGAAAGAGTTTAATAAATCTGTCTGAAGATATACAATAAAATATGGTAACGCTCTGCATGTAACTTCTCTGTACCGGGTTTCTTGAGTTGTAAATTTTGCTGTGACAGATTTCCTCGTCTGTTTTATAAATAATAAAACCATCGGTTTAGTTTATGAGGCTTTAGTGGATGTTATCTATATACATATATCTGCTATGTCTATTATATCCTAATTTTTACATTAACATGTGAACACATTATCTAGCCTCACAAGTCATCCATTCATGCATTCACTCTGTAGTCTCGCAAGATATGAGTGGACAAGTACACAAGGTTGTATCACAAGATATGTCTTTTATCTCACAAGATGCAAACTTTGTCTCGGTAGGTTTTGGTATTCATGCATCCAAGTGCACAAGAACGTTCCTTGCAGGTAAAGAAAAAGGGTTCTTAGGCACAAAATTGTAATAAAACTGCTCTGTTTCATTAGTAATAAAACCGGAAGGTTTGGTTTTTTTTTTTTTTTTTTTGTGCAAAGAAGGTTTGGTTATGGTGTAGTAGATCTTTTCGAAAAACAGGTGAAAAAAAACAGATTTTGGTCTCTTCTTTAGCTTTTATTTAATTAATTATGCAATTAACCTCAACTCAATCCAAATTTTTCTCACAATCTTCACATAATAAAATAAAAATAAAAACGAAAATCTGAATAAACAATAATAGAAATAGAGACCAAAATCAAATAGCTAGCTGATAGTGAAAACTAATGGTGTTGAAGATATTGATAGAATTCATGAACAAAGAAACTTGTGAAATGATTTTCTATTTTTCTCAATCAGAAAATGTTGTTACAATTGGTCTTATATACAATTACACTAAACCAAAGTAAACCAAAGCTAAAACACAAAACAGATAAACCGGATCTAATTACATGGTTATCTGATCAATTCTAAGAGCCCCCCTCAAGATGGAGGTGCATATATATTAAGAACTCCCATCTTGGACATGTTTTCCCGAAAAGGAGCTGGATAAAGAGCTTTGGTCAGGACATCTGCAAGTTGATTGTCTGTGCGAACATACATGGTCTTGAGGATCCCTAATTCAATGCATTCCCTGACTTTGTGGCAATCAAATTCAATGTGTTTCGTACGTTCATGAAACACTGAATTGTTAGCAATGTGAAGAGCTGCAGTGTTGTCACAATACAAGTAAGCAGGGAGAGTAAAAGGAACCTTCAAAGCCTTTAGAAGAGCACTTAACCATATCAATTCTTTAGTAATAACCGACATGGCTCTGTATTCTGCTTCAGCAGAGCTCATGGAAACAATATCTTGCTTCTTGGATCTCCAGGAGACTAAAGAATTACCAAGGAACACTGCAAAACCAGTAACTGATCTTCTGGAATCACGACATGTACCCCAATCAGAATCTGAAAATCCTCGAAGTGTAAAATCTGCATCTGTACCATAAAATATTCCTTGACCAATAGTACCTTTCAAATACCTCAAAACTTTATGAATGGCCTGCAAGTGAATCAGCTTAGGAGCACTTGAATACTGAGCCAACTTTGAGACAGTGAAAGTGATATCAGGTCTAGTGATGGTAAGATACTGCAATTTACCAATCAATCTGCGATACTGCTTGATATTTTCAATAGTATCACCTTCAGCTTCAGAGAATTTCTGATTTGGCTCCATAGGAATGGAAGAGGGTTTGCAATCTGAAAATCCAGAAGATGCCAACAAGTCAAGTACATATTTCCTCTGACATAAAGAAATTCCCTCTGCAGTCCTGGCGATCTCAATACCAAGAAAAAATTTTGGTTCTCCTAAGTCTCTGAGTTGAAAATAACCACGCAGTTGTTGTGTAAGCTCAGATGCTGCAGCCTCAGTAGTACTGGCAATGAGAATATCATCCACATATACTAAGACCACCAAATAATTGCCATTACTGAACTTCACAAACAAGGTGTGATCACCATGACATTTCTCAAACCCCAAACCAACCAATGTAGTAGAAAATTTAATAAACCATTGCCTGGAAGCTTGCTTTAGCCCATAAATAGACTTGTGCAGTCTACACACGGCATTAGGAGAGACTTCTTCACCTTGAATCTCTGCATATCCTGGTGGTAATTTCATGTATATTTCCTCAGCAAGGTCACCATTTAAGAAAGCATTAGAAATATCTAATTGGTTTAAAAACCATTGCATCTTAGGTGCGAGGGATAGAAGTAATTTCACAGTCGCCATCTTGGCAACAGGTGAGAATGTATCTATAAAATCTATACCCTCTTGCTGAGTATACCCTTTAGCCACCAGACGTGCTTTATACCTTTCAATGCTTCCATCAGCTAAAAATTTTATGGTAAATAACCATTTGCAACCCACTGCAACTTTCCCAGCAGGTAGATCACATATACTCCAAGTACCTGTTCTCACAAAAGCACCAATTTCCTTTCCCATAGCATCATTCCATTGTTTGTCAAGCCGAGCCTCTGAATATTTTTGTGGTAATTTTGTAGTGGTGATAATATTAATAAAAGCATTAAAAGGCTCAGATAAGTATGAATAAGAAATATAATTTGCTAAAGGATAAGGAGATGTTTTAGTGGGAGTCTTAGTCCTAGTAGGAGTATTATTATAGCAATGAAAGTCCTGCAAATGGGAAGGCAGTTTTCTCTGCCTAGTAGATTTAAGTTCAGAAGAAACAGAAATCAAGGAGGATGACTCATCAG
>NW_003302553.1:10067720-10115760 GCF_000004255.2 Arabidopsis lyrata subsp. lyrata | reverse complement strand
CTTAGCAGAGATCCATCAATAAAACCTAGCTTGTTTTTCGCATCTAGGCTGATTCTCATCGCTATTGACCAACTATTGTAGTTACTACCATCAAGAACATGAGCTACAATCGATAAACCTGGATGATCGGAAGAGTGAAGAAACATCGGATTTTCGAAAGGATCAGAAGCCTTCGATACAGATCCATGAACTTCATACGATTCCGGTTTGAGAGAAAAAGGTTGTTTCATGCTCGCAAGCTTTGGATCTTCATCGATCCCTGAATCACGAACAGATTTGACCGCAGATCCTTCATCCTCCGGTGTTACACTTCTGTTTCTCAGTTTTCCTCCTTTCTTCACCATTTTCTACCAAATCGAAGCTGCGGAATAGAAATCGGACGTGATAAAAGAGATTTTCCGGTGAAAAATTGAAGAATCTGAAGATAAAAAGAGGTGAAATCACCAGATTTTGGAGAAGAAAAGCTCTGATACCATGATAGAATTCATGAACAAAGAAACTTGTGAAATGATTTTCTATCTTTCTCAATCAGAAAATGTTGTTACAATTGGTCTTATATACAATTACACTAAACCAAAGTAAACCAAAGCTAAAACACAAAACAGATAAACCGGATCTAATTACATGGTTATCTGATCAATTCTAAGAGGTGTTGATGTGGTGGTTCCACATACCAATTGGGAAGTTGTCTCGTTTGATCAGAAACCATTGTATCCCAAATTCTCTTGGACGGTCAACAAATTCTCTAAGTTGAAAGTGAATACCTACGAATCAAAGAAGTTTTTAATGGGAGGAAAGAATTGGTGAGTAATCAATAGTTTTATATTAACATAATGATCTGAAATAACATCACTATGTTTTAACAATTTATAATGTTTTTAGGGTGATAATGTTGTATCCCAAGGGCAAAACAAATTGCAAATTCTTATCCCTCTATCTGAAAGCTGATGATAAAACAATAAAGGAAGAAGTTTATGCGCAAGTGGATATGCGAATTGTCGACCCATTTGGATGCAATCACGTTACTAGGACAAGTAAGTCATAACATTTTGTTTAGATATTGTGATGTATATTCATGAGAGATTAAATTCTGTTTACTGCAGGTAAATGTTGGTATCAGAATTCTTCCACTTATAGTTGGGGTTGGCCTGAATTTGTGTCTTTAGCTAAACTCCGGGAGGCTTATTTGAACAAAGAAGGCTCTTTGAAAGTAGAAGTCGAATTTAAAGTTGTTTCTGCCACCAAATACTTTTCCTGAAGATATCTCTTAGAATTGATCAGATAACCATGTAATTAGATCCGGTTTATCTGTTTTGTGTTTTAGCTTTGGTTTACTTTGGTTTAGTGTAATTGTATATAAGACCAATTGTAACAACATTTTCTGATTGAGAAAGATAGAAAATCATTTCACAAGTTTCTTTGTTCATGAATTCTATCATGGTATCAGAGCTTTTCTTCTCCAAAATCTGGTGATTTCACCTCTTTTTATCTTCAGATTCTTCAATTTTTCACCGGAAAATCTCTTTTATCACGTCCGATTGCTATTCCGCAGCTTCGATTTGGTAGAAAATGGTGAAGAAAGGAGGAAAACTGAGAAACAGAAGTGTAACACCGGAGGATGAAGGATCTGCGGTCAAATCTGTTCGTGATTCAGGGATCGATGAAGATCCAAAGCTTGCGAGCATGAAACAACCTTTTTCTCTCAAACCGGAATCGTATGAAGTTCATGGATCTGTATCGAAGGCTTCTGATCCTTTCGAAAATCCGATGTTTCTTCACTCTTCCGATCATCCAGGTTTATCGATTGTAGCTCATGTTCTTGATGGTAGTAACTACAATAGTTGGTCAATAGCGATGAGAATCAGCCTAGATGCGAAAAACAAGCTAGGTTTTATTGATGGATCTCTGCTAAGACCACCTGTTAGTGATTCAAAATTCCGTCTATGGAGCAGATGCAACAGTATGGTGAAGTCGTGGATTCTTAATGTCGTGAATAAGGAAATCTATGACAGTATTCTATACTATGAAGATGCTGTTGAGATGTGGATTGATTTGTTTACTCGTTTTAAGGTGAATAATCTACCAAGGAAGTACCAATTGGAACAAGCTGTGATGACTCTTAAGCAGGGACAACTGGATCTCTCCACTTATTTTACGAAGAAGAAGACGTTGTGGGAACAATTGTCTAACACCAAATCTCGTACTGTGAAGAAGTGTGACTGTGATCAAGTAAAAGAACTGCTGGAGGAAGCAGAAACAAGTAAGGTTATACAATTTCTGATGGGTTTGAATGATGATTTTAATAACATTAGGGGTCAAATTCTCAACATGAAGCCTAGACCAAGTCTGAATGAGATCTATAACATGCTAGATCAAGATGAGAGTCAGAGGTTGGTAGGTTTTGTTTCAAAACCAGTCCCTAGTCCTGCAGCGTTTCAGACTCAAGGTGTAATCAGTGATCAGACTCCAATTCTACTAGCTCAGGGAAACTTCAAGAAACCTAAGTGTTCACACTGCAATCGTATTGGACATACTGTGGACAAATGTTACAAGGTTCATGGGTATCCTCCAGGTCATCCTAGGGCAAAGCAGAACTCTTATGTTGGAACAGCAAATCTAGCTAGCGTCGATCAGTTGAATATCACTGCACCTAGTTCTGAGCCAGACCACATGTCTAAGGATCACATCCAACAAATGATCTCATACTTAAGTACCCAGCTTCAGTCCCCTAGTATCACTTCATGCCCTGACAAAGCTATAGCCTCGACTTCAAATTCTGTACCTACTATCTCACAGATAACAGGTACTTTCCTTTCTCTCTATGATTACACCTATTATGACATGTTGACTTCTTCTGTACCTCATGAAACTGAGTTGTCTTTTAGAGCTTGGGTAGTAGATTCAGGGGCTAGTCATCATGTTACTCATCAAAGAGAAATCTATCTAGAATACAAAACCTTAGATAGAACATATGTTAGACTTCCCAATGGTCAAACAGTCAAAATAGAGGGTACTGGATACATTCAACTTACTGATGCTTTAGCTCTCCACAATGTTTTGTATATTCCTGAGTTCAAATTTAATTTATTGAGTGTTAGTGTAATTACTAAAACATTGCAATCTAAAGTGAGTTTTACATCTGATGAATGTATGATTCAGGCTCTTACCAAGGAATTGATGCTTGGAAAAGGTAGTCAAGTCGGCAATTTATATGTTCTGAATCTGGATAAAACTCTTGTCGACATGTCTTCTTTTCCAGGTACTACTGTTTGTTCTAGTCTTAAGATTGATGCTGACATGTGGCACAAAAGATTAGGTCACCCTTCTTTTGCTAAGATAGATACTCTTTCTGATGTTTTGTTGTTACCAAAGCAAAAGATTAATAATAAAATCACACATTGTCACATTTGCCATTTATCTAAACAGAAGCATTTACCTTTTAAATCTTTGAATCATATGCGTGAAAAAGCCTTTGAATTGGTTCATATAGATACTTGGGGTCCTTTTTCTGTTCCTACTGTAGATGGTTATAGGTATTTCTTGACAATTGTTGATGATTTTAGTCGTGCTACTTGGTTATATATGCTTAAACAAAAGTCTGATGTGTTAACTGTTTTTCCGGGTTTTCTTAAAATGGTTGAAACTCAGTATAATGCTAAAGTTTGTTCAGTTAGGTCTGATAATGCTCATGAATTGAAGTTTAATGCATTGTTTTTAAAAGAAGGTATTAAATCTTATCACTCATGCCCTGAAACTCCTGAACAAAATTCTGTGGTAGAGAGAAAACATCAGCACCTGTTGAATGTAGCTAGGGCTCTTATGTTTCAGTCTGGGGTTCCATTAGAGTATTGGGGTGAATGTGTTTTGACAGCAGTGTTTCTTATTAATAGGTTACCATCCCCTGTCATTGATAATAAAACTCCTTATGAAAGACTCACAAATGAAACACCAGATTACTCATCCCTTAAGGCTTTTGGTTGCTTATGTTACTGTTCTACTTCACCTAAATCTAGAACTAAGTTTGATCCTAGAGCTAAGGCTTGCATTTTTATAGGATATCCTATGGGTTATAAAGGTTACAAGCTATTAGATATAGAGACATACTCAGTTTCTATTTCTAGACATGTTATATTCTATGAGGATATTTTTCCTTTTGCATCATCTACTATCCCAGATGATACAAAGCATTTCTTTCCTCATATTTCTCTTCCTGCACCAAACACTGATGGACATATGCCTCTAGTGCAACCATCTTATGATGCTCCTCAACATTCTGATGAGTCATCCTCCTTGATTTCTGTTCCTTCTGAACTTAAATCTACTAGGCAGAGAAAACTGCCTTCCCATTTGCAGGACTTTCATTGCTATAATAATACTCCTACTATTACTAAGACTCCCACTAAAACATCTCCTTATCCTTTAGCAAATTATATTTCTTATTCATACTTATCTGAGCCTTTTAATGCTTTTATTAATATTATCACCACTACAAAATTACCACAAAAATATTCAGAGGCTCGGCTTGACAAACAATGGAATGATGCTATGGGAAAGGAAATTGGTGCTTTTGTGAGAACAGGTACTTGGAGTATATGTGATCTACCTGCTGGGAAAGTTGCAGTGGGTTGCAAATGGTTATTTACCATAAAATTTTTAGCTGATGGAAGCATTGAAAGGTATAAAGCACGTCTGGTGGCTAAAGGGTATACTCAGCAAGAGGGTATAGATTTTATAGATACATTCTCACCTGTTGCCAAGATGGCGACTGTGAAATTACTTCTATCCCTCGCACCTAAGATGCAATGGTTTTTAAACCAATTAGATATTTCTAATGCTTTCTTAAATGGTGACCTTGCTGAGGAAATATACATGAAATTACCACCAGGATATGCAGAGATTCAAGGTGAAGAAGTCTCTCCTAATGCCGTGTGTAGACTGCACAAGTCTATTTATGGGCTAAAGCAAGCTTCCAGGCAATGGTTTATTAAATTTTCTACTACATTGGTTGGTTTGGGGTTTGAGAAATGTCATGGTGATCACACCTTGTTTGTGAAGTTCAGTAATGGCAATTATTTGGTGGTCTTAGTATATGTGGATGATATTCTCATTGCCAGTACTACTGAGGCTGCAGCATCTGAGCTTACACAACAACTGCGTGGTTATTTTCAACTCAGAGACTTAGGAGAACCAAAATTTTTTCTTGGTATTGAGATCGCCAGGACTGCAGAGGGAATTTCTTTATGTCAGAGGAAATATGTACTTGACTTGTTGGCATCTTCTGGATTTTCAGATTGCAAACCCTCTTCCATTCCTATGGAGCCAAATCAGAAATTCTCTGAAGCTGAAGGTGATACTATTGAAAATATCAAGCAGTATCGCAGATTGATTGGTAAATTGCAGTATCTTACCATCACTAGACCTGATATCACTTTCACTGTCTCAAAGTTGGCTCAGTATTCAAGTGCTCCTAAGCTGATTCACTTGCAGGCCATTCATAAAGTTTTGAGGTATTTGAAAGGTACTATTGGTCAAGGAATATTTTATGGTACAGATGCAGATTTTACACTTCGAGGATTTTCAGATTCTGATTGGGGTACATGTCGTGATTCCAGAAGATCAGTTACTGGTTTTGCAGTGTTCCTTGGTAATTCTTTAGTCTCCTGGAGATCCAAGAAGCAAGATATTGTTTCCATGAGCTCTGCTGAAGCAGAATACAGAGCCATGTCGGTTATTACTAAAGAATTGATATGGTTAAGTGCTCTTCTAAAGGCTTTGAAGGTTCCTTTTACTCTCCCTGCTTACTTGTATTGTGACAACACTGCAGCTCTTCACATTGCTAACAATTCAGTGTTTCATGAACGTACGAAACACATTGAATTTGATTGCCACAAAGTCAGGGAATGCATTGAATTAGGGATCCTCAAGACCATGTATGTTCGCACAGACAATCAACTTGCAGATGTCCTGACCAAAGCTCTTTATCCAGCTCCTTTTCGGGAAAACATGTCCAAGATGGGAGTTCTTAATATATATGCACCTCCATCTTGAGGGGGGCTCTTAGAATTGATCAGATAACCATGTAATTAGATCCGGTTTATCTGTTTTGTGTTTTAGCTTTGGTTTACTTTGGTTTAGTGTAATTGTATATAAGACCAATTGTAACAACATTTTCTGATTGAGAAAGATAGAAAATCATTTCACAAGTTTCTTTGTTCATGAATTCTATCAACACCAAACTCGCATTGATCTCCATCGAAGACATATCCGTTTTCCGGATCATTGAATGTATCAAGCGGAATCACTTGCGAAAATCCCCATACCGGTCTTAATGCATTGAACTGGTTCCCTTCAACATCTGCATATATATATATTCCATCAATGACTACACACATATACATGTAATATATAGAGAGAATGGGCTATGGTATAACCTTGAATAGTAAAGAAATTATTTTCTTTCTTGTTGTAAACGAAAAAGGTGAGATATATATGCCAAAACCGTGGATGCGACGAGGCTTTTGCTATCTAATTCAACATACATTGAAAGAAATCCACTTCCCTTGTCTTTTTTGTTACCCTTTGGATATATAACCAATCTCCTGATTTTTACAACAAAAATGAATAAATGAGTTATATGTTTTTATAATGATTTTAGCATGAACAAATTAATAACTACGGGACGTTGATCATTACCAGTTGTATTTGCCGGAAGAGAAATAACGGGATTTGTATTGAGCTGAGAGAGGCTTTGGATCTTCATGGAATAAGTAGATGGCAGACGATCTTCAAACTTGCTCCTTCTTGTAGAATTTGCTTCTACGCATGATTTATCTTCTTTCCACATTCTGTTTCACCCTTGAGAGAGACTCAAACAAGATTATAACAAGAAGGCAAAGATATGATCAATCGTTTTCAAATATATGTATTTAAAGAGCGTATAAGAGAGAATATATCCAAATATGAAAAGAAGGCGAATTTATAGTCTTTTGTTCGTTTGTTTTTTTTTGTTTCCTAGTGGGATTAGGTTTTGGTTTGACGACGGATTAATTATTAATTATTTCTTGACGTTGATAATAGACGAAGTTAATCCTTATCCTACTGCCGTAAACAAATTTTATCTTTGCATTACTTTAATTTAAATGAGGGAGAATTTCTTTTTACAGTTCATATGTAAATTGGTACTTTTTTTTTGTTTGCTAAGAACATAAATATTTCATAGAAATGTAAAAATTTAGGTTTACAATCATGGATTATATAGATTATAATCCTAAAGAATGGTCCTATGGCACACAAAAAAAAATGGGCATGGAAGCATAGTTCTTAAACATGATCTCAGTCCGTCCACTCGACATATATACAAAGCGAATGGAGTTGAACAAAGTGATAATTAATGATATTGGTGCGCTTCTCATGTGGTAAGATAGAGACAAAGGGTGTGTGCACAAGCAATAGAAGCCTTTTAATGTAAACTAGGTAAGAATCCGTGCTATGCACATGTCAATTTTATGTTATATACCTTTATATTAAAAAAACTTACAAATTAAATTTCAAATATTTTAGTGACTTATATTATCAAAAAGTTGCATTTACGTCATTCTAAGTTGAAACTTAAGATTTAAGGTTGCAATTTAAATTTTTATAATATATGAAATAATTTGTTGGGTGTTGAAATGTATAAACTATATATTTATATTGTTTAATTCTATAATAGAAAAACATATTTCATGTAATCATATATATGAAAGTTGGCCAACTCTCTTCATATGAATGTCACATCATCACACAAGAAAATGACATGTGTCATTCAACATTATTTAAATTAAAAATAAGCAAAATTAATTGAGAAAAACTCAAAAGTCTCCTATATGTTAAATTCTCCATTAATCCCTTTCTTAAATGATTTTTTCAAAATAAAAAGAAAATTATTAAATTATTTTAATAAATCAATTACTACTTTCATTTTACTTTTATTATTTTTCTAATTTTTTAATTTAATGGTAAATGGTCATCACTCTATAATGACTAAATAATTATTTGTGTTGTAGTTTAGTTGTTTGCAAACCTAATATCTTATTAGTTTAGTAATTTTACTTTTAATATTTTCTTATTATTACGTTATGGTCATATCTTATCATATGACATTATCTCTTTTCATTTTTGTGTCTTATAGTAAGTTTCGAACATGACATACAAATTTTTTCAAGTAATGAGATTTTGAGACGTTAGACATACCACGAAATTCAAGACATCTATTTCTCTTGTATGGCTATAAGCAATAGCATAAAATCTAAAAGTGTTGCTTAAATAATTCTTTAGTTTTTTCTTTCATTTTCTTATTTTCATAGAAAACTCTTGAGATCAAAATATCTTATATTCTTGTTGTGTGTATTCATGATAGTGAACAAATATTAGAATCTTATATATAAAAATAATCAGATTATACATGAAAATGTATAAATTGATATTTAGAATCAAAAACGAATCTAACAATAAAAATTGTAAATACATAAGATGAGTCTAATTTTATTACCTATACAATAACAAACAAAAAATAAATATAAATTAGTGAAAAAAATAATTAACATATTTTTATCTTAACAATTTTCAAAACAAACTCACGCGTAGCGTGGGAGTTCATCTAGTAGAAATAAAAGTGTTTTGTAGAAGCTTTTTTTTTCTTACATCTTTGGATCGACAAGACCCGATGCATATACATAGTCAATTCCTACTACGCGGGGTAACGCGACTTAGTGGATTCGAACTCCGGTGGGGAAGGCGGAGTCAAATAGACTTAACCACTTGACTAAAGACACATCCCCAGAAGCTTTCTTATTTAAAAATTTAAGATATTTAGTTTTGGTAAGCATAATCAAAACTAGCAAAACAAAACTTAACATGCAGAGAAGGTGGTCCTTCAATAATTGATGTCTATTATCAAAGTTCAATTATATGCACATTTTCATCTAATAAATCGTTGCTTGTGAAAGGTGCCCTTAGGTAAACATGTCGACATCTACATTAATTTGATGTCTATTATCAAAGCTATAGTATATCCAATTAGGGTTTAAGGATTTTGTAATTACCAGTTGTATTTGCCGGAAGAGATAGTAAGGGATTTGTATGCGGATTTAGGGAAGAGTTTCTTGAGTTGAGAGAGGCTTTGTATCTTCATGGAATACGAACAAGGAGAGCGATATACTAACGTGTCGTTTGTCATTGTAGAATCTTTTACTACGCTTGAATCTTCTGCTGCTTCTAGAAAGAAGATTAGAGACAGAGACCTAATCACGAATATATAAAGGGAGGCAAAAGAGTCTCTCTTTGTTTGTTTCCTCGTGTGAATGTGTTTACGCTAGAGCCTAATTTTTCCTCGTTATTCAGTAGTAGACACGAAACCTGACCTTACTAAGGCGATGGGCCTTATATATTATAATCAAAGGCCCATTTAGTTCGAAGCTCGTATTTTAACTTGATATGACTAAAGTACCCATGACGATCATGTGAATTTACCAAACCATCCTTTTTCTTCTTCTTCTCCGTAAGAGTTAGAACAAGGCTTGTTCTCCAAGACGCTTTTTAATCTCTCTCACAACGCCGGAGAAAAGCAAATCGGAATCGGAGTATAAGACGAACAGATCTGTATACGAAGATGGAGTGTGTATTCGGTCTTGTTGGAAATGGATTCGCCATCGTCGCTGCTGATACATCGGCGGTTCACAGTATCCTTCTCCACAAAAACAACGAAGACAAGATCATGGTTCTTGACTCTCACAAGCTTGTTGCTGCTAGTGGCGAGCCTGGTGACCGGTAATTTCTGTATCTGTATCTCTGTAATTTAGCGGTGGAGGTAGTAATTTTGACTGTCTTCGGATTTTGGGATTGATTAGGGTTCAATTTACGGAGTACGTTCAGAAGAATGTGTCGTTGTACAAATTCCGTAACGGAATCCCTTTGACTACCGCCGCTGCTGCGAATTTCACTCGCGGAGAGCTCGCTACTGCGTTGAGGAAGGTAAAGCTCTTCTTCGATTACAGTTCTATGTGAATTGTATTGAAGCTTCCCTCTGGGATTGTAGTGTGACTGTCCCAAACTTGAAGGAACTTACTATATTGTTCTGTGCTTGAATGTCGTATATAGCATCGTCTATAGCCAAATGATCACTACAAGAGTTGCAGAAGTTTCCTTATATTGATTGTTATTGTCTAGAATATTGATCCATCTTTTCTTGGTGGAAAAGATGAAGCTCGCGTTGCAACTGATAGTTTCTTATGTCCATGGATTGTTTCGACTCTGTGTTAGACTTTGAAAGGCTAGAATGACTTGATTTATGTAAAATGTGAGGGTAATTTATTATCATTTTCGGTTTGATATCCAAGAATTATAATAGTCTTGAGGATTATACACAATAAACTCATATGGCCTTTGCTCTGGATTTCCTTGTTTCTGTTTTGTTTATGATTGGCTACTTATCAATGATGTCGAAAAATGTGAGATATCTCTGTGTGTTTTCTTTTTGATCAGAATCCGTATTCGGTGAATATCCTTATGGCTGGCTATGACAATGAGTCTGGTGCATCCCTTTACTACATTGACTACATTGCAACTCTTCACAAAGTCGACAAGGGAGCTTTCGGTTACGGGTCCTATTTCTCCCTCTCCACGATGGACAGGCATTACCGCAGCGACATGTCTGTAGAAGAAGCCATTGAACTGGTTGACAAATGCATACTTGAGATCCGGTCAAGATTGGTCGTTGCACCGCCAAACTTTGTGATCAAGATTGTTGACAAAGATGGAGCTCGTGATTACGCTTGGCGTCAGTCCGTAAAGGATGTCACAACTGCTGCTGTCTGAGTTGGTTTGTGTTTGGTTTCAAATGTTGTGTGTCTGTGACATTTGCTTTTGATTTTAAGTTGGGAGTTAGTGTTTTGACACTTTTAATCTTTGAGCATCAATAGTGTTTGCGATTCCATAAAAATGATATGTATTACTTCAACAATACAAAATAAATCTCACTCGAAACAAAGAACAATATACACAAGCTTATTCCACAAAGCAATGACCAAATAAATGGTTTCTTTATATAATCAACAATGCATAAATCAAATCACATGAGGAATACAAAGAAACAAAGAAATCATCATTAGTAGAATTTGAGAGCTACGAGGGCGATGCTGAATAAGAAAAGAGATGGTGAGAGTGCGTAAGCAGATGAAGGAGTCTCAGAAGGTCGACTGGTGCTGCCTCCGTCGTCTGATGTTGGAGCTCCACCATCGGCAGATGGTGTGAAAGGTCGGGTTGTATCAGACTGTGGTGTCTGAGCTGACGCAGTTGGCTCTGGGACTATAGGATTCGTCGCTGGACCTGGAGACATCGACGGTCCAAATGTACCAGCAGGTCCTGTTCCCAAAACAGAAAAATTCTTATCAATTTATCTTCCAAGCAACTAGATATGTAATTAATTGAGATAATAATGTGATTGATTGTTTACCAGGAGCAGCAGCTGGAGCAATATTGGCTGTAAAAAGATGGAAGGTCAAACATAAATTAGATGATTGATTCAAGCAGTCATATATAAAATGTAATGATTAGAGGGGAATGATTTGATTCTATTTGCCTTGGCATTGAAGAGGGACTCTAGGCATGTTACAAGCACGAGGAAGAGAGACGGCGGTTGTGCGGTTAATCGGAATATTGAAAGGCACAGTTCCAGTGACAATTAGACAGAGACATCCCATCCCTCCGGTGGTCAAAGACCTCAGCGAATTGCAACAATCAGACGACGGCGAAGTTCCGTTGCTGCTACTGTTGGTTATGAAGTTCATACAAGGACTTACAGTGGTCATCATAGACGGAGTACATTGGCTAAGTGGTTGTTGTTGACTGCGAATCGGAAAAGCAAGCACTGCTATCATCGCCACCACCACGACTAGAATCTTCGACATTGTTGGATAGATTAAGGTTTGTTTGTTTGTTGTTCTTTTGATGTTTAATGTTTTGTGTTTGAAGTGTGATGAGAAGAAAGCAATTGTGGGATTCGGTTTTATAGATTGGAGAAAAGTGGAGGGAAGAAAAGGAAGTGTGTATAGGTCAACTACTAATAACTAACTCATGTTCGTTTTTGTTAATTGGAGTCGTTGGTGGAAGTGAATTGGCCAATGGGATGCGTACATGTGTATGGGAGGATTGTGGTAGATACATGTCTTGTATTGTATTAGATGAACCACTCTTTCACGGTTGTTCTGTTTTGGTAACTAAACAAGAGATCAAAGAGATTCCATTTACTTTTAAGTCCATTACTTTCATGTTGAGTTGAGACAAAATATTCAGCTTACAAGACAAAAGACATACATGTGCTCTCAATGATGGAGATGATAAAAAATGATAGAGTTAGTAGCTTAATATGATCTGAACATGTATCCATTTACAATTAAATGAAAGATAAAACTGTTTATTGCAAAATATTTACTTTATTCATTGCTATTACTTTATTTGACGTCCACCAAAAGTCATTGATATCGTGATGTCAAGGAAAAAAAAAAGTCATTGATTTAGTTTGTAATATTTTTTGCCATTTACCATTGACTCAAAATCATTCATGGCTACTGATTTTCTTAGTTTCATTTCATTTGTCTTATTCGGATATTTAGTATTTTCTTTCTTTATGGTCGATAATTCAACTTTCATATAGGTTTAAAACACGGCAACCATATGACTAAAATAACTCACCATTGAATCAAACAAAAATCAACATAATTTTGGTCTAGAACGTCAAAAGACTTGTAAAAGATGATGTCCTAACTGAGAATTTTCGACACCTGTTATTACTTATTAGTCAAGTCAATACAAAAAAAAAAAAAAAAAAAAAAGAATACAAAACAAATCTGTGTTATTGTAATAGTAATTAGCAAAACTCCATAAACCTTAATCAAAGGAAGTAGTTCAACAACTAAAGCCTAGACCGTCACAAAGACCACCGACCCCAAAATTACAAACGGATCAGTTCTGTTCACAACACAACACTCATTTTGTCCGAATCTGAACAGATCAAACCAAAAACTGTTAGAAAAGTAGGAAAGAGTTGGTCACCCAAATTAAGCCACCTTTACTTCCTCAATTCCTTATTTATACCCTAAAAGACTCCACAATATCCCAATCAAACAAACAAACATAACAAAAACCAACAAAACAAACTCAAAAGGATTCTTCTTCAAACACAAAATCTCAAGGAAACATGAAAATGGGAATGAGTTTAGTGTTTCTTACAGTTTTTATGGCAGTGATGTCTTCTACAAGGGTCTCTGCCCAGTCCAGCTGTACAAATGTGTTGATTAGCTTGGCGCCGTGTCTCAACTACATAACCGGAAACTCTACCTCTCCTACTCAGCAATGCTGTCGTCAGTTGGGTAGCGTAGTCCAGTCTTCTCCTGCCTGTTTGTGTCAAGTCCTCAACGGTGGAGGCTCTCAGCTTGGGATCAATGTTAACCAAACACAAGCTCTTGGTCTGCCAACGGCTTGTAATGTTCAGACTCCTCCTGTCAGTCGCTGTAATACCGGTAAGAATTTCAAAACATCAGTTTATGAAGATTGTTCCAATCCTAGTTCTTGCGAATCTTACGCAGTATTATGTTTTTGCAGCTGGTGGTGGTGGTGGTGGTTCTTCTTCTGACTCTCCTGCAGAATCACCAAACTCTTCAGGTAAATGACTTAAAAACAGATATAAAAGAAGAAACACCAATCTCAATATAGTCTTTCTGTTATCTAATGCATCCATATCGATTATGTTAGGACCAGGAAGTGGATCGAAAACCATACCAGCAGGGGAAGGAGACGGACCATCGTCTGATGGAAGCTCTATCAAGTTCTCATTTCCCTTTCTTGCCTTCCTTTCCGCAGCTTCCTACATCGCAATCTTCTGAGTTACTGTTTTCCCATCTACGTTTCTCCTGAAACCGATCAAGCTTTTGTGCCACTCAGATTGCATTCTTTATTTGTCCCTATTTATTCACATTTCGTTGTGATTTTGTGTGATGTATTTTATGCTCTGTGAATCCCTTACTCTCCCGGTGATATTGCTTTGTTGTACCAACGGAGAGCATTTTGGATCTCTTTACCTTTTACAATAAATATTACTTTCCAGAACACAATTTGAAGAACAGAACATTAGCTCTCTCAACAAATTTCAGTTTAGATGGCAGCAATCTAACTATTTTGGGTTCAACTTCGCATGATATAAAACATCCTATAGAATATGACAGACTTTAGGTGGCAAGCAACGTTAACTATGAAACATGAAGTTGTGAGATAAACTATTTAAGTTGGATATGAGAAGAACCAAACTTCAACCGCAGTATGCAATGGGAAGAAACCAACAGAATACAGTCAATATCCACACCTGAACCGCGCACATATATACTATTCACATACAAAAAATAAGAAGCGTGATAAGTTAAAATCAAATACTGCATATAATAAAAAGTACAAGCGAAAATTTGAGATCTATAAGACTTCCTCTCTCGTTATGAACACGAGAAAAAACAAGTGAATGATGCAGTACTTTTGTTTCCATACCTCAAACTTTAGTTGACAAGAGCCATGGTTTGATCATTGGAGTTAGACAGTCTTCACTGCACAAGCTAAATGGGAAGTTAGAAACTTCCTCACCATAGTTAGAGCTAAAGATAAGAACAGCTAGTCTTCCTGAAACATCATCTAAAGAACTTCAACCTGTAACAACAACATGAAAACAAGAAGAAGATGACTATGAGGGCTTCTGTTCTTCACATATTACCCCCATTCACAGTTCTTTGTAAACGTTTGCCACATTTACTAACAAGAAAGTTTCAGTCTCTAAATCCTGTGAATGCAATGCAGGCAAGCATTAAATAAGGCATTGAATGTTTGTAATCGAATGGAGAAGATGCAAATCTTAGCAATAAGATATAATACATCATAATATATTGATCTTAATTCACCTTCCAAAAGACCAAGAGACGTGAAGCAAAGCTAATGAACAGTTTCAATTTATCATTAATTGAAAACCATCACATTGCATAACAACTTTGTTGTCACTATGTTATATAATGTTACAGAAGAAAAAATGATGAAAGATGATACAGAAAAGGATATTCTACAACAATTTAAATACTAAGAATGCGACCGAGATCGCACAAACTCCTCGAGTTTTTCCCAGACTTCTAATGCAGCAGCCCGGTCTTGATGCCGCTTATTCTTGCTAATCTGATTAGTTCAGAAAACACAAAAGAAGTTCCTTAGATTCAGTAAATCATATCTCGATGATAACTCTACACTAACAATAGACAAAAAGTGTGTTAAAGTTCGCACCGAGATGATCTTTACATTCCATTGCTTCACTGTCTTGGCTGATTCGATACTGTCATCTTCAAACCGCAAGAAGAACCCAATGACTGCAAACAATAGAAAAAACGATATCATCAGCACCAAATAGAAACCGAAACCACACAAGACAAAAGATTTTAACTTTTCAGTGTCTAACGCTCCTAGAATCATATTTCCTTACTCTTATTGAATATCTCAACGTGATCCTTAAAAGGCCAATCCTTAAACTGCCAATCCTTCCCCAATACAAAAACCGCAACAACACGATCCCAATCATCAGGCTTCAAAGCAGAAGGCTTATCCCTAACTTCATAAGCAGTCACAACTCTCTCCCTATCTCTACTAAACTTCTTCTGAACCGTAATACAATCCGGCTTTAACCCCTTCATCTCCTTCGCCTTAACATCATTCGGTATATAAACACCATCTTCAAGAAACTCTTTAACATTATATATAGTAATCAACGTCTGAGACGCACTCGGCACAAGAATTATCGGCACGCCTTCTCCAATCTTCCCAGCTCTAAAATGAAGCTTAGATTTAGGATTAGCATCATAACCATTATCATCACCACCACCACTAAACCCTACAATACCTCTCTCTTCAGCTCCCATTAACCTACTCTTAGCAACTAATCCATCTTTCCTCTGATGTGACTCAATCCTCTGTCTCTCTTCTTCTCTTTTAGTCGAATTCACCAACACACTATAAAAATCTCTGTTCTTACACTGAAGAATCGCGTCACGGCTCTTCAACGGCCGTTCATTGGATCGAATCAGCATAATGTAATCAACATCTTCGCCGGATTTACCGAAATCTTCAACCTCCATATCCTCAATCGCGTTTTCACGCGACACAAACGCTGAATTATCTTGATCTGGTCGATACTCTTCGTTCTGCTTCTGACTCTGTGCGTTTTGCTGCTGAAGCAAAAGGTAATCAATCGAATCTGAAGAAGCGACTCTTCCGGTGAGGTAATCGAGTAGAGGTTTCCGATCTGGTAAAGTAACCGCCGGGACGGAGTTTTTGACGGTTGATTGCATATACTCTCCGTGTTTCAGATGTTGATTCTTCACATAGTGTACTAATGCTTCGAGTGTGTAGAGACTTCCACTTTTTGATCGGTACGCCGTCTCCGTCGCGCATGGGAACGAATATTCCGATCCGAATCTGTAGTTGACTCCAACTCGCTCTATTTTATCAACGTCTCCTCGGATTGTGAAATCTTTCAGCACTGATAAAGGATCCATAGCTTCAGAGGTAGAGATTGATCTTCGATTTCGATTTTAGGGTTTATGCTACGGAAGCTCACAGAGAGACTCTTGAGTCTTGAAGAAGAGAGTGAATAAAACCACAATGGGTAAATTAGTAATTTTATAAGTCCCGAAAGAAATGAAAAAGGCCCAAACAATTAATGGGCTTTCCAAGCCTAATAGAATAACCTCCTCCATGTATTTATTTACATTGGTTGCGTGTTCTATAAATAACAAAATTTTGCATCTATATTTTTTCTTCAACAAAGGATTTCGAAACCGTAGGAGATTCTACCAACTCTGCCGTATCTCTCAAGTTTTAAGAAGTCTTGAATGAATATGATGAAGAAGGCAACGACGGAGGAAATTATGGCTGTAACATATGTCTTTTAGGCAGGCCCGACTTCTTGCACAAAAAAAAAAAAGGCAGGCCCGACTCAAAACTAATTTGGTCTTTGTGCCAAAGTAAAAAATAAATCCAATTTTTTGTTCAATACTTAAGAAATTTGAAAATTTTAAGGCTCTTTTTACATAATTCTAAAGAAATTAGGACCTTAAATGTTTAAAAAAATTAATGAAAATTGGTGGTACCTTATGCTTTGGCACTGTTGGCACACCCATATAGTCGGCTCTGCTTTAGGGACATCAAACGGTTTCCAGTTTCCCTTGGTTTTGATGTTCGTAGGGTTCGTCCGTGCATTAAACAGTTTCCCTTGTGTTTTGGTTCGTTATTTAGCTTCCGCTCTCTATCAAGATTTGTGATAATCCACCCCCAGCTAATATTTTGGGCATATGCGATCTGATAGCCTTCTCTCGACCTAAGAGTGGATACAACCTTTTCCGGCTGTTTTCATATTATTCTCCTCAACGAGACCTCATCCTCTAGGAAAGCTTAATTTTTATTCTGAAAGCAATCCATGTTTCTCGTTTTTAATCACAATTCCAACATGTATACATATTGTTTACATATTAAAGAGCAAAAAGTTTGATAAGCTAGAATCAAATAATAAAATGTACAAAAGAGAATTTGAGATTGACCCAAAAAAGAGATTTGGAAGCTGATACTGATACTTTTATTTCTTCATGAACAAGAGGAGAAACATGGAATAATGCAGTACTTTTGTTTTCACACATCTAGCAGCCACTTGCTGTTAAACAATTGGTAAAACCAATATACGGGTTTACCCGAAGTATCCAAATATTAAAATTTTTGTATCCGACTCTTTGCAAAGTATTGAAAAATACTCAAAAATCTATAAAACCCAAGTATTTTTTAACCGAATCTAGCCAAAAGTAACTAAAACACCCAAAAATTCTTAACATCCAAATAATTTAGGCACTTAAATTTTTACAAGTATAAATATTACTAATATATTATAACTATGTACTTATATTTCGGGTATGTTCAGGTACTTGTTTGGGTTAGGGTTCGGGTCGGTTTCGGGTTTGGATTTTCGGGTTGTGAAGTTTAGAACCCGTTCGGATATTTTAAAACTTCGGATTCGGATCGGATTTTCGGGTCGGGTTCGGTTCGGTTCTTCGGGTTCGGGTAATATGCCCAGGCCTACATGGAATAATGCAGTACTTTTGTTTCCACACATCTAGCAGCCACTTGCTGTTAAACAATTGGTAAAACCAATATAACAGGCCCATTAATGTGATTTGGGCCTTTCAAGCCTAATATAATCATCTCTTTCTTTTTCTAAAAAAAACAGAATAATCTCTTTCATGTATTTTATAATTTACATTTATTGCGTTTCCTAAAAATAACAAAATTTTGCAAAACCAATGGATTCACCTATAATCTTTCTCCGGCCGTTCAATGTCTCAGATGCCGAAGACGTCCTCAAATGGGCCGGTGACGATGACGTGACACGTTACCTCCGTTGGGACTCCGTTCAAACCATAGAAGAAGCCAAACAACACATCTTAAACAAGGCTATACCACACCAATGGCGCCGTTCCATCTCTCTCGTCCAACACGGTCGTTCGTTAGGTTACGTCTCCGTCAAGCCAGATTCAGGTGATGGTCGGTGCCGAGCCGACCTTGCATACGCTATAGCTAAAGAGTTTTGGGGGCGAGGGATAGCCACGGCGGCGGTGAGGATGGCGGTGGAACAAGCTTTCGAGGATTTTCCGGAGTTGGTGAGGCTACAAGCGGTGGTGGAGGTGGAGAACAAAGCGTCTCAAAGGGAGTTGGAGAAAGCTGGATTTCGAAAAGAGGGTTTGCTTGAGAAGTATGGTTTTAGCAAAGGAGTGATAAAAGACATGTTTCTCTATAGTTTTGTTAAAGATGATTGTTTTGTGTAATAATTAACGGTAGAAATAATGGAGGAAGTAAGTAAATAATATCCGGTTTTTACCGAAATCTGAAATGATACAATAGCAAATGTTAGGTTTAGAGAGATAAAGATGTTTACGGCAACAAATGATGGTGCCTTTTGTCTACATGTTTTTGTGATGTCATGATTTAAGTTTAAGTCGTGTCGTGTGTCTACGGTGACTCTTTATCTTTCTTTCTCTGATGTTTGTCTTGTTCGTGATGAAAAGAAACTCTACATTAATAATATTAAGGTCATTAACTTGGATAAAGATATTAAAGAAAAAATGTATATGAATGTGAAATATTAAATGGCAAAAATATCCATTCTTTTACAAGCTACGGTAATTAGTTTATGTGTTGGTTTAAGATACTCCCGTTATTTAAAAAACAAAAAAAGTCTTCTTTGTTGCATGGATTTCAGAAGTTGAAATTGAACGGTCAGAGTTTTGAAAAATCAGAACTTGTAAACCATGCACTAAAAATGCGAATATTTGTGTTATAGGAAAAGATAATAATAGTGGCATTGCGCCAGTAATTACAGAGCAGAAAATATTCGGCATTATACAAGTCGGATGAATTATATACTATAATATGTTGAACATCAAAGTCGTTCCATATCTTTAATTATTTAGGAAGAAATACGAAAAAAGAATGTGAAAGTCTTTGAGAAATGTCAAGGAGCACGCATGCGTCCTGAACAGAAGTCATGCATAGTGTCGTCAAAATCAAATTGATATATGTTTTACAATTCTTGTCCAATCAACCTTTAATGTGTCAACTTATTCAACCACTTCTATACTTATGTATTATAAAACTTTGATCTTACATATGACATCCTTAAACTGCGTAATTATTGACTCGAGATTTTGTACTAAGTTATCGACTGGTGATAGTTTTCCGAGAGATTAATATTTGTATTCTTAGTTTGCATAAGTCATTATTTATAGATTGGTTGTCAAGAGACACGCACAAACACATCAAATTAAAACTTTAACTGTGTAACAAACGCACTTGTTTTTTTTTTCCTTAATTCCAACAATTTCAATAAATTATAACCAAGTAACTCAACAAACACCTCTTAATTACCGAGTAACTCCAAAACCTTAATAGCAAATTGTATTCATCGTGTGGTCACGCCTCTTCCATAACCATTATTACCTCTCTTATTTTTTTTAAATTCACTCATTATTTTTTTACTTTCAGTGTAAAAGATAGATGATGCGACAGGAAGCAGTGAATGCTGATGTGAGCTTATATGGTCCCTACTTACTACACGTGGAGCCAACTCTTAGTAACTCAGAGGGTTATATTGCGGGACCTTTCTCTGACAGCAACAGAGAGAGATTAGATTCTGATCTCACGGACGGTCACGATGATATGATGGATTGTGTTCACGAGCCATGACACGACTCATGATGCTTCATCAGTTCGCCACTGTGAGTGACTTCACACTATTATAGTCAAATTGATGATTATCAAGTTTGCAAAAGAACACTGCTTAAACCTATTCTTGATTTCTTGTCCCCCAACTGTGATTGGTGATCGAATAGTTTATTAATTTTTGATCCATTAAGTTTGTATCATGGAAAACAGTCACAACACACATATATGCAAGTAACAGTTATCAAATCCATAAAGATAATAGGAACTTTTAGCCAAATGCGGAAATGTTTATATTTAAAAATTATAAAATTTAGTCATGGTTTAAAAAAAATTCGATGGAATACTGGAACCCCTGGTCAAAATAAGATCGCAACTTTAATTAGTAACAAAATTTGTGGTACCTGGAGGGGTTCAGAATTGCTTTTTTAGTTACTAATCAAATAGACAAATAAAATGTATAATAAAACGGCCGGAAGAAATAAACGACTAAAATTAATAGATAGATAAAATGGATGTTTGAAACATATATCTAAAAGATGAACTGAAAATATATGTTTTATAAACACCAGTTTATCAGATTATGTTAATCGTTTTCTCTTTTTTTTTTTTTTATAATTGTTTTAAACTATTTTTAGTTATATCTAACCGCATTATCCATAACCGTTAAAATATATTGTACTCATCTAATTGATTGGGCATGCATGTTTACAACGGTATTTTGACATCGAAAAAATTAATGATCTCTAGCGATTATATTTTTATTTTTTTGAAATGAACAGTATGTACAAATGGTTTTAGGGCATAAAAATATAATTTCTATCATATGATCTTCGAACTATTATTAAATAAAAATCAGCAACACTAACAAACAAAGTAATGACGTACTAATTATATACTAGCAATTAGCCATAGATTATACGAATTTATTATACTACTAGTTCTGGTTTAAAGTAACGTTAAACATTTTTCGTGTTATACATTAGCAAGTGTGTGTAATGTCCACCCAAAGAGACTAGCCAGCTACGAAAGCAAAAGAGATATTCAGTTAAGATTGTGAAATATATTCGTACGTATGAATGATCGTATCTCATTCCATTTCGATTCTGAGCGACCAAGTCCACCCACCCACACTCAGCTCCCATGCTAACAATATAGTCATCATCACCACAATGCGTACCTTACATCATTACACAAGAAAAATATATCAAATAATGATCATAGCTTTTTTTTTTCTTTTTTTTTAAAGAGAACCAAAAGTTCTCGTAATCATCATCTCGATTTGTCTCCCGCTGAAGAAACCTAGTTCGTGTTTATTTGAGTTACTTTACCCCCTCTTTCTCGTTACAGTTTGGTTTTTATTTTGCTAATAAAACTTTGTAGATCTAGTACTTACTCTTCTTTTTATATCAAAGAAAATTACTTAAATATATGCGGTTTTTAGTCAAATCATCAAGGCTTAAAACTGATAACAATGCACATTAGTAAAATTGATAAATCATGTAAAATTAAGTGGGGAAAAAAAATGATTGCATGATTTATGTTTAACCGTCCGATTATAGTCATCAAACTTGAGAAAACGTGGAAATTAAAGATTGAACATAAATCACCATTACGCATGATTATTGATTGGTGAGTGGTAAATTTTATGGGTAAGTTGTAACCAATCATATTTTAAGTTTGTTTCGCTTAATCAAGATTCCATTCTTTCCATCACATTCCATTATGCTGTTTTGGAAAATAAAATGCATAAAGTGGGTTTCTCTAATTAGTCTTTATTAGGTTTCGCCAACACAAATCTCGTTTGAAAAGGGGTTTAACAGAAAATTCTGACCGATACCAGTATACTTAGATAGTCATGATAAGAAGATATGATAAATCCATCTCAAAAGCCTTGAACTCGATCTAAATTCTTTTTTTTTTTTTGCCTCATTTCTGTTTCATTTTCATTTTATATATTGAAAGTTCGGGGAATATATGTGACATGATTTACTAGCAAAGGATCTCGTTTATATCTCATTCCTAAGTTTAGATGAAAATAATCAATAGAATAATATATTTTATTTATACATTTCCGTTTTCAAAAAAAACGTCGTCTTGAATATCTTTCTTATTCCCACCTTTTAAATATGTAATGTTGTCACCTAACAGTGATAGACAATCACATAATCACCATATATATATATGTGTGAGACGTACAATTTCTTCTATATTAAATGACATGCAAGACGTAAACAACTTTGCGAACTTCTGTTTTGAAAACGTTTTTTAGTACATTATAATGTGAATTCCTAATCAAAATATGAAAAGTTATGTAATACTATATTACACGCAATAAACCAACATATATTTCAATATTTGTAAATTGTGATAGTACTCCTCTTTAACAAAAAAAAAAAGTGATAGTACTCCTCCATTGATAGATTAGTCGTAACTCGTACGATATACAACAACACGAGTATTTTCAACTTCTTCTTTCTCATTAAAAATTTCTAAAGTTCCTTTTCTCTAAAATAAACAAATAAAAGAAATAAAGAATATAGAAAGAAAACTATAAGAAAAATCCAAAAAAAAAGTGATAGTACTCCTCCATTGATAGATTAGTCGTGAGTGGTTCTTTGGCATAACCCAAAAAGCAAAATAATAAATCAGTAAAGAATAAAAAGACAAAATAACATCAATAATAATTTAAACAATAAAAAGAATTTAGGAAGTTCCACTGGTGAAGTGGTTTTCTTCACCCACTGAATTCTATTGTAAATTAATCTCTCTCTCCCTCTATATATATGATTCATATACACAGACTTTACACAAAATAAAAGACAAAAAATATGAATATAAATATTAGTATTTGATAACAGAAGCTAGTAATAAGTGTGTGTCTCTTTAGTGCTCTCTGTTTCTTCTGCTATGAAAAAACTTCATGGCGAATTTTGAGGATATGGAAGAGAATCAGTGGGTCTGTTTTCTATTTTCTTTTCTTTTTCTCAGTTCATCGAAACTATAACCCACTAAACAAATAAACCAAATTATTTATTCATAAAAAGCAAAAAAAAAAATCAATTTCTTGTTTTTGTTTCTTTCTCCAATCTCTCTTGTGTAACGTTTCATGTTACAACACTTTGATAAATAAAATTTTAGTAAGAAAGTGCGAGTAACTCGGGAGTTATAAAAACAAAAACAAAAAAAACAATTTATATAAAATAAAGCTTTCGTCTTTTCAGTTACTTTTTTATTTCATTTTCTCTACTTTTCTCTTTTGTCACACTTTCATTTTATTTTTTTCTCAAATCATGGAGGCAACAGAATTGCATTAGCTTCATTTTCTCTCAAACTTCCACAATCTTCAAACTTTCTGATCTTCCAGGTTAGTTCATCATCCAATTCTGCATAATTGAGATATAAAGTTATGATTTTTATGTGTAATTTGAGTTATAAAGTTATTATTTTTATGTAATTGAGTTATAAAGCTATGATTTTTATGTGTAATTGAGATATAAAGTTATGATTTTTATGCGTAATTGAGTTAAAGTTATGGTTTTTATATATTTGGGCAGTGAATGATGCTAAAGAAGAGATCAAGAAGCAAGCAAGCTTTAATGGCGGAACCAAACCAGAGTCAGAATCAGAAACAGAGTAAACCGACGCCGTTTCCAAGGCTATTCACAGCTTTTAGTAGCTTTAAAAGCTTCACTGAAAACGACGCCGTCGCGAGTCCAACTTCGATTCTCGACACCAAACCTTTCTCTGTTTTGAAAAACCCTTTTGGATCCGATAACCCGAAAACCCACGAACCCGAAACCCGTCTCAGACTCGAACCCAAAAGAATCGGACTCGCCATTGTCGATTCTTTAATCCAAGACGAAACACCCGAACCCGGACCGAGATCCGGGACGATTCTATTCGGGTCTCAGCTTCGGATCCGGGTCCAGGATTCTCCACGTTCCTCGTCGGATTTCGGGATCAAAACGAGGAATTCTCAACCGGAGACGAAGAAGCCGGATCCCGGGTCGGGTCTTGGATCGCCCAGAATCATCTCCGGCTATTTCTCGGCGAGCGATATGGAGTTATCGGAGGATTACACATGCGTGACGTGTCACGGGCCTAACCCGAGAACCATTCATATATTCGATAACTGTATCGTAGAGAGCCAACCCGGCGTCGTTTTATTCCGGAGATCCGACCCGGTTAACGAATCGGATCCGGATTATTCCCCACCCGACAGTTTTCTCAGTTCTTGCTGTAACTGTAAGAAGAGTCTTGGACCTCGTGATGACATTTTCATGTACAGGTTTGGCTTTTTTTCTTCATACTGTATTTTACATAACAATTTAATGTGAAATTGAATATTAATTATGGCTAATTAATAGTAATTTTATGTGGTGATTTTAATTGCAGGGGAGATAGAGCTTTCTGTAGCAGTGAATGCAGGTCCATAGAGATGATGATGTCAGAGGAAAATGATATTAAATGAAATAAGTTTTTATTGAGTTATATATAAAAAAAAGTTATGATAATGACTATGATTAATAAAATGTTAAGATATGATGAATTTTGTTTAGTTGCTTTTGTTTTGGTTTGGAGTATATGTATCTATGTGTATTATGTGTCTACATGCATAATCATATATACATGTTTTACTTTAATGTTACTTTAAATCCTTAATAACAGTAGAGATCACATTAATTCAATTCCATTTGCGGTGTCAAGACAGAAAACTAAAACACGAGATATGATATCTCTATCCTTTTTTTTAAAGAAAAAAAATCTGGTCGTTTCATGTTTTGATCCTCGAAATAAGAAGTTTTGGACCTAGACTCGAATCTTTTTGGATTGGCAATTGTAACATGCTATTTCTCGTCATTAGCGTTTGAAATCGTGATTTTGAAAATCTCATTAGAAAGTCACCGAGCTATCGACGCTGGTATAATATTTTTACTTTTAACAAACCATATTTTGATATGTAGATAATAAACAATGAAATGACAGTTCAGAAATGTAAAAGACAGTTGCAAAGATATGTCACATTGAGGGATATTCAATGGCTAGGTTACGTAGAAATGATGTTCTAGATCAAGATGCTATATGTGATATAACAACTTGTACTATGGCGAAGAGCATCATCTAATTTGATTTGATAATCAAAATCCTATTCCCTCCGTTTAAAATTAGTTGTCGGTTTAAAAGTTAAATTTTGTTTAGAATTTATTGTCGTTTTAGGTTTTAAATGTATATTTTTGATATATTTTCCAATTATATTCCTTAACTCTTAATTTAATAATTAATGATATTATATAAAACAATATACTGTATTATTAACTAGGGATAAAACAGAAAAATTGAATATTTTCTTAATAAACGTGAAAAAATCTTAAACGACAACTAATTTAAAAGAGATAGAGTAGGATCAGGAAAGAATAAGGAAAAAAAAAAAAGTTTAAAATTCAAAAGTCCAAGCCCGGATCAGGCTATTACTATTCTGGATCATGGACCAATTATGTTTGGCCCTCTATTGATTGATTAAACTAAAGCCCGAGCCCGTTTCAAATATTCTTGTTTTCGACTGAATTTCATAAATAACATAAAATGCTCTCTTAAACGGTCTGGTTTAATCCACAAACAAACCGTACTAAACCGAAGTTCTATAATGTATGGTTTTCGTTATTATTATGTTTGAAGTAAAAGCAATTTGTATGGTTACTATTGGTATATTCTTTTATCATGATTTTTTTAGTTGAACATAAATCAGCTGGATTGACTTAAACACATATTAGTATTATTACACGTAGACCCAAATAACACTCTCGCTAACTTGTTATAAGCTTAGGAATAGTTTACTAGTTTAGGCTCCCGCAGCTCACCAAAAAAAAAGTTTAGGTTCCCGCAAGTCCGCAACTCGTAAAGTCGAACCCATGAGTCTTACAAAGTCCAACTTTGAAGTCAGCTTATGGCCCTACGAGTGGCGGCTTGATTGGCTAATACACGTGGTGGGCCAGATAAAAGTCTTTGTTTGACAATTTGTTCTATTGTAGTATTGTATTTTGAGGTTCATAATACATTTTTCATTACCGTCCCGGTGAACAATTCATTTGGTAAAAACTGTATAGATACATCATGAAGTAATTCAAAATTCTCTATAGCTTCCATGTCTTTAACTCAATTTTTCACTATAATCTCAGCCAAGTTCGACTAGGCTATAATCGCGGATGTAGATCAGTTAATATGACCATGATTTTAATGAAAGCTTGTTAAAACCCGAGAAAGATTGAGATGTCCGAGAGAGCTCTAGGATAAGAGTTTACAAAGGCAATTGTATTCCTTTTTATATTACTAGTATAGTATTATCTGATCATTGGAGAGGTACATGATTTATCCTAACCCATGTTCTAAAAATCTCCGCCTAACCTGATTACTCCCCGCTTAATCGCTAGACCTACCCTATCCGTTTCGATTAATGACTAATCCCTTAAAGAAATCAGTTACCCGATTATTCTCCGCCTAATCCGATTACTTTCCGCCTAATCCGATTACTCTCTGCCTAATCTTAAATATCCCGATTATTTTTAGATTCCAAGTATAAAAAAACTTTTTATTTTTGTTATTCAATCATTTAAATTAGGAGTTTGTGATGTTTTATGTTCAAACTTTAATAAAAATCATAAATTTGTAATAAAAATCATAAAATTTTGTCTCAAAAATACAGTTTTATGTGTTTACTACAATTATGAAAACAATATTAGATTAATATGTTTTAAAAATATTAAAATAATCCTAAAACTAATCCCCGATTTTAATCTGATTTTCCGATTAAGCGTTAGGCCCATACCGAATGTCCGACTAGCGTCTAGCAATTTTTCAAACAAGGATCCTACCAGACCACGCTTATATAAGTGCAAATTTGCATAGTATTTTGAATGGACACCATATTTTATAGAATATCGAAAACATAATTATTAAATAAATAATTTCGAGGGTTTGCACACATAGGCTTACAAAGAAAGACAAACCCACATGCATTATGCATACATGTATACGTGAAATTTTATTTTTGGTTATTACTTAATATGCGACCATTAATTGAATCTTCTACTTCATAAAAAAGACACAAAAGCTACCTTAATAAAATGAATTATAGCTCAATTGGTTCAATAAGTAATAAAGGCTTCTCTATTCCGCTAATTTTGTCAAAAATCCAATCAAAGCGTCATTGTATTAATTATCAAATCACATGCATGCCCGAATAGGTTGATGATGATAATTAATTTATACAAAATTATCAAACCTAACTCAAACATACTCCATATTTAAAAATAGTTAAAACTGAGGTTTTCTTTCTTTGGTTAGACATTTTGTGGAGACTAAACATGTAACCGAAAACAAACTAGTATACGTGATTTACCATTCTTTTTATTTTTTTGTTATAAAGATATCCCACAATTTTATTATTATCCATTTTAGGACATACATGAATGAGACATGTGATGGGTAGGACAAGCATTTCCAGTTTGCTGCAAGGTCGAGAGGTTGAACGGAACCCAACGAACCTATTGGACGTATGAAACCTGTTCTTGTATCCACCAATCAATTTTTCTACTCATACTGATTTTGCTTTTATGTCTCAAGATTTTTACTAGTCACACACAAAAGAATCCAAAATATGAATTTCTATATTCCCTGTATGGCTGTATCAGTTTTATCTTCTATGGTGATCTTTTTATTATTATTTTAATTATCTAGTTGGGTTAATAGGCATCCCCACATGCATATAGGTATGGCCCTTTACTACAACATCGTTGGTCTCATATGCACACATGGCAACTATAGCTGACTCTTGTTTCATTCACAAGATTCATATTGCTTATAATTGGTTGTGTGTGAGTGTGATTCCTGGTATCATCATTTTCATGTAATTATACAAGAAGAGATCATATATATACACAATATTTAATATAAGATAGTTATATATATATATATATCACTCGACTTAACCTCTGACAGTGAGTGTATAACTATCTAATCTAATCTCAAATGTATACATTCGATCTATTTACTTTATGTTTCTAATCTCTTACATGTAACCTCCTAATAAGAACTGATTTTGACTTTTGTTTCTTAATGTAATTAATATGACTTTACTAGATCATCATTTATATTGGCCAACGCTATAATCATTTGCAATCTTTTCATTTCCTTAATTATTTTTCTTCAATTATTGAGATTGATGTTAATTTTTGTAGAATATATGTAAGAAAGACCAACTTGGCCATGGCAGCAGGCAACTAAATATTATAGTATTAAATATAGTGGATGAGAATCATTATATGACTCACGTTGAGTGGTTGATTGAATGCGTCAAGTTTGAATGTTTAATATTGTCAACTGAATACTAATGATGTTCTTAATTATGTACAGACTAAAATACTACTCCCTCCGTTTCGTTTTAGTTGTCGTTTAAGGTTTTTACACACAAATTAAGAAAATCATTAAATTTTTTGTTTTACCCTTTATTAATATATTTTATAATTTTTTCATTGGTCAAAACATTAAAACATTAATGACAAAACATTAATTTTCACCAAACATTTGCATTGAAAACCTAAAACGACAACTATTATGAAACAAAATTTTAATCCTAAAACGACAACTAAACTGAAACGGAGGGAGTATTAATTAGGGCCATTTTGGAAAAAGAAAATCTTATGGCAGATACTCCCAATCCAACCAAATTTATTTATGTTTCCACCGCAACCAATCCCATTATAGATTTGATTTGATTAGCTATCCAACTCTTCTCATGAATAAATTTGTTATGTATATATATGGCTGACATATTTATAAATATGTACACTTAAACCGATAGTACTATTAGTTAGTCTTGTAACTCTTCTTGTTGCATATACCCACATTTTCTTTGAACTTGTACACTTAAACCGATAGTACTATTAGTTGGTCTCCCTTTTTGTTACGCGTGTGAATGAAGTAAAACTCCTATAGCCCGATATGATTATGTCCATTGAAATTAAAATTAGTGACATGATTCTTGAAAGTAACTTGAACCAAAACCACACGAGCGTGGCTACATATATGTAAAATATGTTCATCCTCATAATCATTAGTGGCATACTTTATACATGCATCATCAAGTTTTAATTTGCCATAAGAATCATTTAAGTCGAAACCTAGCTTAATATTAGGGCTTGAGTTGCCACATAAATTTCTTTCACCGATTTTGACTAGTAAAACCCATTTTGTTTATGTTTTTCTCCTTTATCGTAAATTACATCGTGTTTCATTAAAAGGTGCTTACATGATTGTAAATAGTGATTTTACTATCTTCCATAGTCAAGCCTAGCTATCCACACATAAATGAACTAAATCGTAGCACGATAAATGTTTTGAAACTTCTAAGACCATTTCCAATCGTTAGTTCTATTTTTTTGCACTAAATTTGGAGTGCTCTAAAAATAGAGCAGATGTTTGCTCCAATAGTTGGCTCTATTTTTTGCTCCAAAATAAATATTCTATTTTAACATTTTGTTTTAATTCTTCACATAGTCCTTTATTTTTAAAGTTTGCGAATTCTATCCACTTAGTTTATTTTTAAGCAAATATCTAATATAACCATATTATTAAAAAATAAATTTTATTACAATACATAAATAGAAGATCAAATGCTTAATATATTTTTATTTAAGCCTCATCATTAGTGGACCCGGAAGCAATCTACAGGATTATTAAATCACTTGTTTATGGTATGTTAAGTTTTTTTTAACGACAAGTTTAATCATTTTATGTAGTTTTAGTTTATCATTTTCATTTGTGATGGCATTATTTTCTAATTTAATATATGTTATTGTTATATTTTAAATTTCAATTAATTTAGTAACTATGATTTTTAATATAAAATTATGTATGTATATAACTTTGTTTAGGTATAATGTGATATTATTTTAAAATTGAGGGAGTACTTTGTAAATTAAAAAGTTGTGCTCTAAAAATAGAGATATAAATAGTGTTGCTCCAAATTATCGAACACTATTCATATCTCTATTTTTAGAGCAAGATATAGAGCACCATTGAAGATGTCCTAAGAAACTAGAAAAAAATAATGGAAATACCATGCATACTTTTGAGTTTGAAGCCTACATTTAGTCTTAAAACTTTAATTCCTTGTTCAACAACTTGCTAAAACGTTATATGTTTATTAGAGTACTAGTATATAATAACAAAGCATTATGGAAATATGATTCAGAAAAGTAGTCAATGGAGAAAAAAGTTGTCAGCATTATTGCAAGACAACGTCGGAAGTAACGCTCATGCTCATGTCTTGTAACTCTTCTTGTTGCATCTTATTCACAAATGCTTTATATTTTTTAAAGGGAAGAAATTGCCCAAGTTGTTTCATAAATATGTTGTTTGTTTTCTGTGAAGATATCTTATATTAGTTACATGTATCATCCGTTCTTATGAAGCCCACTTGACATGAATCCTAAATGAATCTTCAACACACCCATTTGACATGGAACTGCTTACACATAAATATATAAAGTATTACTGGCGATTTATTTTTTTGGTTTTAGTGTTAAGATCTATTACTATATATAAGTATTAATGTTGTTAGCAAGCATTTCAAAAATAAATATCATGCATACTTATATGTGATGTGTTTATTTATATACATTAGTAGTGCATGATGACAGGGCAAATCTAGACAAATCTATGGCTGAAAGACAGTCACAAGCTTAGTCAAGCAACTGTCGAGAGAAGACATGACAAATAGGGTAACTGAAATTAACTAACCCTACGCTACATTGCATTCAATTTCTCCTTTTTTTCTTTTTTTATTTATTTATTTATTACAACAAAACTTTAACTGCCCACAGTTTATGCCTCGAGAGTATGCCATTGAATAAATTTATATATCTCTACTCCAAGACAAAACCTTTAACCACAGACCACCTTGTGTATATATTTTTCTAATTATGTAGTATTATTTAACTTAAGATTAGAAATTATTTAACATTAAAGAAATTATAAATTATGTTCAATACGTTTCTAGGCCTAAAATAATGATAGATTCGAAAAAGAGGGAGTAAAATAGGCAGATTAGTTTTATCTAACTTTTCTTTGTTTTTAACAACTTTTCTTTGATATAGTAGTGATACTGATACTACTACATTATTAGCTTTTAGTAGAACAACTTTTTTTTTTTTTTTGTGGCTAGAACTCATAGGCCTTAATTATTGTTCCTTTTTTTGGGGACGAGTGTGTTTGGATCTTTAAGCCGACCCATCTTTTAAGTTTAAGAGCATTATGGGAATTTCATATTCATATGTATGTATATTACTCAGCTACAATTTATCTAGTTAAGTCGACAAGAAACTTTTACAAAAGCAAGCAAAAAAAAACTCCAAGCTTAGGTGACTATCACTTTATAAGCAATAACAATTCTCTCATAAGTCATAACCCTAACAAATTCTGCTTTGACTAATAGAGGTAAAGCAAGAAAACTGATGATAAAAGCATATACGAAGATATTTCATGTATATGTGTTGTTTATATATAGATAGATAATGGTACGAATCATATGTATGTGTGTGTGGATATAACAATTGTGGAGGAGATTGAGAGAAGTGTGGTATAATTGGGTAGGTGAGGGACCCTCCTAAATTCAACCACCTTTGTCTCTATTTCCACCATCTTATGTCCCTTAGAACATGGAGCAAATTATGGCAACTCCTCTACCCTCTCTCTTTTTATTTTTATTTTGCTAATTCTTTATAATCTTCTTTATATTTATAAAATTATAATTTTATAATTTCCTGGTAATGACTACTTTTATAGACCAATAATATTACATATAATAGTTTCTCAAAAGTATATAAAAATGAAAAATTGTAAACACATTTAATTTTTTTAAAACGCCCATAGATTTTTCGCCAAATTGTTTTCCTTATTGCCATTGCGACACCATAATGTCCGAACATGGCTACGTAATTGGTTACTGAACCCACGATAGATTTATCTGACAACACCGGTGCTTGATTAGAATCTATACATAGTTTCAATGATTCATATGGTTTTTAAATATTTTCATATACTCAGTATTTTATTAACTTTCCTTCGTTAATTAGTCAGTTGAAAATATCATACAGTATTTACGACCGTCCAAAAAAAAAACAAATTTACGACCGCCCTTTTTATTTGTGTTAGTATCGTCGTTTTGTCACTATCCAGATATAAAACATATCATTTATATTGTTTGTAAAAAAAACCAATGTAACCGTTAGATTGATTACTCTATCTGCCCAATTATACACCTCGCTCTAGATTATAATATTATTTATTGAAAGTGTCGAGAGCCGGCCAAAATATGCAACATATAAAGCGATTAACTTTGGTGTTTTCATTACCCACAACACAAAACCATTCTCCATCAACCATAAAAAAAAAAAGAAAAAAAAAACATTTTTTGTTGTTTGTTTGCTATATTGAAGCTTATAGGCTTTTTTGGTGAAAAATGGAGATTGAATCTGTGAGATGCGAGTGTTGTGGGTTAATGGAAGATTGCACACAAGACTACATTAGTGAGGTCAAATCTAACTTCGACAACAAATGGCTTTGTGGTCTCTGCTCTGAGGCCGTGAGGGACGAAGTGAGTCGCCGGAAGATGACCACCGTTGATGAAGCCGTTAAGGCCCACGTGTCGTTTTGTGGCAAGTTCAAAAAAGATAATCCGGCGGTTCATGTGGCCGACGGTATGAGGCAGATGCTACGTAGGAGGTCCGGTGACTTGACGACTTCCTCTACGTCCAAGAAGTTTGGTAGATCTAACACCACCAAGTTGTACTGATCCATTTTTCTTCTATTTCGTTAATTAATTAATGTATAATATTTGATGCTTCTTTTTTTCTTGTTTTGTTTAATGTCATAAATAATGGTCGGTGATGCTATAACTAATCAATTAATTTCATTCAGACTTGTCATTTAGTTTCCACTGATCAGTTCGATCTCTATAAACTTTGATACTTCTCTTAAGCTATAAACATGGCCAAAATTTATTTATTTTTATTAAAAAAAAAAAAAAACATGGCCAAAATTATCCATGAGAAAACCTGTAAGCATTTGCTTGGTAACCAAGAAGTTCTAGAACATGCTAAGTTAGTAATCGAACTCGTGATTCTGAAAAACCTATATACACATTTGGATGGCTCAGTTGACATACTAACGCTGCGAAAGTCTAATGACATTTTAATTTATGTTGGCCGTTCACGATTCTATACTTAAAGACAAGTTCTTTAATCCGTCACTTGCTACACAAAAACTATCACATTCGTCAGCTCCTTAAACATCTTTAACGTTTCTTGAAGATTACACACTTAGTCCTCTTTGGTTTGGTCATATATATAGTCCAAGCATTTACAAGACCACATTGAAAGTACTTGTGAAGAGACATAAATATAAGAAGTTTTCTTTGATAATAGTCTACACTTTTCTGATTTTAAACCCTTCGATCATACCATGCGTTTTCATTGAATATTAATTCTGCCACAAAATTTCCACAATTCCATCAGACCAGTCTCCACAACCGCATCGGATAGAGCACCGAGTGTAACTGTAACCATTTAGAGTGATATTAAGTTCTTACCTGTAAACCTACACTTTTAATTTGGGCTGATAATGGGCTTTTCAAATGTCTAAACAATGTCTATTATTAGTGATCACAAATGTAACAGAACTCATCAAATAGAGGCCTAATTAAGAGCTCTATCAGTCTATCTAATGGACTTCAAAAACTGGAACTCTGGAAGAGACTTCATCAAATATCCATCAAATGTTTTTATTCTACTTTTATTCACACCAGCTATTGCCATTGAAACTTTTATAATCTATATTTTATTATTTACGTTAACTGATATTTTGATCTAGTGCAATGCAAATATCATCGATATAAAGCCAATCGTCTAGCAGAGAGGTTAGTATCCTATGCATTTTTGTTAGATTTGTTTTTTTTTTGTTTGTTAGATTGTTGTCCGGATATAGTCAGTTGAGTGTGCAAAAACACCAAATCCCAATTTTTAATTTTTTTTTTTCTTCTGAATTTATTATTTATTGCAAATTATGAGAACTGTTACATAGACGATTTTACAACGGACAATTCCTTCCGACCCTTATTAGATCCACGACCTCTTTCACCTTCTTCACCTCCTTCATGCTCACCTCCTTCACCTCCTTCTTCATGCTCATCTCCTTCACCTCTTTCTTCATGGACACTTCCTTCTCTATGTGGAATCTTGGCGAACGGCTATAATTGTACATCGCTGGAGATCTCCTGCACACTTGCCTCAAATAATCTGCAAATTTATTAATAAATTGCAGTATCTGGGACTCGAACCCCAGACCTCTAGGTGTATAAGCATTAATGAACCCTTAGTCAATCAATGGACCAAGGGGGCTTCCACCCCAATTTTTAATTTAGACATTTTTTCTTTTGTATTTTAAGGTCCTAGTTTTTAAAAAATTATAATCTACTCCCTCCGTCCCACAAAGATAAATTTTTTAGAAAAAAAATTTGTCCCACAAAGATAAAAGTTTTGTGTTTCCAATGTCAAATTTAAAACAGTTTACTTATTTTACCTTTATTAAACAACAATAAATAATATATTCTTTAAAATATGTTAAAAGATTAAATGGTTAAAATTGTCATTATAAATTATTTTTTAAAGAATGTGAAATTTCTAAAAAATGTATCTTTATGGAACGGAGGGAGTAAGGTCTAATTTTTAAAATATTAAATATTTAGGTTATAACTTCAATGCAATTTTAATATAGCACATGTCCAATAAATTTTTGAGCCGGACTTAGATATAATAAATCCAATATTATTAGAGGATACTAATGAGACTGCGTTCCTACGACACGTTCGAATATAATTCTTTTATTTTATTTGAATAAGTTGAAAGAGACAATGTTCTCTCCTCCTCAGCTCCTCTCATCAAAAAAAAGAAAAGAAAACATCATCAATATAACGTTTAACAATTACATAATTTAAAGTTTTCTAGTCGACTTAGACAATATTCTTCTGTTCACACACATGTCAACATTTATGGGACTTTTTAGTTTCACTTCATATCCTTAACGACTATAATATTTGTCCGTCATATAATTTTTTCTTCGAGTTACACTTACATAGTTACATCCAATAGAACCGATACTGATGCTACATATGATTTATTTTATTATTATTATCTATTTTTAATTTGGGTTTTATATTTCCTAAAGAATAAAACTCAAAAACAAAAAAAAACCTGTTTCTCTAAAATTACATATGTACTATGCATATCTTACGTTGGTTAAATTTAATTATAAAACTAGCATAAATCTTCTATCATTTTTGGGGGTATATAAGAGAAGTATATATAAAAACCTTATCAAAATTCGGGTGAAAGAAAACCAAAAACCAAATTTATGTGGCCAAATTGATAATCTAATGGATGAAAGGAAAAGAGAATCACTTTGGTTCACAAAAAGCAAAATATTCTTTAAAATCTTCTCATAGGAAAGACCAAAGAAGTTTTGTGGCGTCTCTTTTTCCCAATTTATTACTACCAAACATTTTTATGTCTCTATCTTCCGTACGTATGCAATTACATTATGGAATAAATTACTGGGTTGGGCTTTTTTTGAGCTAAAATTATCAATTTCGGTACATCTGCCAGACATTGTGTTTTAGGCATTTTGTCAGCAAACGAAATATCGTTTTTACCCTTGTATCAAAATTGATTTTCTCTCTCTCCGTTGCCCGAAGTCAATTTTTTTTACGATTTTCAAATCAAAATCCGGTAACGATGAAGAGATGAGATGAGACTAAGATGAAGACACTGCAAACGAGTTGGTGGTGACGATGATGAGATTCGGTGGCCATGAGGAAACGACATTGCAAACGAGTTGATGGTGACGATGATGAGATTCGTTGGCGATGAGGAGTCGACACTGCAAATGAGATGGTGATGAAGAAAATGAGATCCGGTGACAACGACGATGACAACGACGGTTTGAGCGTAGGGGAACGACAAAATTCAGACCCTCGCACCGCCCTTCCACCTCCACCTTCCTCCGCCTCTTCTCCGCCGACCCAAATCCACGCGCCTCCCGGTCAGCTACCTCACCCTCATGGCAGGAAGAGAGCCGTCATCTATGGTATCGTTTTTCTCACCACGAGCTCAAAGGCTGCATCAACGACGCCAAGTGCATGCGTCACCTTCTCATCAACAAATTCAAGTTCTCCCCAGATTCAATTCTCATCTATTCAACCAATCTCTCTCTCTCTCTCTCTCTCTCTCTCTCTCTCCGTGAGTTTTGCTTTGTCAAGGGAGATTAAAAACTCAAAACTTTTTATGAATCTGTAAAAGTAATTTTCAAATTTAGTTTTGATTCAATCAATCTCTATTATTGGAGCCCTTGGGTTTACTAAACACACTATCCCCATAGGGTTTAGTTTCCTTTATTCAAGACTTGATTAATTGAATTCATTGGGCTAATCGGAAGATATCGTATTAGTGGCGAAGACATATCGTGAGTCAGAGAATCTAAAGGAGACGTACGTTGATGGATTTGAAGGAGAAAGAGACGGAGACGGAGCGAACACGTCGGTGAGAAGCAATGGTTGTGGTCGGAAAAGAGAGACGGTGAGAAGCAATTGTTGTTCTCAGACCTCAAAGATGGTGTTGGTGGTGGAGAGAAAACTGAGGAAGAGAGACAAGGAGAAAATAGTCATTACCCCAAATTTACAAATACCTATAAACGTAAGTATAGGTAATGGTTCCTTTTTCAGAAGTTTTGGGCCAACAAATGCCTAAATTGATAATATTCCCTTACATTATGTCCACTATGTTACTTTTATAAGCTGCGTTTTTCTCTCTAAATAAGAAAAATTGCACGACTCTAATAATGGAACACATTTATGTGGTATAATTTTTAGAAATAATTAGATGAGAGATAAAGATTTTGGGTCTAATAAAATTTTCGGTAAAAAGTTGTCGGATCCAAAACAACAAAAATAATTAGTCCATTTTTTGCCTTTATTTACTCCTACGCGCCTCTGGTTTTTTTTTTTTTGTCTTTCTCCATTGTTTATATATTCAAACACTTTCATAATCATTCTGCTTCTGATTCTTCGTCTTCCCATATGTGATCTACTTAGATCTCTATTCTTATGCATAGTTCTTTTTCGTCTTCCACATATTTTTTAGATCTCTATTTTTTATTCATAGATCTTCTTAGTCCTTCACATATTTTTGTAGATCTCTACTTTCTATTCATAGATCTACTTGGAGATAATCCCATGCGAAGAGATAATTTTTACGATATAAATAAGGATCTATAACAAGTTTTGGAACTCCACAAATAGATCTACAAAACATAGATACATATTTAAAGAAATTTGTGGAGATTGATAAAGAAAATTAGATAGATAAACTAATAATAACATTACAAATTGTATGGTGTAAAAGTGATAAGGTTATAATTTTTTCCAGTGACATTGAATCCTTTAAAATGAGTGAAACAAGCATTCGTTTCTTAAATTTCGTAGCAACATTCCTTTGGAGATGGACAATACAAACCTCATGTGTTCTTTTTGGATAAACATGTCCCAATTAATTAAGAAATTAATAGATCTATAAATTTAATTATATGTCTATACATTTTCATAGAGTCATATCTCGAACTATATAGTGCTAAATTTATTAATAGAAATCTACTCAATTAGGTTAGTGGTTTAAAAATTATAATTTTCGCCAATACGTTTTTGTTATAGATTCAAACTAAAGTTGGTCACATTTAATGACCGTAACTTCGTTCTATCTATTGACGTGTAAATGTCAATTCAACTGTTAGACATTTATTAAGTGTCAGATTTTTTTATTAGGTGTCAGATTGTTCTTTCAATTTGTGTAAAGCCAAATTTATTTCTCCACTCGCAGCTGTAATATATGCCCTGGTATTATTGTAATAAGTGGCAAAACGAAGGCTGTTTTTACTCTTATTTAAATGTTGTCGGAGACAAACAACCCTATTTTCGATTTCCTAATTTTCTTTCCCGTTTTTACCTCTGAACTAATTCACTCTAATTTTATTTATTTATGGGAATAAAAATTCATTTAACGGTGTAAAACAGTAATTTTGTAAACTATTTTAATCCTTAATTGTAAACTCTTTGCACGTCTACCTCCCTGGGTGTCACAAATACTCCCTCCGTTTCATAAAGAGTGTCGTTTTAAGGTTTTATTTTTGTTTCACAAAGAATGTCGTTTTAGGTTTTCAATGCAAAATTTAATGATTTTTATGTTTTATGACTATTAGTATTCTGCAGATTGTTTTACTATTGGACAGATTATGTTTAGATATATAGTTAATGATGTTTTTATTTAGAAAAAACAAAAAATTTAATGTTTTCTTAATCTGTGTGCAAAACTCTAAAATGATCTTCTTTGTGAAACAGAGGGAGTAGTAAAGAAGAAGAATATCTTTTCTTACACTTATTTTTTATCAAAAAAAAAACATGTTACAAGAATGACTCAAGGAATACAACTTTTAAATATTCATAAAGTTTAAGAAAAAAAAATATTGAGAACTTTTTCATCTTTTTTGTCTTTAAATCAGCACGAAAGCTGTGCATACAATTGTGCAGATTCCATTTTCCTAAATACACAGTCCTACATAAGTACATGTCACTTTTTTTTTTTAAAACACTTTTTCTTCTAACAGATACGAGGTAATCACTTATCAGAAATAATCACAGTGTTTGTTCGTTAACTAATTTTTCGACATATAAATATAAAACATAAGTATGTGATACACTCTAAAACATTAACCTTAGATGTTATCTCGTTTTACCTGAGATGATACAAATAAAATCCATCATTTTCAATATATGAGTATCATTAAAACCATTAACTTGAGAATTGAGATGTTATCTCGTTAAAAGATATAGATTATTTGTTGTAATTGTTTAAATAATGACATAATGACTGATAATATATTTATTTAATTTACGAATCAATAATTAGATTTCATAGACAATATGACAAAAGAAAAAAAAAATAGATTTCAATGAAGATAAGAAGGGCGATTAGAAAGACGATCGCAACTTTACACAAGTAACCGCCGCCGTTAGACATTTTCTCTGGCCGGCGCTGGACTTTTCGGCGTCGGTCGGGTTCCTTTCTATTTATTTAGTTTTGTTCTACTTTCTGTCTCTGTTTCTTTCGATGAGCGACACTTTCTTCCACCGGTATCTCTTCCGATCTATGGTTTTCCTTCGGATGGTGACTTTATCCGTGTTCGTGCTTACACCGACAACAAACATTCACCACTTTCTTGTCAAGTGGATATCAGATCCGAAGGCAGAAGCGAACCCGTCTCATGGGACGGTAATACCTCTGGTCGATGAAAAAGGAACCGTTTTGCGGGAGTCTCAAGTCTATATACCATGTCTCATCCGGTCCTCCGTGGTGAAGGTCTTTTCCGGCGAAGTCGCCGAGGCATATCCGGTATGTATTACCGAGTTTTTATCGAAACTAACATATTTTGTTAGTTTTATGGTAGTCTCCGAAGACCACTGTTTCGTGGCTTTTCGATGGTTGATACAAATCTCTTTGGATTTGTTAATGAGACAACGACCACCACGAAAACCGCCATGGAATCAACCCACAACGGAGGATGGAGATGCGATTATGATGCGAATCAGAAGATCAGATCAACAACAAGTATGGGTTTACGCTACAATCACAAAACTTCATATCTCTTTCTTCAGGAGAGTTCCCAAATCTAGGGTCTTGCGATGTAACGGATGGATCGCAGACTTTGACTTTCGAAAGCGTAAAAGATGGTGCATCGATAAAAAGAAGATGTTTCCCAAGCTAGAGAGTCACACAAGATTGACGGATACGACGAAAGCAACTAAGCATATCATTCGGATTGCGGCGCTTGAACTTTTTTGCTTTTTCGTTACAAATCTATTTGATTGTGTTCATACCCTTATGTTTTAACAATGTAATCTTTGGTTAACATTTAAAAAGTTATGATTTGATGTTAAAAAAAAATAAAATAATAGATTTCATAGTGCAAAAGATATGAAAATCAACTTCAAGAATCTCATTATAGTTTCATGAGTTATTCAGAAATGAATCGCATAATTAAGTTATTATTATTATATTATTATACTGTACAATAAAGAGGGGTATTTTGGTAAATTAAGAAATGCCCTTATCTCATTTCCGATCCTCCTTCTTGGTGCCGCCTTCGCACCCATTCATAAAAAAAGGAAAGACGCAATCTTTTCTTGTCTCTTCCATTCTTCATAAAGCTTTCCTCTTTCACTTTCTATTCTCTTTAATCCGTTTAAATCCAATCTCAAAATCCAATATTTCGATCAAATAATCCACTTTTCGATTACAAAACTCCAACATTTTGCAGATTTGTGTTCTAGGGTTCTATCGTTTTTGTTTATGATTTGATTCCCATCAAGATTCAATCAGTTTTCTCATATCTCTTATTGCTGAATTTGATCCAATCAATCGATAAACCAAACCCAGAAGCTATGAGAGTCCACCCAATTCCCAGAAACCTCAACAATACTTTGATCCATCATCACCATAACCCGACCCGAGAACCCGGAAAGAATCTCCGGCGATTGCCACATATCTTCAACCGTGTTCTGGAGCTGCCATTGAGGTCAGAGGCAGATGTAACAGTGGAAGAGAGACACGACTGTTTTCGATTCGTGGCGGAGACGGTAGGTCTTTGTGACGGTGATGGAGAAATGAGGGCTTATATGGTTGAGATTCATCCGGGTATAACCAAGATCGTTGTTAGGACAAATGGGTCGTCTTCTCTTGGTTTGTCTTTAGACGAGTTAGAGCTTGACGTGTGGCGTTTTAGGCTACCGGAATCTACTAGGCCTGAGCTTGTTACTGTGGCTTGTGTTGATGGAGATTTGATTGTTACTGTGCCTAAGAATGCTGAAGAAGAAGATGATGATGATGGTGGTGGTGATTTTGGACAAGGTATGGGTAGTGGAAGGCTGGTGCTTGTTCAGTGAATCAAGTTATGTTCTTTATGTAATGATGTTGATGATGATACTCTTGAAACATGAGAGAAGACAAAACTGTAATCTTCCTCGTTTCGTTGATATTGTGTAGCCTTCTGTTTTTCTTGTTGGCAATAAAAGAAAGATTGAATCTTTGATCTCTCATTTTGTAAGATCAAGAAGGGTTATTTGAAGATGTATTAAACAAGATAATGAAACACAAAAAGGTCTAATTTTTTCATCAACTAACGGGTAGTTTTGAGTTTCCATAGTACATTACATAAAATAGACAAAAGGCCCAAGTCTAAAATAAGTTTCAAGACTCTTGCAACATAAACCAAAAAGCTACATGACACAACAAGACTGGCTAAAGGTTATAAAGGATACAGGAGGAGGCCAGATTTAGAGGAAGAAGCCTTTGAGAGGAGTGAATTTAGAGAGGATCTCTGCTTCACGTTTGAGTGCATTGTCCTTCTTACATTCCCATTCAGGCTTCTTTGAATTAGCTGATTGAACTTCCTGCACAACTTTCGGGATCGAGTTCGCTACCATTTTCTGACCGTAGCTTAGATCAACCCTCTCTTTCTCCTTGGTCCCGATGTACCGCTTCAACTCAGACCGTCTGGCTTGAAGCTGAGCGATTTGGTCATCGATTTGACGGATTGTCTCAGAGTTTGTGTCTACTTCCATTTGGATACTCCCTAGTTTTTCCTTCAGGTCGCTGTATTCGTATTTAAGCGATGCTACCTTGGCTTTGTTGAGCTCCAGCGCAGAGAAAAACCGATCTGCTTCTTCAATCACCCCTTTGTTCTCTTGGAACACTTCGCTGAACGTTGGAATCTCTTCCATCAGCTTCAATCTTACTATCTCTTCAGCAGTAAGGTTTGGATCTTTCCTCAGTTTAGTTGCTAATGCTGCTATCTCTGCTGCGTCTTTGGAGAGGAACAGAGTAGTGAAATCCTTCTCCAGAAGAGATGAAATCTTCATTCGAGCTTCAGCCCATTCGTATTCTCTCATTGGAGAGCTAACACTAACAAGAACAGACGAGTCTCGCCCAACCTCTTCTGGAGGCTGCTGCATCAGGTTATCAAGAGAGTTCAGGTAGCTGTCAAACTCTTCCGGGTTAACATCGATAGGCGAGTGCGAGACCGCGAGGACACCATTCATAGGAGAGACATAGATATGAGGAATAGAAACATCTTCTTCCTCATAGGTAGCTCCGCGTTTCTTTCTCTTGTTACCAGTCTTTGGTGCAGTAGCAGGCTCACCCTCCTCAGCATTCAGGAAGTTCAAGTCCACAGCACCACCGCGCTGCTGGTTCGAGGTGCGTCTTGCGGATTGTCGAGATGATTTCGGTTTGGTCGAGGATTGCGGACCAGTGGCAGGAGTTGTGGCTCCTTTCTTCTTCTTGTTGCTGCTACCTCGAGTTGGTTTAGGTTTCTCTTCAACAGTTTCATATGTTTGTGTCGGCATTGGTTTCCTCTTCCTTTGGCTGTATCGGGAATTTCCATCTTTTTTCCCATCCTGAGCATTCTCATCATTCTGGCCATTCTGACCAACCTCGGTCTGTACTTCCTTCGGTGTCTCCTCAAAAAGAGACGCAGCATCAACTACAAAAGAAAGAAAACATGTTGAATTGGTTAATTCAAATCACCTACAAAATCTTAACCTTGCAAAGCTATCAAATTACCTTTATTTGCAGGCTGGAAGAGAGCTGGAATCTTCCAGCTAAAAGATGCAAAGAATGCATCAGCATCCATGCCTGGGAAATTCGATTGGAGATAACGAGCAAGAGTGGCTTTGCTTGCGAAAGACTTAGAGACATTCTTTTGCTGAAGCCTTTGAGGGAGAATAAGAAACCTATCCTGATGATACCCCGTGGCAGTCACTCTCCTCCCAACTCTCCAAGTCCAAACATCACCAGGGCTTGGCCAATCAACAGGCGCATATGGCAGACCTTGACCAGTTGTAACCGGCGGAATCGCAGGAAGTTGATTGAGATCAGTTTCCCCGTGAGTGAAAGAGCTGTTGTCTACACTTCTCTGTCCATTTTCCTTTGCCTGAGAGGGCTCTGGATCTTCAATGGCCTCCTCCCTACTGAAACCGTTTTCCCAGAAGTCATCGTTCTCTTGCTGAGTGCGGTCAAGATGATCCGAATCATTTTCTCGGTAAGTTGAAAGCGGGACAGGTTCATTGTCTCGGTAAGTACTGATTGGGACTGGTTCCGTATCAAACCTGCATGCAAATTAGCAATAGAGAAAGTGAAAGAAAAGTGTGATAAATAAAACAAACAACAAAAACATCAAATCATTTGCCTTCTCTATAACACCAATAGACAAACAATATACATTTCATTATATCGTAATGTCGAAACAAGTATATACTCAGGAAACAAGATGAAAAACACTATACTCAACCCTAAAGACACATCCTTTCTGGTAGCAGCAGTTAGAATAAGAACCCTACCGTTTGCTCAAAGTAAGTCTCATCTAAACTCAAGAATTGTTGATGCTTAGGTCAGAATTTTGAACAAATGTCAGCTAAACACTACAATACAAGTCTAAGAGAGGGAAATTGGTTTCATTTCCGGACATAAACCCATCAAAAGCTCTCATTTGTTCAAGAAATCAAAGCAAAGATTCAGACACAGGATAACAAAAACAAAACAGAGTAAACAAAACAAGTTTTTGTCCACAATTATTAACATAGGTATAGAGAAAAAGAAGTACCCAGGAGGATTTTGAACGATCTCTTGCATATCAATCGGAGAGTAAAACGGAGCAGACATGACCACTCAAACCCTAATTTCCTGCAGAAGAGAAACACCCATTAAAGCAAAATTGAGAAAAAGGAGAATTCGGAATCTAAATCAACGGTGGAAACGTTAAAGTTATGAACTTTGTGTGGTTAAGAAGCAGTACGAACAATTTTCAAAAGCAGATCTAACCTTTTTTCACTCTCTTCTTCTTCTTCTGGCTCTGGAGATGTGGTTTAGTCTTGAAGCTGAGATCAAAATGAAACGAATAAACGAGGAATTGTGAATTGACTATTATGCCCTTACGGTGTACAGTCCCTTTTTGGAGGAATTTTGGGTTTTCATGTAATCGACGTGTTGCACGGTAAAGTCTTTTTAACTTTATTGACCGATTTACCGTAATCCTCTTTTATCTTTTGTCAACAAAAGTTTAACACCAAATAATAAACGAAGTTTTTCTTCCAATCAAATGGTAGATACCATAAATCGCATCTAAAATTCGCGATATTACTTTCACTTTGTTTCCAAAATTCATTTCAGAGAAAACCTTTAAAATGATAGTCAAAATATTTTTTAAAACTAATTAGTAACTCACTAATAACTTTGAGTATTGCATATAATTAACCAAAACAACATTGTCAAGATTATGGTATGTTGATATGATGATGATGTTGATAATGTTGTTTATTTGACTCAAGAACCTAACTACATTGATTTTTGTTGGGCTTGTCTAATGTCAAAAACTCATGATTTGTGGACTTGTCACTGTTTGTTTCAATATGAATATTATTGCATTAAATTGGACAATTTACATATGTTTTTCTACATGATGCTCGGTCACTAGGTCCATATACCCACAATCATGATGGAGTGTCTTACCGGTTAATATGAGATTACATTAGGAAAAACTGTTAATCACAAATACAAATGATTACATCAAATAAACATAGATCTTTGATTCATATATTCTATGATGACTGATGAATAACATTTCTTCTCCACCCAATTTTCCAGATTCTCTGTATCAATAACATTGATCTAATTATACACCAAAAATGAAATAAATCGTTCAAGCTACTGCTTAATGACTCCCACGCAAATGTTCTTCATGGAGTATCATCAATTGTTCAGCTACCTAACAAATCACACGATCGAAGTTAATTTAGTAAATTAATCGTCTACATTTTTTAAGAAAAGGTACCTCTTCAATGCTGCCATCTTCGATCTCTGTGTTGAAAGAGAGAAGCAAGCTTTCATGTAGCAAATTCTCTATTTCTTCCACCGTAATCACTGCTCCATATAACAATGTTGATATCAATATCTTCATGATCTTAACATAAATTCGAAAGAAGGGAAAAAGAAAATCATACCGTTTGATTGAGAGAAGAGATGAAATAGATGGTGAGCTAGCTCTTGAGATTTCTTGAGAGAATCATGGCCTCCCCATTGGTTCTTCACGGCCATTTGAAGCCCGCCCCAACGCGAAAGAAGCTCTCTGATGTCTCTCTGAAGAACAGAGTCGTCGGCCACAGAAGGCACGTGCTTGTGATGCCATGTGTCGGAGACCACGTGAGCGTTGAACGTTATTCCACCGGTTCCCATATCTTTGGTCTTTCCGGCCGAAGAAAGCGGGTTCTTCCGCCTTGTAACTCCGTTAAACAAAACGGAGAACAGAAGCTGGAAGATTTTGTGTATGGGAACACAGAGAGAAGAAATACACGTTGTGTTTTCTATTGTATACTCTGTTTTCTAAAATGAAAAAAAAAAGAGAGAAGAAAAAGAAAAAGCAACGAAAAACAAGGATCTAGAGAGATCCGAAGAGTTAGGGGAAGTTTATGAGTTTTGTTAGACCGACAAAGATTTGTTATTTGACTTCCGACATATTGGTGACTTCTGTTTCCAACCTTTTCTTGATGTTTTGTTTTGTCTTAAAATTGAAACGTGTCTACAACAACAAAAATAAGTATTGAAATGTACGTGTCCAATGTTATACGACTCAAATGTGGTAACGTTGGAAATAGGTCCTTTTTCATTCATTCTTAAAACTAGATGACAAATTTACAAAAAGAAAAGTAAAATCCCTATCTCAATCTAAGCTTTATCATCTTGCTATAAAACTTGTAAACTGACGCGAGTGTCCTAGTCACCTTATTGACAAGTGTCAAAATCTCATAATGTTGATCCCATACTCATGCACCTCTCTTTATATAATAGATAATTTCATAATGTTGCTAGGAGTTATCTTAACATAACTTAACAAAACAGAGATGAGCCAAGAGCAACCAAGGAGGCCTAAAGAGCCAGTCAAATACGGGGACGTTTTTGAAGTCTCCGGTGAACTAGCTGATAAGCCCATAGCACCCGAGGATGCAAAGATGATGCAATCCGCGGAGACACATGTGTTCGGCCATACTCAGAAAGGCGGTCCAGCTGCGGTCATGCAATCTGCAGCCACCACCAATATACGCGGTGGCTTTGTCCATCCAGGTGACAAAACTGAGCTTGTCGCTGAACGAGGCGCCACAGTGGAGCAAACAGTCCCAGCTACAACCGTCACAACCGAATTCGTCGCTGGACAGGTGGTTTCCAAAATTACGTACTTCTTTTTCATATATTCATCTTTTGTTTTGGGGTAATGGTGAAGCTTTTAAGCAGAGGTAGGGCGACAGAGGAGGCGATTAGGTTTTCTCTTTCGTTTGCCGCTCGTAAGGGTTCTGGGCGGCCAGCCGCCGTATCCAACCATGGCTTCAGGGATCGAAGATTCTCTGGTGCCGGTTTCGAGCCAATCAAAAGAAGTTTCTAGTCCAAAATCGTATGCAAATGTAGTTGGCAGTAAGCCTAGTCTAAAAAAGTTCGATGTTGATGTCAAGGTAGTCGAAGGGAGAGCCACGGTTGCTGTTCCAAATGAGATTTTAGAGAATTCGGTCCCGCTTTGGGAAGATTTTCTGGTGGGAAGGTTTCCCTCTGTGGCACCACATATTGCTAAGATCCACGTTATTGTCAACAAAATTTGGAATCTTGGAGATAAAAGTATTCGGATTGATGCTTACAGTGTAAATGAGACTACGGTCAAATTTCGCATCTGTAACGCTTCAGCTAGATCACATGTACTTAGAAGAGGTATGTGGAATATTTGTGATCTTCCAATGATTGTTTCCAAATGGACTCCAATCGCGGAGGAGGCTCAGCCGGAAGTTAAGACTATGCCGATGTGGGTTATCATTAAAAATGTTCCCCACTCTATGTTTACTTGGCCGGGACTTAGCTTTATCGCTAGCCCTGTGGGAGAACCGAAGAGGCTGCACCCTGACACGGTGTTGGTGACAAGTTTTGAAGAAGCAAAGATTTTTGTCGATGTGGATCTCACACAAGAGTTACCAAAATCCTGCTATTTCAACGTTAAAGGGGAGGACGTTTGTGTCACTTTTGAGTATCCTTGGCTGCCACCGAAGTGTGGGACATGTGGCAAGTGGGGACACTTTGAAGGAACTTGTTTGGCAAACATGGGAAAGTCTCATGAGAAGAAACAGGGGGAGAACGTGAAAAATGGAGCTTCCCTTGATCCCACGGGTGAAGAAGCGCCTTTGGGGATAGTGAATGATAAAGCATCAAATTCAGAAATTGAGCTTGGTTTGAAGGGAAAAGATGATAGGGAGATTCTGGAGGAAGAGGGAAGTAAATTGTTTTCAGAAATGGAAGAGGGTGAGATCCCTCAATCTCTGAAAACAGGGGCCACAAGCAATTTGAATGAGTCTGGAAATGAATGGACAACGATAACTCAATCCGGAGGGGGACGGGGTTTAAAAAAGTCTGGTGTTGAGTTGGTGTATGGTCAAGTATGTATTGCGTCGCCTACTCGTTATGATGTGTAAAGACAT
>NW_003302553.1:10019863-10067620 GCF_000004255.2 Arabidopsis lyrata subsp. lyrata | reverse complement strand
AGGACGAGGGAATAGCGACAAGAAATAAAAGTTCAGAGGTTGCAACAGTGTTACCATTGGTTTCAGTTGGAACGTCTGAGAATACGCAGATAGTTAAGAATGGAAAGGAAGGAGCACCGTCGAGAGCGTCACTGCCTCGCTTCTCGAAAAATGCTCATAAGTTCTTGTCGGATTCTTCTCAAAAAGCTGTGGACTCTAATCCAAGCACTTTCAGCAAAAAGAATTCTAGACGAAAGCATTAATGTCTGGTTTTTTCTGGAACATTAGAGGTTTTAACAAGTCAAGTAAGCATCAGGTAATCCGAGATTGGATAAAAAATAATTCTTTGAAGTTTGGTTGTCTGTTGGAAACGCGTGTAAAGGAGAGGAAAGCGTCTCGGATTGGGAAAAAAGTTTTTAACGATTGGAGTATGGTATCAAATTATGAATTCAACCGGTTGGGACGAATCTGGGTTGTTTGGAGTAAAGAGGTTACTATGCAGGTTGTCTTTAAGAGTAGCCAGATGATCTCATGTCTAGTTCAGGTGGAGAACTTGGATGTGGAGTTTCTCGGTTCTTTCATTTATGCTTTTAATTTTGCAGAAGATCGAAAGGAGTTATGGACTGATATTTCTCGTCAGCGTAATATTGCAACTTTGAATAGGAAACCATGGATTTTATTTGGAGACTATAATGAAATTCTGGAGCTAGAGGAGCATTCAAGATCTGACATATCTTCGTTTGTTACTTCGGGTATGCGTGATTTTCAGGATGTGGTCCGTAACTGTTCTCTCCTGGATTGTCGAACTCATGGCTCGCTGTTCACTTGGTGCAACAAGAGAGAGGAGGGTTTGATTTGTAAGAAACTGGATAGAGTCCTCAATAATGCGGAATGGCAGCTATCGTTCCCACAGTCCTACTGTAGTATGGACTCGGGAGGGTGCTCTGATCACCTTAGAGGCATTATTCACCTGAAATCAGAAATATCCAAGCCAAAGGGTCCGTTTAAATTTGCGAATGTACTAGCCACATATCCTGAGTTTTTACAGAGAGTGGATGACTATTGGCAAGGAACTACTGAGCTATTTCCTTCTACTTCAACATTATTTCGGTTTTCCAAAAAGTTGAAAGAGCTAAAACCGACACTAAGGGAACTTGGTAGAAACAAGTTATCAGATATATCTAAACGCTCTTCAGAGGCCTATGATGATCTATGTGCGAAACAACTTGCTACTCTGTCTCACCCGAGCTCACAAGCGATTGGTGCTGAATCAAAAGCTTATGAGAGATGGGAGAAGGTGGCGGATATAGAAGAGAAGTTCTTAACACAAAGATCTAAGCTTCATTGGATGCAAGTGGGGGATAAAAACAACAAGTTCTTTTACAATGCGATTCAAGAAAGGCACTCTCTAAACGCGATCCATGAGGTTACAAACCATGAGGGTACACGGCTCACTAGTCAAGAGGACATCAAAGCAGAAGCTGTTCGTTTCTTCTCAAACCTGTTAACCTTGCAGCCTGCAGACTTTACTGGGATATCGGTGGAGATGCTACAAGAGCTGTTAAGTTTTCGATGCTCTGATTCACAACAGGAGGATCTTTGTTCTGCTGTTTCTGAAACAGAAGTGAAAAGAGTCATTTTTTCAATGCCAGTGAATAAATCACCAGGACCTGACGGGTTCACGGTTGAATTTTTTAAAGAAGCTTGGGGAATTGTTGGTAAAGAGCTAACTCTAGCTGTTCAATCTTTCTTCACTTACGGTTTTCTTCCAAAGGGTTTGAATACTACAATTCTTGCTTTGATTCCAAAGAAAACTGATGCAAAGGAGATGAAGGATTATAGGCCCATCTCTTGCTGTAATGTCATTTATAAAGCTATCTCCAAGATCCTGGCAAACCGGTTGAAGCGTATTCTGCCTAATTTCATAGCCCCAAACCAGTCAGCGTTCATCAAAGACAGGCTATTGATGGAAAATTTGCTTTTAGCAACTGAGCTAGTGAAGGACTACCATAGAGAAAGCATCTCTTCCCGATGCGCAATGAAGATCGACATTTCCAAAGCTTTTGACTCAGTCCAATGGCCTTTTCTGCTGAATACTCTCTCGGCTTTGAACTTCCCGGAAAGGTTCATCCACTGGATTAAACTTTGTGTCTCTACCGCCTCCTTCTCTATTCAAGTAAATGGTGAATTAGCGGGTTTTTTCCGGAGTGAAAGGGGTCTTAGACAGGGCTGCTCCCTCTCACCCTATTTGTTCGTTATTTGTATGAATGTTCTGTCCATGATGTTAAATAGAGCTGCAGACCAGAGGAAGTTTGGCTACCATCCAAATTGCAAAAATATGAAGCTAACACATCTGTGTTTTGCCGATGACATCATGGTCTTCGCGGATGGTAAAGCTAGATCGATGGAGGGGATACTGGAGGTTTTTAAGGAGTTTGCTGCAGCATCTGGTCTAACAATAAGCTTGGAGAAGTCCACTCTTTTTTTGGCAGGGGTTCCAGACCAAAACCGTGTTGAACTTTTGACTAGATTCCCTTTTGATACGGGGGTCTTACCTGTCCGCTACTTAGGTTTGCCTTTGCTTTCGAAGCGGATGTCTTTGGTAGATTGTATGCCGTTACTAGAGAAGATCAGGTTACGAATAAGCTCATGGAAAAACAGATTCTTATCGTATGCGGGGAGGCTACAACTTCTGACCTCGGTAATCTCTAGTCTTACAAACTTTTGGATCTCGGCGTTTCGTTTGCCTCGCGCTTGCATCAGAGAAATTGAGAGTATATGCTCTGCTTTTTTATGGTCTGGCCCGGATCTATCCAACCGGAAAGCAAAGGTTGCTTGGTGCGAAGTATGTCGGCCGAAGAGAGAAGGTGGTTTAGGACTAAAATCTATTGTTGAAGCAAATAAAGTGAGCTGTTTCAAGCTTATATGGCGAATTGTCTCAGCAAAACATTCTCTGTGGGTAAATTGGGTTCAGAGGCAGTTAATTCGCTCTGGATCCTTCTGGTCAATAAAGGAAAATACTAGTGCAGGTTCATGGATGTGGCGTAAAATTCTCAAATATAGAACTGAAGCACGGGTGTTTTGTCAAATAGAGGTGAAGAGCGGAGAACATACTTCTTTTTGGTTTGATACTTGGAGTAAGCTAGGCCAACTATATTCTATTCTTGGTGAACGTGGATTTATAGACATGGGTATCAAGTCAACAGACACGGTTGCAAATGCAGTAGTGTCTCATAGAAGAAGACGACATCGAACTGAGATACTCAACAACATTGAGGACGAGTTAGATAAATACAGAGGGAGGGTTCGATCTTCTGAGATGGACGTAGTTTTATGGAGAGGTTCTAATGGGCAGTTCAAACAAAAATTCTCTACGAAAGCTACATGGGAACAAACCCGACGTGGGGGCCAAGTGACTGATTGGTATAAGGGAGTGTGGTTCTCCAACGCTACTCCTAAATACTCTTTTCTCGTTTGGCTGGCCACTCATAACCGCCTCACTACGGGTGATCGAATGCGAGCTTGGAATGTGGGAGCCTCTTCTACATGTGTGTTCTGCAACGCGCCTACAGAATCTCGGAACCACTTGTTTTTTGAGTGTCGGTATTCCTCAAGTGTTTGGGCAGATCTTACCCAACAAATTCTGCAGAATCGATACACTACTAGTTATGATGATCTCCTCTTGATGCTCTCTGGGTCCACATATACTTCCACTACGAGATTTATCCTTAGGTATGTCTTCCAAGCTTCAGTTTACTCTATTTGGCGTGAACGGAACTGTCGAAGGCATGGCGATATCCCGACTCCTCCGGAGAAGCTTAACAAATTCATTGATCGGCAGGTGCGTAATCAACTTCACTGCTTTACGCGACAAGCTAACTCTAAGTTCAAGGACGGTCTGCAAATTTGGTTTGGCTCGAGAAATTTGGCAAGAGCTTAAAGATTTCTAAGCAACATTTCGGTTCTGACTAAACTATTTTTTGTGGTCTCATATAAACACTCTACTTAAAGATGCATTCATTGTAAACAAAGTTTTTGGTTGAATAAATTTTACATTCTTTCAAAAAAAAAAAATGGTGAAGCTTTAGGTGGTCGGACAACATGTTGAACCGAGGCGCATAGTCGCTGCAGCACGGACGGACGAAGAAGCTTTGCAAAGTACTATAACGATTGGAGAAGCATTAGAAGCGACCGTGAAGACCGCTGGAAACAAACCGGTGGATCAAAGCGACGCAGCAGCGATTCAAGCGGCAGAGATGAGAGCTTCCGGTACCAACGTCATTGCTCTAGCAGGAGTCGCCGCTTCAGCTCAATCCGCAGCGGATCACAACGCTACCGTAGATCGTGACGAGAGGAAAATCAAGCTTAGTGATGTTTTAACGGTTAAACCCTAATTTTCAAAACATTTTCATCAATGTTTTATGTATTTCTTGAACAGTAGTGTTTAAATGTTTTCGAACGGGATGGATTAATTAGGGTGCGGCGGGGAAGTTATCGGCAGATAGAGCTGTGACGAGGGAGGATGCAGAGGGAGTGGTGAGCGCCGAGATGAGGAATAACCCTAAATTGTGTACTCACCCTGGTGGTGTAGCGGCTTCTCTTACCGTCGCTGCTAGGCTTAACGAGAGAGTCGATATATGACATGAAAAATCCCGCAAGAGGAGGATGATTGTGTTTGTTTGTTTGCTTGTCTCACAACTTAGGAAACTTGTGATGTAAAATCTGTCTAGCTTTTGGTCCTGTTGTTACAAAAAGTTCAGTAATAGTGTTAATGATAGGAAAAATGGTGACTTGGGCTGATATGTGAAAATCCGGCAAGGGGAGGACGGTGTTTAGAAAGCTTGTGATATATAAAATCGCCTAGCTTTTGTTCTTGTTTTGTTTCTTTATGTTTAAAAAACTTCAACGATGATGTTAGAATGGAAAAATGGGGACTTTCTAGTTTGAAGTTAAAAGCCATTCCTTAGCTGATTTGCTCAGAACTAATGATTCATAATAAAATATAACACAACTGATCTATATAATAAATGGGAATCCTCCAGTCTAATGTTTTTGTAACATTTCAAAACATCTGAGCTTTAACAAAAAACCACAAAACAGATACAAACAGTAAAAAAATATAACAGAGATCTTTTGCTGGCTCAAACTGGCAGCTCCAACAAAAAGACCTTGATTTTACCTTCTTTCTTCCTTGTCCTGATCTTATACTTAGCTTCAAATCCTGTAAGATCATTTCTCTTCTTGTCCAGTGTCCAGTGTGAGTGTCTCGTATATATAGCTTCTTCACAACCTCTTCGAGCACTTGTTGCGTTGCACTGATGGGAGTACCTCTTTGATGGTTCTTTCTACCAGAACGCCTCCTCTTATCATGCGAAAACATTTCTTTGATTGATCGAGAGGCTGACTGGCGTTGATGACCATAGAGTGTTGGCTCACTTGGAACTCGAGTTCGGTTATGTTAGAGTAGGTTTCTTAGCTCTGATCTCATGGCTTCATAGATGTTCATGTTGTTTTGTTGTCTTAATATTGAAACGTGTCCAATGTTGGTAATATTAAATGACAAAACCCTATCTCAGTCGGTCTGAATCATCATTTTGCTATAAACTTGGAAACTAACACGTGTGTCTTAGTCAACAAGTGTCAAAATCTCATAATGTTAGTCTCACACTCATGACTCATGCACCTCTCTTTAATATGCTGTATCTCTCTAGGAGTTGTTGTTAGTTTGCAACACAAAACAGAACATAACAAAACAGAGGGATGAGTCAAGAAGACCAACCAAAGCGGCCACAAGAGCCAGTCAAATACGGCGACGTTTTTGAAGTCTCCGGTGAACTCGCTGATAAGCCTATAGCGCCTGAGGATGCAAACATGATGCAAGCCGCGGAGACACGGGTGTTTGGCCACACTCAAAAAGGCGGTGCAGCTGCCGTCATGCAGTCTGCAGCCACTGCCAACAAACGCGGTGGCTTTGTCCAACCAGGTGACACAACTGACCTGGCCGCCGAACGAGGTGTCACGGTGGCGCAAACTGACGTCCCTGGTGCACGTGTCACAACAGAATTCGTCGGTGGACAGGTCGCAACTCGTTTCCTAAATTACAAATTTTTTTCTTACAATCATTTATCTATAGGTAATGATGAAGATTTCTTTGTCACAGGTCGTTGGACAATACGTTGAGCCGAGACCGGTGGCTACTGCTGCAGCTACGGAAGCAGAAGCGGTGGGATTGAGTTTGCAAAGTGCGATCACAATTGGAGAAGCATTGGAAGCAACTGTGCAAACCGCTGGAAACAAACCGGTAGATCAAAGCGACGCAGCAGCGATTCAAGCGGCTGAGGTTAGAGCTTCTGGCACTAATGTGATTGCTCCTGGTGGAATCGCCGCTTCAGCTCAATCCGCAGCGAATCACAATGCTACCGTAGACCGTGATGAGGATAAAATCAAGCTCATTGATGTTTTGGCGGTTAAACCCCAAATTTAAAAACATTTTCAATGTCTAATGTTTTTAGTTTTAACAGTGTATAATAAATGTTTTTGAACCGGATGGCGTCTTATTAGGGTGCGACGGGTAAGTTAACCGCTGATAAAGCTGTAACGAGGCAGGACGCAGAGGGAGTGGTGGGCGCTGAGCTGAGGAACAACCCTAATCTGTCTACTCATCCCGGTGGTGTATCGGCTTCTATTACCGCAGCCGCTAGGCTTAACGAGAGAGCTGATATATGAAAAATCCGGCGAGAGGAAGTTGTTTTGGTTCTGTTGTTCAAAAAAGTTCAGTGATAATGTTAGTATATAAAAATGGTCATTTTCCGGTTATAAAGTTGAAACCTTTATCTAACACAACTGATCTACATAAATATGGCATTTCTCCAGTCTTTTGTAACATTCAAAACATCTTGATTTTTCCAGAAAAGGTCAGGGGTTTTAACCATACGATCCAAAAAAGAGATACAACAGTAAAACAACACGTCAATAATAGAGTGTTACTGGCTCGAACTGGCAGCTCCAACAAGAACACCTTGAGCATTACCTTCCTTCTTGTTCCCTTCTTCCTTGTTATCGTCTTGTTTCCTTATCCTGATCTTATACATAGCTTCAAAGTCTGTAAGATCTTTCTTCTTCTTCTCCAATGTCTCGTATAGCTTCCTCACAACCTCTTCAAGCCCTTCCTTGTTACGTTGGACAGCTGGGAGTACCTCTTTGATGGTTCTCTCGACAAGAACGCCTCCTATCATGCGGAAGCATTTCCTCGATTGGTCAAGAGGCTGAATGGCGTTAATGACCAGAGAATGTTCGCTCACTTGCATCTCGAGTTCAGTTATGTTGGAGTAGATTTGGCTAAGCTCTGATCTCTTGGCTTCATACATGTTCAAAACAGCTTGCTCATTCGGCGGTTCTCTTAGGCCACCGCTTCCAGATTTGCTGGCCATTGCTTCGATCCTAGTACAGAAAAAAAGTGAGGTCCAAGAAATCAGGAATTGCTAGATATTTGCATAGTTGAAGAAAAGAGAACAAATCAATCAAGAAACTCAAACAACACTCAGAGAAACATTTTTTGCATCGGACAGAACTAAAAACTTAAAGATTGTTGTTGGTACAGTAACAACAAAAACAGCAGTTCCTGAAACTATCTCCCACAAAGATGATCCATACTCAATTCAATATTCTTTCAGAAGTTACAAAAATGCAAAACATGGTGTGGCATAAGGTTTATATCAGATCAAGATCAATCCTACAATCAGTCCATCACCATATTGCATCAATATACGAACAATCATGCCCTTTTGTGGATCCTCAGTAAACCAGCATCAAAATTATATATAAAAAAACCTTTGAAATGGATCTAAATAGTAAATACTACTGCATCCGGATTCAACCTATTCAACCTAATCACATAGCATATCCATCAGTCTTATAGCATCAAATCCATTTATGCAAGTAACACAGAAAATTCCACAGAGATAGTGTAATAATGTCTACTCCACTATACTCCAACATCAAACTGATATGAAACTCACACTATAAACTGCAAAACATAGTGAGGCATAACTGCGTACGCCTTTTAACCAGATCAAGATCTTTCCTACAATCAGTCCATAACCATCTTGTCGCATCAATACAATCAACGAACAATCACGCCCTTTTCCATCTAGCTTTATCAACCAAAAAACATTCAAAAAGATCTAAATACTACAGCATCCATTCCACATCCAAACCAATGACATAGCATATCCTCCAGACTCCATCACTCTCATAGTATCAAATCCACTTATACAAGTAGAAGCAACCAACAACACATTCCACAGAGTAGACGTAAATGAGTTCACTAACAGTGTATTGTCTCCTACATAATACTCCAACCTCAAAACTATGGCAACAGAGATCATCCCTTTTCAACTACTAGGGCCATTTCTCCAAACTAGGGTTTCGACGTCTACTTATATCAAATCTCGACACATCGATTCCATGACTAGGTTACTGTATCCTAAACTAATCTAGGTTAAGATTCTAACATCAAAGAATCTTGATCGGGATCGAGGAAGTTTGAGATCGATATTGACACAAACCTTAAGACAACTTGAACTAAGAAAAAAAAAACACAAACCAACAAATAACAAAAAGAAAAAAAAAACTTACTTTTAGAAACGAATCCACACACGAGGAAGATGAAGATCGGAAAAAGCTTCGCTTGAGAGGAAACAATCCAGAGGCTGATGCCGAAAACGCGGCGCAGAGAGCGATGATGAAGAAGAAGAAGAAGAAGAAGAAACAAGGGTTTGGTTTAACTCGTAACTTTCCCCAATTAAAACCGGTTTAGTCTTTAAATAAAAAAATTGAACCGGTTTTAAATAATGAATTAACAAACCGGAATTTTATTTCCTTCGTCTCTCTCACACAACTCAAAAAATCTCAGAGAAAGGAACAAACGATTCATATGAAGAAGATGATGATACAGAGATTAAAAGCTTCGAACTTTACTCAGATTATTGATAAAGGTACTTTGAGAATTTCTTTATTACACTATTCTTGTATCAGCGAAGCGAAAGTTTCTTATAAAGAGAGATTGAGGAATGGGATTGTTGATATTAAGGTTAATGAAGCTATTGATCTCTTCGAATCCATGATTCAATCTCGTCCTTTACCAAGTCTCATTGATTTCAGTAAATTGTTTAGTGCTGTTGCTAGAAGGAAAGAATATGATTTAGTGTTAGGTTTCTGCAAGGAAATGGATTTGAATGGGATTGAACATAACATGTATACTATGAACATTATGATCAATTGCTTTTGTCGAAAAAGGAAACTTCTTTTCGCTTTTTCGGTTGTTGGGAGAGCTCTGAAATTTGGGTTTGAGCCTAATACGATTACGTTTTCGACTTTGATTAACGGGTTTTGCCTCGAGGGTAGAGTTTCTGAAGCTGTGGCTTTAGTTGATCGGATGGTGGAAATGAAGTATAGACCAAATGTTGTGACGGTTAACACGTTGATCAATGGACTTTGTCTTAAGGGTAGAGTGACTGAAGCTTTGGTTTTGATTGATAGGATGGTTAAATATGGGTGTGAAGCTAATGAGATTACTTATGGACCGGTTTTGAATAGAATGTGTAAGTCAGGGAACACTGCTTTGGCTTTGGATTTGTTTAGAAAGATGGAAGAAAGAAGTATCAAAGCTAGTGTAGTTCAGTATAGTATTGTTATTGATAGTCTTTGTAAAGATGGGAACCTCGATGATGCACTTAGTCTTTTTAATGAGATGGAGATGAAAGGGATCAAAGCAGATGTTGTTGCCTACAGTTCTATTATAGGAGGTCTTTGTAACGACGGTAGATGGGATGATGGTGCAAAGATGTTGAGGGAGATGATCGGAAGGAATATTATCCCTAATGTTGTCACATTTAGTGCTTTGATTGATGTTTTTGTGAAAGAGGGGAAGCTTTTAGAGGCTAAGGAGTTGTACAATGAAATGGTCGCACGAGGTATCGCTCCTGACACCATTACATATAGTTCCTTGATTGATGGGTTTTGCAAGGAGAATCGGCTAGGCGAGGCTAATCAGATGTTGGATCTGATGGTTAGCAAGGGATGTGAACCTAATATCGTGACTTATAGTATTCTCATAAATAGTTACTGCAAAGCTAAGAGAGTTGATAATGGTATGAGACTTTTCTGTGAGATTTCTTCGAAAGGATTGGTTGCTGATACAGTCACTTATAACACTCTTGTCCAAGGGTTTTGTCAATCGGGAAAACTTAATGTTGCTAAAGAACTATTCCAAGAGATGGTTTCTCGTGGTGTGCCACCAAGTGTTGTAACTTATGGCATTTTGCTGGATGGTTTGTGTGACAATGGAGAACTACAAAAAGCATTGGAGATATTTGAAAAAATGCAGAAGAGTAGGATGATTCTTGGTATTGGCATCTATAATATCATCATTCACGGGATGTGCAATGCTAGTAAGGTCGATGATGCGTGGAGTTTGTTCTGTAGCCTCTCTGTCAAAGGAGTGAAACCTGATGTCTTGACATACAATGTAATGATTGGAGGACTATGTAAGAAAGGCTCGTTGTCTGAAGCCGATATGCTGTTTAGGAAAATGAAGGAGGATGGGTGTGCTCCGAGTGATTGTACGTACAATATACTTATCAGGGCACATCTCGGAGGTAGTGGAGTAATCTCTTCAGTTGAACTCATCGAAGAAATGAAGATGCGTGGGTTCGCTGCAGATGCTTCCACTATAAAGATGGTTGTTGTTATGTTATCAGATGGTAGATTGGATAAAACCTTTTTGGATATGCTTTCTTGATTGTCTAATCTGAAATACAAGAGATAAAGCCAAGATTTTTGTTTGTAATTCCAAATCAACTCAATATTGTACCAAGCTTTTATAACGTATTGATGTTGTGGTCCTCTTGTCACTGTTTTTGGTCGCACAAGATTTCAAACATAGAGAGCAAAATCTCAAAACCAGAAACTTTCTAGAAATGGATTGTTCACAATAGCAGACAAACTACTTTTGAGTTCACACAAACGACAAGATACAGACAGAATCTGAAGATATATATGTTGAAAGAACATCATTTATTTGTATCACCAAGAAGAAAGGGGAACAGATTCAGGGCTCAAAGGTCATAGTCTCTGCCTCTTTCCTTGCTGCATCGAACAGTACAGTCGACAGATATCGTTCCCCAAAACTCGGGAACACCGCCTACAAACATTCAGTTCACATCTCTTATTATAAGATCAGAATCCAAAGAAAGAGCTTCCATGAGTTCAATGTTAGTTCTGTTTTTGGGTTTTAGACAAAACTAGAGAGAAGCAAACTTCTTTAGCTTTTTGATAAAACTTACCACTATAAGCTTCCCAGCATTTTCTGGCCTCTTTGCAAGTTTGATTGCTGCGGCAGCTGCTGCTCCAGATGAGATTCCCACCTACAGTACATAGGAGGAGACAAATATGATAACCGCCCCGATCAAGAAACTGCATTTTTTTCATGGTGAGGATAAAGTTGAACCAAGACATTTTTGGTTTAACATGGAACTCTGATGAGGTAAAATGTGAAGCACTTACTAACAGACCCTCTTCCCTAGCAAGAAGCCTTGCCATGTCAATGGATTCCTCACTTGAAACCTGCGTAAGCGTTACAAAACGATAAGCGTGGCAACGAAGAAATGTGTGTTCACTTACATACATTGTGTTTTGGAGTCAGCAACTTACCTGAACAACTTCATCTATAAGATCAACATCCAAAATGCCTGGAATAAAACCAGCACCTATTCCTTGAATTTTGTGAGGACCTGAGCATTTTTACCAATCAAACACAGAGTAAGTGTTAGACTGAAACCAACTGAATTTTAATATCCATTGATGAACACTAAACTTTAGAAGGACCTCATAATGAACACTCAAGACTAACATGCATGTGAGCAAAATACAAGAAGATAAAGTGTGCCAAAGCTTATCGAAAACTTTGATACTTATACAAAAAGATAGAATGAAACACACCTGGCTTTCCACCGGAAAGAATAGGGCTTTCAACGGGCTCGACACCATACAACTGAAAGATGAGAAAACAAATGAGACCAGTTTTGAGTTTACTAAGAAAGAGTCTGATTGTATAAGTAAATAAAATGCACCTTTATATTTTTGTTCTGTTCCTTGAGATACTTCCCAGCACCTGTTAAGGTACCACCAGTACCAATACCAGACACAAAGCCATCCACTTTTCCACCAGAACCTTTCCATATCTCAGGTCCTGTGGTCTCATAATGGATCTGCAATTGAACACAAAATTATGTCAACGTAACTGGATTTCGATCCAATAACGTTCTCAAAATATAAGTACCTTTGGGTTGGCAGGATTCTCAAACTGTTGAAGCATGTAACCATTAGGTGTTTTCGCCAAAATCTCCTCCGCCTTAGCAACAGCGCCTTTCATACCTTTAGCCGGATCAGTAAGAATCAACTCAGCTCCAAAAGCTAAGAGAATGATTCTTCTCTCTACACTCATTGAAGCTGGCATTGTAATAACAAGCTTATAACCCTTTGCAGCTGCAGTAAATGCTAAACCAACTCCAGTATTCCCACTTGTTGGCTCAATCAACACACTCTAAAAGAAAAAAACACAAATTCGAAATCTCGAAAAAACTAACAAAAGAAGAATCTGACTGATAGCTTCCATAAAAAGAAAAAAAAAAAACAAACCTCTCCTGGTTTAATTAGACCTTTAGCTTCTGCATCAGCAATCATACTATAACCAATCCTGCAAATAAAAAGACACAAAGTACAAGTTTTTGTTTCTTTTGTCACAAACATAAACTCGAAAACAGAGCTTTAGACTTTCTGGAAGCACCTGTCTTTGACGCTAGAGCATGGTTCCATCATCTCAAGCTTAGCAGCAACATGACCAACACAATCTTTAGCTACTTTGTTTAGATACACTAATGGAGTGTTACCTATTAACTGGCCCCAAATAATAATAAAAAAATAGTTAGAAGAAAAACATTTACTGACAAGACATAGTTGAAGAAAGACATAATCTTGGAGATTACTTCAGTAACATCTTTAGCGATTTTAGAAGTCCCTGAAGCCATGTTTCAAGCTCACTCCTTAAATTTCACAAAAAAAAAAAAAAGATGAATACAATTGTTAAATATCTATAAACAATCAAACTTCAACTTTAAGAAAAAAACAAAAAACAAACGAATTCAAAATTTTCATTTCATAATAAAATTTCCAGATGAATAAACAAAAACCATGATATATCACCAATTTTAGAGTAAACCTACAAAAATAATCAATATCTGAAAACAAATCGATCAAGCAAGTAAAGATCAATGGTGAATCGTGAACAAAGGTCGATCGGCTATGGAAGAGCAGAGAAGTTACGTATAAGAAACGATGATGATACCATTGCAAGAAAGTCAACACTTTGACCGATAATAAACAGAGAAATGAAACGGATAACTCTTCGGGCCCCACAGAGAGAAACAGAAACATATCTTCTAGGCCCCCTTTTAAACCATTGTGTCTAATTTGGTTTTAAACATAGGGAAAATTCCAAAAAAAAACCCAAAGTAATTTTTATTTGAACGTTTAATGTCCAATTATTTTTATTGAAATAAAAATACCTCAACTAATTATTCGTGGTCATAAAATACTTCGTATATAAACTATTGGTAGAATCAAACCCGTACGTTAACAGTCGTTAACGGCCGTAAAAGAATTAACTAACGGCGTTAAATATCATTCTCATATAACTTAATCTATATATATATAATCTGCTCTTATAATATACGAAGATTTTAACGTGGTCCAGTGGAATAGTGCGGCTTACTCAATATACACGACCCGAGTTCGATTCCAGTGAAGTTAATTTTTTTTTTTTTTCTCTTCTTCTCCTTTGCTGATCTCTGGTTTTTTTTTTTTTACTCTCCTTCCCCGTCGTTGACCACCACCGTCCCAAAAATAATACTTCATCCAACCCATGAATAAGAACCTCCAATTCCTCTTCCAAATCGAGTAACAAATCGGTACACCCACACCATCAACCATCACCCTCGTATCTCCAACCATCATTTCACTCACCAAGCCTTTACAAACCCTAAACCTCTCATCCCTAATCGCAGAGGAGGATATTAGAGATTATATCTCTCCGGTTTAGTGTTGAATATAGTGTGATTATCTTTGGTTATCTATCATGTTTATAGTAGGTTATCTCTCTTAGTATTTAAGCTTTCTCTGTATCATATTTTACATTTAATGAAGGTTTCACGATTGTTGATAGAGAATAATTAAGAATTCCCAGCCTCGAAATCAACCTCCAATTGTAGCTATTTGAATTTGAATTCCCAATTTTCAGATATGAGGAAGGCGAAGAAGAGAAGAAGAAGAAGAGAAAAAAAAAAAAAAAAAAAGGAAGACAAAATTAGCTATGAGGACAACTCGAACCCAAGCTTACAACTTTCCGTTTAACAATAGACCACAACAACTTATTCACATAACCTTGTTAAACGATTGTATATATTAATTAACATATTTGAGTTTAATATTTAACGCCGTTAGTTAATTCCTTTACGTCCGTTAACGGCTGTTAATGTGCAGGTTTGATTATACCAATAATTTATATACAAAGTATTTTATGACCACGAATAATTAGTTGAGGTATCTTTATTCCAATCAAAAATAATTGGGCATTAAACGTCCAAATAAAAATTACTTTGGGTTTTTTTTGGGAATTTTCCCTTTAAACATATCTCCTTAAACGAAATGACGAGTAGACATATATTATCTCCTATTCTTCATTCTAGTACATACAATCACTATTATCTGTTTTTTTTTATCTTTAATCGAATAAGCAATGATGAGTAAAAACTGGCATTTCGAGAGTATCATGGTTTTGTATGAAATCAGTTAATCATCTTCTCTGATAGGCATTTGCATCTTCAGATTTAGTAAATGCAATTAGCATAGTTTGCGGTTAGGAAGAGGATTAGCAAACGTGAGACCGAGGCATGTTTGCTATGCATTTACGGTTGAACTGCGTTATACTCACTAAAGTGTTTGGAGTTCCCAGAGTTGATTTGAGTGGTTACAAAGTGATTTTCATCTCTCTTTTTGAGTTTTTATATTACCTCGTTTTATGTAGATGAGTTGTTTCAATTGTCGTGGTCATTTGGATCTGTTCAATGTACATATCCTGTTTTGTTTGTGCCAAGCACACTTGTCTTGTGTGTGGGTTGAAAAGTCATTTTCTAGCTTATTGTCGTACAATAGATTATTATCGGGGCTTGAATCTATTCTTTCATATTGTTCTTATGTTTGAGGATAATATCCGACAGTTTGAATTTTTTGATTTATCTTAATCTCCCTGATGATATAGCTGGTAAAGTAAATGCTTATTTTTATTGGTTCATCATTGGTTATACGCTTGATAAAGATGTCTCTGTATATGCAATAAGCTATAAACTGTTCTTGGATAATTGATAGTGGTGCCATAAGCCATGTTTGTTCTGACATGTCTTTTTTTAGTGAAACTGTTTCAGTTTCTAGGGTAAATGTCTCTTTACCTAATGATACTAGAGTGGCAATCACACACACTGGCATTCCTCCTTATTGCACAACCTTGACCAAACCATCATTCCTGTTATGGCTAGTATGACATATGCGATTTATGCAAAATCGTTTCGATGGAGCATTACAATGAGAAGGCGTTAGAAGAAGTTTTTGTTTTATGCTATGAATCACATTATGTGAACTTCTTATTCATGTTGACTTAGTCAAATGTAAGCTTATTCTAAATGTTGGCTTGGTCGTGATGTGTGTTGCTTAGTTACTATTACTAATGATGTAATCTTGATTCTGATAATTGAAATTTGAAAAAGGAAAAAAGTGATTTTCTTTGCACTGAAATACCTCCAAACCAAGATGGTGATCCTTGATGACGTTCAATGAAGATTATAACCTTTTTTTTTTTGTCAAAAATCTAGGGAAATTCCATATAAATGGATACATAGAAAGTCATCTGAATTCTGAAGTACATGGCCCAACAGTAACTATTTTTATTTGCAACAGTATCTTTTTTTTCATGGATTTATAGTAGTTACGATACAAAGTTTAATTGGGCAAGTCCAAATCCACAATCAATCCCATTTAGTATTATTCCATTATGAAAACAATTGTAAAATACTATTTTTCTTTTCTTTTTATATATTGAATCCCAAAATTGTTCTCATAATGAACCTTTTTTAATTTTTAGATAATATATGGGATTGCATGTATATTCTGCACAAAAGTTTATCTCCAAATTTCAATACAGATTTTCATGCAGACAAATTTATTTGGGATTTCAAGTATTAATGAAAATGGAGCAAAAAGGGAAATTTTCACCACAAATATACAACAAAAATTTCACTGGAAGAAATAAACATAAATTCCTTTGTCTCAAACAATTCAAAAACCGGAAGCACAAATGTGAAATCTTTTTACTTGTATTGAAAACCCCAAGTCCCAAACAAAGATTCACCAAACAAACAAAATAGAAAATTCCAGTCCTCTAGGCCATCATTAGATGACTAGTCTTCTTCTTGAGTTTCCTTTGCTTTAGCTTCACTTTAACATAAACACCATTATCAATAAGAGCTTGAAGCACAACCTGAAGCTTACCTTCGATTTTATCTCCTTTCCTAGGAGTGTATATAACGTCATGTATATCATCCTCCAAACATCTTTGAGCAAGGACTGCCCCAACCGCAGCGCAAGCTGCAGCGTTTCTAGTGGAACCAAGATCGAATTTCATGTCTTTCGAAATGGAATGAGCTACAGTGACAACTTTACTAGTCACCCTGTGAATCACACATGCTCGAACAGACTCCTTCGAGATGTATATGTCTAAGCAAAACGGGTAGTGAAAAGGCGCCGTGAGTTGGTTAAACGTAAACGTTCTTTCTCTCTTCCTCACAGCTGCATTAGGATGATCTGTTTCACCGGTAAATGAGTTAATCGTCGGCTCGTTTCTCTTCTTGTATTCCTCACGAACTTCCTTCTTATTATTCTTCTTCATCGTTGTTTCTTCTTCTTGGTTTTGCTCTCTCTTAACGTTCTTGTGTTGATTCTTGCGGTGGAAGTCGTAGTTGTATTCCTCGAATTCTTTTGAACCTCGATCAAGCTTGTAGAAAAGATCACCGCGAATTCTCATATTATCGATTTCATCATGATCAGGATCTTCATCATCGAGCATTGTTTCTCTTACTCCTTGTATTGTAACGGGAGAGTTTTTTGCAGTGTCTGCTTGGAACTGTCTCCAAGCTTGAGATAAAGATGATGAGACATGCCAAGCATCATCATCCACAGTTTCTATACCACAACCACTCAAACCAGCCACTGTATCCTTTCCACTTTCACTGTTGGAAAATCTCGAGGAGAAACAATTCCGTGCAGGTCGAAAAACAGAGGTGATATCCGGCATACGGATACACTTTCTCCTTAAAACCATCAAAGCCATTGAAGGAAAAGAGACCAATTCTAAAAACGTAAGTGAAAAATCAAACGGAATTTTCACAGAGACAAATCATCGAACACCTGGTGTGCAAGGTTGATAAAGAGAATGTTCTCACCACTGGCTTTGTATCTTGTACCGAAATTGAGTCACCACTTTGTTCAATGAAGAAGAAATGCAGTTGTCTTGTTCCAATGTTTAGAATTATGTATGATCAGAGACAGAACTGAGTGAAGAAGACAGAGATCGGAGAAGTTTGTGACAGAGAAGTTTGTCATTTGATTAAGAGAAAGATAGGTTTGTTGACTGAATATTAGACATTACAAAAGCTTGCGTTTTTTTTATATGTGATTAATAAACACACCAGAGGAGATATAGCTAAGTTACTAAGAGAGAAAGAGACTGTTAGGTCTGAGAAGAGATATTACAGACAAAAACGACGACGTAGAAAGACAATAGACCCAGAGAGAACACCGGAGTAGTAGCAGTTGTCACAGTATCAGTGATTGTTTGGTTATTACACTCATCTTCTTCCTTCTTGTTTTGTTGTCACACTGTCTCTAATTCAGTAGTAATGTTGCTGAGGGTGGAATTGGTGGTGTTGATGATGGTGCGGGTGGTAAACCGGAGGAGCTGGAGCAGGAACTGGACCATTGCAATAACCGTTGTATGCTGGGTAACCGATAGGAGAGCCTTGGTATGAGCCTGGGATGATTTCGGGAGAGTATGGATAAGGTGGGCTTCTGTTGCTGTAGACTGTTGTAGGTGGGGATGGGTAAGCTGCTGGTGAAGCGTATTGAGGAGAGTGAGAGGGTGATCTGATGAAAGGGAAGGAAGAGACGTATGCGTTTGTGATACGCCCGGCTTTGGCTGGTGGCATTGGACCGTTGTAGCTTGCTCGGGTTCTCTTGTTTGCGGGAACAGCTGCTGGTTTTCTCTTCTCGGTTTTGGTCTTCTCTAGCTGATCCAACCGCTTCTTGAGGTTCTCTGGAGGGAATTCTTCCTCGAGTTTGTACTCTTCTATGCATTTCAAGACCGCCTTAAGTGCTGATTGCTCCTTGCGCGCCACGAGATGCTTAGCAAGAGGAAGACATTCAATATTAGAGATTCACAAATAAAAATGTTTAGTAGGGACAGAAATGATTAGATGCTACGAAATGAGTAGATACCGTAGGTCGGCCAGTATTGCTAGATTCCTCCATGATAGATGCTGCTGACTTCTTTGCGTCCCTTAGATAAGCTTTGAGCAAAGGAACAGGAGGAAACTTATCCACAAGGCCAACTTCATAAGTAAAATGAACAGCATCAAGCTGTTGTCCCCTGCTGATTAATTCTTCAATCATGTCTGTGGACAGCACAACAACTCGTAAGCTCAGATATTAAATAACGAGATACAGAGTAAAAGGCTTCAACTTCACACAGCCTATGGTCAGTTCTAGTCAATAACACCACAATCTATACCATACAATACAACGTTTGCCAGAAATTCTCCACGCAACTTTAAAATTCGCTTATCAACCCGTAAACTATTTGTACCCTACGAAAACTATACATCTGCAAAATATGACCTCACTAGTCACAATGAGCTTGCCAGGATCAAAACCAAAAGGTAAAAGATTAAAGCTTTAGGCTTACCAGGCATTTGATCACCCAAACCAACAGAAACAGCAAGCTTAGGCATCTGTTTACGCCACGCAGATCCAACGACAAGCTTTCTATACAAAGCAAGATCTTCACTTTTAACAATTCCAAATGTAACAAGGTGCTGCAGAAACGTATGCACATCAGGAGTCTTCACATTTTCTATCCTTCCTCTCTCTTCCAAGCTCGCCTTCCACGTCTCAGCTATCTCCTTAGCCTTCTCCTTAACGCTCGGAGTAACAAGCAACCTCGATTTCCCAATCACTGGATCAACCATTACAGGTGTTAAACTCTCTAGAATCACAACACAAGCCCATCCATAATCATTGCTCACTTTATCTCCTCTTTTATCCACCGGAAAAACCTCAGATATCGCTTCAAGCACTAACATCGCCGGATCTACACAATCAACCAACGCCGCCGGAATTTTTGACCGGAGATTCTCCAATTCCTTCTTTCTCGCCGTCACAAAGTTCCAAAACCCTCTCGCATCCATTTTAAGACATAGAGATTTCAACGCAGAGAGAAGCCCTTCTTCATCGTCAACCTCACCGGAATCATCATTAGAACCATCACCACCATCTCTAGCTTTCTCTAACGATTCAAGAGCAGCTCTAGCTCGTTCCCCAACTTTCCCAGCTACGATCTCAACGCTATGGTCGATTGTTACCTCTCTACGCTTCAGAGACTCAAGCGAGGTCTGAGTCTGATTGTCTAGCGTTTCAATCATCTGCTTCAACGCTTCAGATTTCTTCATCAGATTCTGCTCTAAAGAAGTGAAGTGATCGGAGAGCTCTTGCCATAGAAGAGTACAGCTTGTCATCAACGACGTCTGTTTCTGAAACTCCTCGAAACTCGGCTGAGCTAACTCAGTCAACTCGCCTGGATCGGGGACTGACCCCATCGCCGGAATCTAAAAAAGCTCAAACTCCGTCGATTTGATTGATACAGAGAAGAACAAACTCAAGAGAGAGAGAGAGAGAGAGAGAGTGAAATTGAAGAAACCCTAGAAATGGGGAAAAAGTAAAGAGACGAAGAAGAAGATAAGAGACAAAAGAAACAGTGACGTGGACAACTCGAAACAGCGACACGTCTCAGTGGAGTCTGATTAAAGGCGCGATTATTACATCCTCTTCTATATTGCGCCGTCGACGCGTAGGTTATCGTGATATGCGTAGGATACTAGAGTTGGGTGATGACGTGGTAATAATAAGTATTACTACTAGGCTTTGCTTTATTTTCGTATAAAGAAGAAAAAAAAGGTGAAAGAGATAAGTGGGCCAAGCCCACTGACCACCACATGCGTTGAGTCGGAAACCAGTGAAGCATTGCCGGTAAAATTTATAAACACACGAAATTGAATAATAAAAACTATATAGTATATAAAAAAAAATGTTTGTTATAACTAATATGAAATTCTTTGTGTAGTAGTATAATGTAAGAAGAACAATGCATGTGTTTTGAAGAAAAGGCTGTAATGAAATCAGGGCACGCGTGATAAATCTTAAGACGTGATAATGAAGCAACCACAAAGAATATTCATTAGTACATATATAAAACTAATCTTCGTACTATGTTTTAATATCTTTGTGATATCAAAACAGAAGAATAGAATAAAAACGAAATTTTGAATTTGGTTTTATTAAAGCTATTGCTTTTTTGACATCATTGGAATCATACAAACCTTTTTTCTGTGGATATGTAGAAAATGTTAAGCGGGACAGTGACATATAACCCATTATTGAGGGAAAATATCCCTACTCTTTTAGACCTCTTGCTATTAGAGTATCATTTTATAATTATAAAAAGGTTAAACATTACAAAATTAGAATGAGACGAAATATGAAACTGACGGCTAAGACTTATTTATATAATTAAATGGGTCCGAAATGGCCGACTACAAATTAACCGCCGATTACTGTTTACGCTTTATAGGAAAAGTGAGGAGAGAAATTTGAAAATGTGAAGGGAGAATAATGATTTAAATTTATGCATTGATTTGACCTTAGTCTAGCTAGTCTTATAGTAATATGATTATGACAATTGCACAATCTAGATGCTTTTTAATGGTGTTTTATTCTTATAGTGCATGTAAACTACTTTGTCCTACATATTGTACATTCATAAAATTATATTCTAGTTGTTGTGATAGTGGCCAAACTATGATCATATATGTTATATTAACATTAAACAATAAAATGGTGAAAATTTAATATCCACCAATAATGATAGTGCTTGATTACTTTCATAAAAAAGTTATTAAGGTTTCTTTATCATACGGCCTAAACAGCAGCTGATTAAACTTCCTTAACCAAACGTGTATATTGGTAAGCCAGAGAGAACCAAAGATTTGAATGAATACAGGAAATAAAGTTTGTCAGAACACTTTATACCTAACTTGTCAATTAAAAGTTTAAAACAGTCATAAATAAAGACTAAACAAAATTTATGTAGTGGTTAGTTCCAAAGCCCCACAAAATACAAGTCTTCTTATCTGATGTTTTTTTGTTTTCATACCAATTTTTAATTTTTTAAAAAGTAGAAGCTACCTAGCTAAACTAAACACCACCATTGTTATCACCAATCTAAGGTACCCAAAAACACAAAGGTACCAGAGAGCAAACAAAAACACTAACTCAATGTCATAGACATCAGTACAAAGGCACTAAGGTATCATTGTTTGGTTGGTTTAATACTCTCATTTTGATAGGCATGTCAGTGAGCAACAAACCCTTTCTTTGGCTGGCTAAAGCCTAAAGAGCAAGCAGGAACCACTATTCCAAAGGATCACATAGAACAAGGAAAGAAGAACGAACATAAAAGAATCAACAGGGACATCAAAAGCATCAAGCAACTAACACAATATACTTCTAAGGGTGTTGGTAAAGAGAAGCTTGTATATATCAGGTTCAACCGATATTAGTCTATGCAATATGAACACCGAAACAAAGGATCAAAGAGACCAAGACATTCATCTATAAATTATGAAAAAAAAAAACACACCAAACTTTTCTTTCCTCCTTTCAAGTTTTTGAGCTTGCGACTAAGAATCCAGATTCAATAGGCAACAAATACCTCGAAAGTAAAGTGTACCTTTTGTGGGAAGAGAGACCTATAATTTACTTTTTTCCTGTGAGTTCTCTAAGGCTCTCGATTGTGGTCTTCTTCCTTGTATCCATATCGACTTTGTCCAAGTCCGTTACAGTCGCAAGATAACCATAAAAGATCCTCTTTTTCTCACCCGTCCTCCCATCAACCTCGACAAGACTAGGGTTTTTCTCATCATCTTTGCTAGGAGTGCGTGTTTGTACCCTCCCCCAACTCTTACGCCCACGGTTTATCTTCTCAAAATATTCTGCCATTCTCATAGCTTCCCTGAGCCCTGAATCGTCTCCCGCAAACTTGAACAATGTAATTCCCAAATGACCCTCTCTTCCATACAGTGACTTTGATTTCCCACCAGTGAGTCCTAGTTCTGTAATTATATATAGACATCAAAATGAAGGCAGACAAAATGTGTCATTGAGTGTTGTTACATGATATAGGCTAATAACTAGATACATGTACTTGCACACCCATCATTAGCCTAACCACATTGAACATTTTGGAACCTACTATGACACACCACAAGTTCTGAAAATAGAAGCTGAGATCCCTAGAGAAAAGACTGGAGAAGATGGTGGCCCAACAAAGTTCTGTTAAAGAAGCTTAGATACTTCTTACACCATTGTTGCCTAGATCTGATATTGTAATTATTCTACGCTAAGTAATAGCAACTTTTGATTCACAAAATCACAGAGAAACATGGGAGAGAAATGGGAAGGGGTGTAAGTAAAGTGAAGGCTTTTACTGAGAAGGTATGTCAGATGATAATTGAATCATGTTAGTTTCCAGACTCTTACTTAAAAATACCTGTTTGGGCATCTATCTAGTGTTAGCAGAACAAAGAGAGGGATTTGGACCTTGACCTTACTTCTAAAAGATCAAGGAGATGATCATTGTGGCAAAAAGTCAGGGATAACATAGATATGCCACATCATTAAGATTATTGTATCCGGAAATCATCTCTAAGGCTCCGGGTCTAAATCCAATTGACTAAGATAACCTACTTTAGTACTTTACAAGCACATCTCTAAAATGGAGGGGAGAAAAAAGGAAAAGAGAGAAGAGAATCCTAAGGTGCGGATTAACCAATGCAAGATTCATGAACTGTTCCAGATTGTTCTGTGCAGGTATGTAAACGCAAGAATAAGGAATGAAAGGCCGCATGTTATACCTCTAATTCTGTTATCCATTGTTTTGTTTCCAAAGCCTTCCATGCGCCCTTCTTTACCCTTCCCTGTACTGGTGTTATGAACAATAACATGAGGTGGCCAAATAATCAGCTGGGCTTGATTGATTGCTGCCTCTTCAGCAGGTAGATTCTGGTATGCCTTTGAATTATCAGGAGCCTTCGAGAAATTCCATCCCATCAATACACAGAGAGCTTTGTGTAGGCCTAAGTGATGCACGCGTGAGCTAGCATCACCCGAACAGTATGTGTGCATTACCAAACTATGTGTATCCTGGACGTCTTTAGAAGGCCTGTGTTTTAGCATAAGTCGAATTGGAAACACTCATTCAGATTCACCATACAAATACCACATACAAGTCTGAGGTATTAAACTCAAGCAAATCAGAATCATGCAGTTAAGACTCTTCAATGTGGACACTAAAGACTATTGAATATACACTCTTACATGATTAAATGTGCAAAGCCACATCCACATATCAGCTTAGTAGGCAATCAACAAGAATCAAATGTAGATGAGATAATCCAATTCTAAACTTAAGCTAAGACTAGGGGTAATAACTAATAAGTGATGCACAGATAACATATAAACATACAAAAAAACATAAACCTCTGCGCAATTATGAGGAGTAACCATCATAACATAGCAGAAGAGTTGAAGAATGTGAAAGATGAAAACGAATGAATTAGAGAACTTTATCATAAGCTTTCTACATCCAAACAAGCTTATTCTGTGACACAAAATATCATTCAAAATAGACTAGTTGCTACTAAAGCCTATTAACCTAGCATCCTTGACATTGATTGAAATGGTCATCAAATTGACCATTTACTCATCATGCCAAATTAATTGACAACCTCCATCTAATTAGATCAAGCTAGAACAAAGAAATATAAAGTTAGATATCTCAATCCCCTAAAGAGTTATGAACAAGAAGTCGATCAACTTAACATGCTGGATTCACGAAGAAAGTTCTAAAAATCACAAGTACGAGTAAAGAATGCTACGCATACGCTCAATACCAGATGCATGGTGCAGAGACTTCATGATCTGACCATAAGCAGGTAGATTAAAACGGAAAAAAGAATATGCCCAACTCAGATTCCAAGTTGGCTTACTACTGATAATCGAGAGCTGATTTTGAAGGTCACCCACACATACCAAAGAACTGAACGATGATTAGGAAAACTGAAAAGTAACCACTTATTTGATAATCTATTCAAAATAAGAGTAATCCTAAGAAGGATAAACAGTAAGCAAGTTGGATGACCATCAAAAACCAATTAACAAAGATATATCAGTACGCTAAATCTAAACAGCTGCGAAAAAATACCATTACATTGAATTCAGAAGATAAAAATATGCATGCATAACGCAAGGATAACGAGGGACATAAAAAAAAACATTGAATAAGCTGTGGAACGAAGATTAAAACAATTGAGATGCAAGATTAGTTCCACAAATAATACCAATTATTATGGATCAAAATAGAATTTAACCCTAATGCCTACAGACTGCAGTATAAAACCCACAACCTTTTGCTGCTTTAAGGCCAGCCAAAAAAGTAACAGCACAAAAGTAGCCGCGGGAGCAGTGGGTACAAAGAAAATAAGGACTAAGTTGAATGATACCTAATATCTAAGTAAAACAGTTAACTTAAATATTCTAAGAGGCTTATCGACAGGCAATGAACCCCAGTCATAGTATACACTTATATGCAAGTTAGAGTATTATTAAAGCAAAAATTCCAGTAATGATAAATACATCGTAAAAGAGGAAGACAATCAATGGGAAGCTAACATACTAATCACCATTCAGCAGCTTATCACAAATTGAACACATTTTGCTAAAATCACAACCACTTAAAGCATGTCAAGATAAGTTTAATACTGTGAACAAGTTAACATACTAATCATACAGGTGTAAAGACAATATAAATTAGTGTTCTCTCTTACTTTCTTCATGTTCATTTAGCGTTCTAAGACATATAAGACCAATTAAAGAAACCATCAAGAACAAGGCAACTAGAGTCTCCAACACAAGCAAACTAAACTGAATCAAAAAACAAACACAAAAGTCAGATTGAAACCCATCAAACCTGCCACAAACGAGACACTGAAGCCGCCCTTTTCTCCCATTCTCCAAGTAGTTCTTCTTCTCTGTCGGATCCTCGAAAACTCGCTTAACAAAACTCAAAAACGATTTCTTTAGTGCAATCTGGTCAACCAATAGACCTCCATTGTCATGCCTACTTGATCCTATCCGCATATGCTTAGCTGCTCTACCATCTTCTCCAACATCCCTAAGAAACGGACTACTACTCGTACCAGCCATAAGTGATTGATCATTAGGATTCGCATACTGCATAAAATGCTGTCTTTGTCTCAGCATCTCAGCTCTCTCGTCTCTCCTATCAATCTCTTCTTCACCCGGATATTTCCGTTTCATCCGCTGATCTCGAAACTCTTCCGGGTAAAAGGGAGGGAATCTACCAAATTCCGGTCCAGCTAGTCGACTCTGAGGAGGAAAATCCTGGTAATTAGGAGGAAGAGCGAAGTAGGAACGGACACTACCATCAGCGAGAACAATTGTGCGCCGCTCAAGCATATGGAATCCATACGTCGGTGGAGGAGGAGGACCTAGCGCCGCAGATGAATCAGGGAAAGGAAACGGAGCCATTGGCCGTGAAGATGATGGAGCTGATGGATTTGGATGATTCTGATTGGATTGTTTCGGAATCGGAGCTAGCTTAGGAGAAAAATTAGGCTTCGGAAGTTTCTTATCGGCGATTTTCTGGCCACCTGTCGTCGGTTTGCTTTCTTTTTTGTTGTTGTTACTGGTTCCACCATCGTTGTTAGTCGAATTCAAACGAGGTTTATGGTTCTGTGAAGAGGAAACTGCAGCGGTGGGAGCGGAAGTTGCCGGAGGCTTGTTCGTCGATGACTTGGCGTTGTTGTTGTTGTTCCCGACCATCTTCAATGGCCTTGGGGTTTTGGGATCGTGAATCTGCTTCTTCTACCTTGAGAAGGAATCTGTGTCTGCTATGGAAAAATCGTAAAGGGAAGGTTTTCAAAGAAGAGAGTAGTATATAGAGAGAGATTAGGGATTAGATCAAAATCATTGAAGTCCAAAGAGAGAGGGAAATATTCTCTGGAAACTCTTAAACGCAGTCGTTTTGCTTCTTTTTTTTTTGGTGTAAATGTTAAGATGCCAAACGCAGTCGTTTTTGTTTTTGTTTTTTTGTATGTAAATGTTAAGATTCAAAACGCAGTCGTTTTTGTCAATATAGTAAAAACTAAAAAGAGAACATTGGATTATCTCACAGTAAGTTCTCACTTCTCAGTTGATGATACAGCAATGGTAAGAGATTCTGAACTGTGTGATCTTCACTCTATTTTCACATTTTGCTCTTTGCGATTCTGCAATGGAACAGTAAGATCCAACAGGCTTGGCATTTGGCAACATAAGAAAATCGACCATGGTTCAGGAACTCGACAATGAAGTATGAATTTGGGAACTGTCTTGTGTGTTTGCTCAGCTCTCAAGATCGTGACAAGACTCCTTTTGAACTGCAAATACCAAAAACCATCACGCATCAAACGCGCTTTCCAATGATATACATTCTTCACATCCCGAAAACTAATCTCTCAAGACAAGAAAGATGCATCCTCCGGATCCACAAAAAGTATATACTTTCAAACAGAAGTATGAATTAATAATTTTTCGTTTTAACATACACGATTTTCTCTTCTATTTTTTTTTGTATGCAATGACTCTTGCATTCTAGTATATGTTATCTATCCTTTGTGTGTGTGTAGAATGTAGTTCAAGAAAAAGAGGATAAGTCAAACCTTGGTATCGTCCCACCACGACGTGGATCATCCTCTGTTGCTTGTCGTAGAGCCCTGGCAAAGGCCTTAAAGGTCGCCTCTATTATGTGATGAGAGTTTTCACCAGCAAGCTGTTAGTATCAAAAAAAATATTAAACCGGACATGAAAAGTTTGCCAAGCAGATCATAGAAGAAATTAATGAAATTGTATGATCTTGTTTGCTTTTTGAAGATTCGAATCACAAGTACCTGCTGAATGTGAAGTGTCATACCAGAAGTATTCACCAACGACTGGAAGAAGTGCTCCACCAACTACATATAGAAAGGTTTTACAAATTTTAGCAACACTTTCAATGATTACTAAACAAGGAATAACACAAATAAACCCAAAAGAGGAAAAATCCAGGAGTGAAGAAAGAACCTGAGTGTCATAAGTTCCAACTCTCTGGGTTGGAATCTCCAAGTTGTAACCAAGATATGGTCGACCAGACAAGTCCTGCAGGAAATTTTTGTTCACTATAAGCAGTAAGAAAGTTTGGTAGACATCCAGTAAGGAGAACATAAACAAGATGCAAACAAAAGTTTCACAATTTTTATACCAAGGAAACATGTATAAGCGCTTCATCTAAAGGAGCGGTGAAGTCACCAAACCGGTTAATCCCTTTACGCTCACCAAGGGCCTTTAACAAAGCCTAGAGAATAAACAAACACAGAGATCTCATCACAACACAATTTCCTTAGGAGAAAACAACATACGGTTGCTCATAGCTCATAAGAGCCGATAAGAAGGCTGAAAAGAAGATGGCAACACTTACTGTTCCAATGGCAAGAGCTATATCTTCATTAGTGTGATGATCATCAATATGAACATCACCAGTAGCTCTAACGTGCACATCAAACAATCCATGTGAAGCAAGTTGCTAAACCAAGACAGACAAAGAGTGAAACACACAAACATTAACCAACTTCTAATAATTCACTAAAATCGTCTGTTTTAAGCTCTCTTCCAATGAAAACTGAAGAAAGCAAAATCCAAGACAAAAAGGTTTAAAGGCAAAGACTTGCATCTAACATATGGTCAAGAAAAGGAATTCCAGTACAACTATCAGCAACTCCAGTGCCATCCAAATTAATCTTCACTGAAACATTCGTTTCCTTTGTTACTCTCTTTACTTCTCCAATTCGAGCTGATTGAGAATTAAAAACGACGACTTTGAGTAAGAAAACATAAAAAAAAACAATGAGCTTCAATCTCAGCCATATCTAGATCCAAAACCAACCTAATTCGATAGAGGAAGAAGAAGCAGAAGTAGCCTGAGAAACGTTTTTAATGGGAGAAGAAGCGAAGGATTGAGATTCCATCCGCAAAAATCGAGGAATAGAAGCAGAAGACACGATTATTGCTCGACGAGGAAGTAAATCTATAAACCCGAGCTTAGGTCTGAGAAGCTGAACGGCGGAGGAGGAGTGGCCAAATATGGCGGATGCAGACGACAGCTCCATTTTGTTGGCAGCGGAAAGAAGAAGACTGACGACGCTTTGATTCTCCTCCTTTGAGCTAATTCAGAATCTTTACTTATAACCGAACCAAACCGGTACATTAGAACCGATAAATAATTCGATCATTTTCGGTTAACTGAAATTTTGATGTATGTTAGTTATTATTATAACCGGTCTAAGACAAATATGATCTGGTATTGACTAGATTTGGCTCAACCAAGGTAAAGAAACCAACCCGAACCATGGAGAGACCCATACAATCAAAATGGAGTTTGACCCGGTTTGACACTTGGAAAATGACAACTACAACACCAAGTGCTTCAAACTTCAAAGACATTGTTTCAGTAGCAGTCACAAACCGGGTCACTTTGTGTTGTGCTAAACACACGAGACAATAATTCATCACACTCACGTAATAAAGAAAGAGCAAAACCATAAGAACACACATTCAAAACATAATGATATATAGTACTGCATTATTAGATAATTCCATCACTTTCAAGCCTATAAGACAAATACCAAGGTAGTGAAACTTTCAATATAACCAAAACAGTGTTTCATAGGACACTTAACAGCCAAAAATAAGCTAACCGTCAAAGGCTTTTGACAAATGAGCTGATGTCTATTGCATTCACCTAAAAACACAAGCCACAATACCAATAGCATACTCAAACTGACTTGACCTAGGGACTTCAAGCACCAAATCACACCACTCAACCTTCTCTAAAATCTTTTCGCTTTTACGGTTGCGCCTTTCAAGCACAATCACCGCACACCATATTATCTTCCTATATACAATAGAAGGCACAATCTCGTCCCACAAAACCGCCATCTTTCCACCATAATCTGCCAATTTAACAGGAGTATGATGATCAAACTTAGGTCAGTTTTCCAATCAGGGACCAATGCAGCAATCTCTGCATCGATCATCTCTGCGATTTTCGCAACATCTTGATTCGTTATGTCGAGCTCTGATACCATCTCAGCCGCTACACTCCATGCAGTATCAATAGTTGTCTCAAATGGGAAGTAAATGTTCCTTATCCGTCCTGCATTACATAAAAGTTTGTTAAGACCAATGATCTTAAAACTATCGAAAAAGATTGAAACTTTACCTTCAGCATCAGAGATTCTAAGCCTCAAGAAGAGGATCATCAATCAAAGGTTGTCTAAGGAACACACCAGTTTCATCATAACCATTGTAGTAATCAATAGGTCTCATATCAAATCCATCCACTTTATCTTCTTGTAGAAAAGGGTCTTGTAAAAGCTCCAACGCCGTTAGGCTACACGTCACAGTTGCTAAACACAAATAACACTTGCAGAATCTGATTAAACACCAATTAGAGTAAAAATAAAATACAAAAAAAAAACTAATTACTAGCCACCGAAACTAGAAACATACCTTTAGAATAAAAAAAAAAAAATGATTCACTTAAGCAGTCTTCGTAAAAAAAATTATCATTTGTTTATGCATAGGAATAAGGTATCGTAGAGTTATAATTACATCTCAAAAAAAAAAAAAAAAAACGAAGAAGAAGATATCAGATTTTAAGGGTTCAAAATTTTTTGAAGTGTATTACCAAAATGTTTCCTTGTTTTGAAGGGATTCATTATCTTAAATGGCCCAATGAAAAAAGCCCACAACAAATAAAGACAAAAAAATAAGCAGACAAAATAAACAGTAATGGGCCGTATGAGGCCCAATTAATTAGCACAAACGAAAAGAGAGGCGGCAAATTTCGAAATTTGAAAATTTTCGTACAGATCGAAAAGACGAGTGCACATGTGTGAGAAATTTAAAATTTAAATTTCAGTAATAAGATAAATATTTGCTTCTTAAGAACAATCGCAAAAAAAAAAAGCTCTCTCTATCTAAAAGAAACAAACAACTCTCTCTCTCGAGTTCTCACCGGACGTTGTAACTTGAAAATGGCAGCGGTGGATGTGGCGGCGGGTGCGGCGGCGGGTATACAATCTCCAAAATTAAATCACCGGAAATCAAGGTATAAACCAATAAATTCTAAGCAATTTCGACATTAAATGATCCAGATACTAATTAGATGTGAGAAAATTAACAGAAGTTCAAGATGTCCTGATGAGGTCGGTGGAGGATTGGCTTACAGCTGAAGACTGGCAGGTTATGTTCGTGAATTGGGATATCTTCTTACCAATCAACCAGGCACTTATTCCAATGTAAACAGCGGGATTGTTCAAGGCTGACTCGACACACAATTGGGACCGCAACGTCTAGCGTATTAGGTGATACAATACATTCTTTTTACAATAAATTGGTCATGTAATAGACAAAACAAGCAATTCAATTCAAAAAAGTATGTTAAAGAAGAGAAAAAAGTCAAACATAATCGACAAAAATATACCATAGTGTTGTACAAAAAAAGTACATGATTAATTAGTCTTTTAAGGTTTAGAAGGTAGTTCTGGATGATAACTACTACTTGAAGACTTGATCCAAGTATTTATAAAGTTGTATAAACTATTTTATAAGGTTTTACAAGGTATTTGTAAGATTTACAAGGTACTTATAAGGTATTTATAAAGTATTTATAAGATTTTACACATATATAAAGATAGTTTGTGTATGCTTTTAATAAGATATTACACGTATTTGGGTAAATCAAGGTTTTTAGTGGCATTTTTTGATAAGGCTTTAGATAAATGGGCATTCTTGAAAAGTAGTACTGGAAAAATGGGCATTTTTGAAATTCTTCTTATTTTTAATAGTTCATAAATTAAATATAGAAGAATAACTCAATTTTCTTAACCAATATATTATTTTTATTAATATTAAATTTAGATAATTTTAGTAGTTATTTATTAATATAAGAGTTAAATAGACCATTAGATAATTTTATCTATTTTATTTTGATATTCTTTTAGTTATTCTATTAATATCCTATACTATTATTTGGAGAGTACAATTTATAATTACCCTTTAATAACCATCCTCTGTGTAAGTTATTACATTATAATGTCATTAGAGATAAAAATTTAAAGAGTAAATTAATTCAGCTCATTAAGGATAAACAAGTCAAATACTAATTTATGCAATTTAATTAATTTAATTATTAAAAACGAAAATATATTATTAACTTTAAAAAAATGACCAATCAAAATGAACATAAAAGATTTGATATTTAACTAGTCACCAAACGACTTTCATCTTCAGATTATCTCCCATTAATTGAACAAATAAAGAAAAAGATTGGATCTCGGTCTTCGTGGTTTCTTTCTTATGCTGGGAGATTAAACTTAATCAGTTCGGTTCTTTGGAGTATATGTAATTTTTGGATGGGAGCCTTTCGTCTTCCTCGCAAATGCATACGAGATATTGATAAATTGTGTTCTGCGTTCCTATGGTCCGGAGGCGAGCTGAAAACAACCAAAGCAAAGATAGCGTGGGAAGAAGTTTGTAAACCGAAGCAAGAGGGAGGTCTCGGTTTACGTTCTCTTAAAGAAGCCAATGATGTTTGCTGTTTGAAACTGATATGGCGCATTGTTTCTCATGGCGACTCACTGTGGGTTAAATGGGTCTACAAGTTCTTGCTTAAGCAAGTGTCTTTTTGGGCAGTTAAGGAAACGACATGTCTTGGGTCGTGGATGTGGAAAAAAATGCTTAAGTGCAGAGACACAGCGAAGCTTCTTTGTAAGGTTGAAATAAAAAATGGGACTCGGGCCTTTTTCTGGTATGATGATTGGTGTGATATGGGCTGTCTTGCAGACATTGCAGGTGATCGGGGTGTCATAGATATGGGGATCAGTAAGAATGCCACAGTTTCGGAAGCCTGGACAAATCGTAGAAGAAGAAGACATCGTGTGGAGCCATTAAACCAGATCGAAGAGATGCTGGCCCTGAAATGGAGCACCCGAAATCAAGAAACAGATCGTGTTCTCTGGAAAGGTAAAAACAATGTGTTTCAGCTAATTTTCTCTACCAAAGATACATGGAATCACACTCACACAACTTCAAACAAGGTTGCTTGGTATATGGGGGTTTGGTTTGCACAAGCTACTCCAAAACATAGTTTTTGTATGTGGCTAGCAGTCCAAAACAGGCTCTCCACGGGCGATAGGATGCTTCAATGGAACAGGGGAGTGGATGCAACTTGTCTCCTCTGTAATAATGCGCAGGAAAGTCGAGACCACATCTTCTTTGCCTGCGACTACACCACTGAAATCTGGGGTAATTTGGCAAAAAACATTTATAAGCAGAGCTACTCCACGGACTGGCACACAATCATTAATAGTGTATCTATAAACTGACGGAATCGTACAAGTTGGTTCCTCGCGCGATCCGTATTTCAAGCTTCAGTCTACACCATTTGGAAAGAGCGCAATGGGCGCAAACGTGGCACAACACCGAACCCTGCAATCCGGCTAATCAAGTGGATTGACATTCACATCCGTAATCAACTATCGGCAATCAAACTGAGTGGAGATCGAAGGTATGACAAGGGACTCCAAGACTGGTTTGAATCAAGAGGATCAAACTAAGAAGATTTTTGAAAACCTTTTTTTCAGATTTTCTTTTTAGCATAAGTTGCACAAGTTGTACAAACGCTATTTTTCTTTTGAATCTAATTTAACATTACATTCAAAAAAAAAAATGACGATGACGGCGATAATCTCCCATCTTCCAATGGAGTTGTTAGATGAGATAATCTCTAAACTTTCATCATCATCTACGAGAGCAGTGAGATTAACTTGCAAAAATTGGGACTCTTTATTCAAAAATCGAGGCCTTATGAAAGAAGAAGCAGCAGCAAAGGAAGGAGAGTCTCGGATGATCGTGTTGATGGATAACAATCTGTGTTCAGTGAGCATCTTCTTCAATGGAATTGACATTGATCCATCTGCAGAGCAAAAAGGTAAACTTACTTGCCTATACGATGATTCAGAACAAGTCAAGATATCTCAAGTCTTTCACTGCGAGGGTTTGTTACTATGCGTCATCAAAGACGATAAGGGTAGTCTTGTTGTTTGGAATCCGTATTTGGGACAAACAAGGTGGATCGAACCCAGATATTTTTTCCGAATACCCGATAGATATGACAGGTACATGTACGCTCTTGGATACAATAATAAGAGTCGCAGCCACAAAATCTTGAGGTTTATAGATGGTCGTCAATTCGATTGCCGGTATGAAATCTACGATTTTGACTTTAATTTATGGACGACTCTTGACGTTACTCCACACTGGTGTTTAAATTATTGCCGTGGTTTTCGTAACTATGGTGTTACTCTCAAGGGTAACACTTACTGGTGTGCTATAAGAAGGAACTCAAACGCTTTGCGTGTTGATCACATAATCTGTTTTGATTTTACAAGTGAGAGATTCGGTCCGCTTATGTATTTGCCGTTTATTAGAGATAGGTGTGCAAGCCTTGTGACTCTATCTTGTGTTAGAGAAGAGAAGCTTGCGGTTTTATTTTGTTACTATGATACTGTTGAGGTATGGATTACGACTAAGATTGAGGCCGAAAAGATGTCGTGGAGCAAGTTCTTGACAGTGAAAATGTATGTTGACCTTCTGGATTCACATGCAGCAGGGAGTTTTTTCATTGACGAGCTGAAGAAAGTTGCTATGATTTTTGATAGACCGATGCATCATCGCGACACAGTTCACATCGTGGGAGAGGCTGGATACGTTAAAGAAGTGGATCTAGGAGAACCTGATGACAAATACTTTTTCCCACTTGTGTGCTCTTATGTTCCAAGTTTAGTACAAATCAAGAAACCTGCAGGAGGCCAAAGGAAACAACAAAGCAGTTTAGAAAAACGTCGATGTGATCAAAACATATCGAGACTTATCGCACATGAAGAGTTAGTCAAGGAGAGATAGATATATATATATGACTTATGAGCCATCAAAAGGAAAAACCTAGATGATTAGTCTCACAATTTACAATGCCTAATTTATGTCTTTCATTTAGTCTTCTTCTCTTTGAATAAGTACTATGTCATTAACTTTTAACTTAGCAAAAGTTAAAAATGTCGAAACATACAAATATATGTGATAACTATAATCAGACTTTACAATGTCACATATCCACAGCATCCACAGGAAGCGATATCGCCCTGTAAAGAAGAGGCGGCGAAGCTGAATTTCCCGGCGTGACAGAGATCTCCATCGGTGTATCGCATATCGTTTGACCTCTTACTTTCATAAGCTGAATCCTATGCCTTGCCTTAAGCCATCTCAGTTCTCGTCTCATCTCATTCTTCGACCACCGCCCACTTCTGACTTTCCTTGAGCTCTGTTTTCCTCCATCATCAGAATATGATTCTCTCAAACCCCAAATATCTGCAAACCTACCGTGAACCGAAGAACAGCTCTTGTCGTCAGAACTATCGAACTCATGATGATGATGATGAGATTTTTCTCCTGATGATACAGTCTCTTGTATATACCCGTTTGAAGCACAATCTCCACAGAATCCTGCAGTGTTGTTGTTGTTGTTGTTGTTCACATTTGATGAACTTTCTGCATCAGTTTTCCAATCAGGGACCAATGCAGCAATCTCTGCATCGATCATCTCTGCGATTTTCGCAACATCTTGATTCGTTATGTGGAGCTCAGATACCATCTCAGCCGCTACACTCCATGCAGTATCAATAGCTGTCTCAAACGGGAAGTAAATGTTCCTTATCCGTCCTGCATTACATAAAAGTCGAAAGCATTTTACGGTTTTAAGACCAATGATCTTAAGCCTACCGAAAATGATTGAAACTTTACCTTCAGCATCAGAGATTCTAAGCCTCAAGAATATCCCATCATTGCCGTTTCTCTTCCCTTTAATCGAAATGTCGACATGGTCTTCATCATCGTTAGCGAAAAGATCGATCTCACATATCTGTGACGACTCAAACTGATCATGGTAAAGAGGATCATCAATCAAAGGTTGTCTAAGGAACACACCAGTTTCATCATAACCATTGTAGTAATCAATAGGTCTCATATCAAATCCATCCACATTATCTTCTTGTAGAAAATGGTCTTCTAAAAGCTCCAATGCCGTTAGCCTACAGGTCACAGTAGCTAAACACTTCTCAACAAACTCACGAACCTCAGGGTCCTTCACTAAGTAAAAAGCTTCAGGCTTTTTCCCCTGAAATAAAAGATTGTAAGAAAAACAAGACTTCAAGAACAAGAAAATCTTGATTAAAATGTCGATATCCGCGATCATTTACCGAGGTAACTTTCTTGTAGATTTGTGCCGGGTGAGTACATTCGCTATAAGGATAATCGAAAGTAACCATCTCCAACACACACATTCCAAAAGCATATACATCAACCAACTCATTATATTCCTCATCATACACTTCTGGAGCCATAAACTCAGGGGTTCCTTTAACAACACACAACATAGTAAAGGTAGGTCCAAAGTGGTTCAAGACATTATTAAAGCCAATAATGTGAAAGTTTTGAAGTACCAACGCAACGAACAGCATGTGATTTACGAAGAATCGCAGCGAGTCCAAGGTCGCCGATCTTGACTTCACCTTGGTTTCCATTGATAAAAATGTTATCACATTTAAGATCTCTATGAATAATTGGTGGAGAACGACTATGTAGATAAAGAAGCCCTTTTAAAATCTGCTTGCACCATTGCTTCACTGCTCTAATATTCACTCTTCTATGTCTCAACCTATACCTACACAAAAAAAAAAACAGAGCAAAACTAAAAATCTAAAAGATTTGAACTTTCAAGTACCCATGAGTCATAAAGAAATAACAAAGACATAAGATTGAATTTGCTTACTGTCTAAGAGTACCAGAGGTGAAGAGTTCAGTGACAAAATTGATTGATAAATTGTTAGTATCAACCCAAGAAGTGTAGAATTTCATAATGTTTTGATGATTCAAAGTCTTGAGAAGATGAATCTCTCTGAAAAACTTCTCTAATTCCTCAGGATTCCTTGTGAAATTTCGAAGCTTTACTTGGTTCCAAGCTACTTCAATCCCTTCATACTCATCAAACGCTCTGTATCTGAAATTTTATAAACCAAAGAACAGTGTTTGGATTTACGTAACCAATTCCAAACTAATTAAACAATAAAAAAAATGATTGATTTTTTATTAAAAAGTGTAAATTTTTTAAAGAAAGACAAAGATAGAAGATGAATGCGATTACACTGTCTTTGAAGCTCCTTTGCCAAGTACTTCATCGTACTACACAAACAACAAGAAACCAAAATCAAAAATCCTCTTTTGGGTATACGAAAAGTCAAAATCTTTGATTGTAGAAGAAACATTACTCTTCCATATCTTCCAGAAGGATCAATCTCAACAAAAACAGAGCAATCTTCTACAAAGCTTTCTTCACCATTCATGACTCTTCTTCTTCTTCTGCAATTTCGTGAGAGAGAGAGATGTTTGGAGTTTGTGGAGATGGTAGAAGAGGAAAAGATTAAATGTTCAAAGGAAGGAGAATATATAAGGAAACAAGTGTTTTTTTCTTTAAGTGCCCACCTAGTGACGACAATTATCATCAGACAACTAGTTAGGCTTCTTACCCAATCACACTTTACCAACACCATGCGTCGGTTTACAAATACCGGTTTTGTTCCGGTTTATCTAATCAATTCGTACGTAAGGAAAACGGCATTCAACGAATTTCAACTTCCATCTGTACGAACTATACAAAAATTCGTCATTTGGAGAAATTTTTTGAATTTTCTGGTCAACTAATATTTGTGGAATTTTAAAGAAAAAAATGTTTGAAAATTTTGGGCATATTATGCAACTTGAGAGGTGTGAACAAAGAATATGTGGATTTAAGACCACATAAATAAGCTATGCGTTGTTATGAAGCTGTGATTGGTTTTGGATAAGCTAAATTCCAAGAACCGGGTTGTTCCAAACCGGTACGGTGATAACCGAGGGAAATGCAAAATTAAAAGAACAAAAAAAAAAGTCGTAGGATTATCGAACACTTGTGGTATTGGTTTTTGTCGTGTAGTGTAGTAGTTAAGTGTCACGGGTTGTGAGAAAGTGAAAGCGAAGCACATGGAACTGAGTCACGGCAGCAACACAGTCTCTCTTTTTTGGTGATGGTGTTAGAGACACATTTGGACCAACCATAACTCTTTACTTTTTGTTTAATTTTGTAATCTTTCATATTCAAGAAAATGTTGATAAAACTACTAAGTGAAAATTTTGTATTTGGAAAAGCTAAATGTTGCTTTAAAGGCGAAACAACAAAAAAAATCTATCAAGAGTTTGTAAGTTATATACATGACCACCAAATTTTTTTTGAATACTAGCTATTGAAATGTTTATCCAATTAAGCATGAATTTATTAGATAAATGTAAACATTTTTGTAATAAATTGACAAAAGAAATGATTTCTGCGAGTTTAAAATTTAATTTGTTATCATCATAGATTCATAGTTATGGAAACTAGATGGATTATATTGAAAAGAGTGACTACTGACTAGCATGTGAATTATTAATTGTAGCTTGTAGATTGTTTAACTTTTCAAATGTCGTAATCTTCTTCATGTATTATTGATTGTTGAGTTGTTGTTTTTTTTTTTTTTTTTTGTTAATCTCGTGAAGTCAAGATTAGGTACATAGATATGTCTAAAAGAGAAATACATGTATTTTTCTTTTAGTGTGATAAATCAGATTATGATTACTCTACTAGTGTGATAAATCAGATTATGGAAGACGGACGTCTGATAGCACACATTTTAGAGACATGAATATTCGTTTTTCGTCTCGAAAATTCAGTTTCGAAGGTTTTTTTTTTCTATCTTCCGGCTAAGAGAAAGATCCATCTTGGTAGATCTTGTTTCTATCTCTAGTGGCATCAATGTCCTCATCCTTAAGGCTAATAAAAAATAGTGTTTTCTTGTTGTAAATTGTTTGATATGTCCATTCTTGGGAACTCGTCCCTTACGATAAACAGGAAAACCTATTCATGTGGAGAGTTTATGTATTTTAGGAGGCCTCTTTATTCCAACTTCCAAACATGTTTTCAAGACCAAGGATAAATTATTGTTGCTTGTACTTTTAGAAATAATTTATGTTACCAATTAAAATAACATTTGTAAAAAAAGGCTAATGTTTTTTTTTGCTGGCTTGTAGCCTTCCAAGTCTCAGAACCAACTCTACCTCAATCCATTGGTTGAAGTAGTCGGTGGCCACCATCCCATTCCCACCAATACAAATGATTTTTGGTCACATAATATATGGAAATTCCCAACGATGTCTAGTCTTCTTCACTTCATAAAGGCCCCATAACGAGCTGATTTGATTTCATGTATTCTAAAGGCAATGTGGGATGTTAACAAAACATTGGCATTTATGGCACTATTGTGTGATAGTAAGAATCATAAGATGCGTCTGAGCTAAATGAAGGCCATACGTATCATGCTATTAATAACCTTCGTGCTAGGCTTCTTCCTCATGTGGGAGCTCGCTCCCCAATCTCCCTCATGCATTTCTACCAAGATGTGTTGCCCTTCCGGAAAATGTAGACATCTTATGAGAGTGTAGCATCCATAAGAAATTAAGAACGACATGATATGTAATTCTAAATGGTTAAGTATTGGATTTTAAGTTTGGTACAAGTCAATATGCATGAGAAATTTCTGACGTCTTAAAAAGTAACATTCGGATAATTTTATAAATTCCTAAAAACTGTAAGATGACAGTTTAAGCCTTGGCTAGGCTGACTTGGCTGGTTTTAAAATCTCTATACCCTTATTTTGGTCAAGTTTCACAATTTTGCAAGTTAATCGCGTGTGTTCAGCTTTAAATCGAAACATAAATTTTTAAGAAAAGAAGTAAACAGAATTAAAGCCAAGTACACGCATGGGAGTGGATTAGACTTCTAATTGCATGGCTAATTGTCATGCACTTATAACCTAAGTTCAGCCAAAACCACATTTACCACCTTCCACAGCTGCCCCCGGCACCTCTTCTTCTTATTTCATTTCCTCTTCATTTATGTGAGTTTCCTTACGTACAGTTTTAGTTTTTCTTATAACCTCTTAGTTCATATATATGAATTCATGACTCTCTGATCATATATGTGGAAGCAGATGAAGCCTTGAAAATTCGCCAGAGAAGACCATTTTTGATTTTCTTCCCGGTAATACTTGTTGATCAAGTCACATTCTTAGGTTCCTATACCCTTCTATATCATGATAATAAAGTTGTTAACATGTCTTGAAGTCAGGGACACACCAAAAGGGGTATTTTTAACAATTTCCCAATAAAATAGTGCAAGTGAACTCTAATTATTGGTTTGATTGATTTAACTAGAGAATTTACAAGGAGCTCTCAGATTGCCAAAACTGGACCGGTCAACCTTGTTTACTCCCTTAACCAGTAAGTTAAACTATTTATCTATACTAATTTTAATCCGTGTGCAAGGATATATAAATGAGTGAATTGATTAGTGTTGGTGCAAGAAATTGGCCGCAAATTTTAGTTAGGGACTATCTTTTAGCCACATATATTTTATCAAATAATCTGTGACAAGAAATATTTTAAAAAATTTGTACAAAAAAAAACTTTATTGTGACAAATTAATGAATTATAAAAATATTAATTAAATTTTATTATAACTGCATCATTCAATTTCACTGAAACTGGAGAGTTCATCTATGCACTCATATTAAATCATTTTCTTTTTGAAGATTTAGCAAAAGATCTTGGTCTACATCAAGGAATTAGAAGATCAATTACTAGTTGCATGTTGAATTGACTCGATCGATTTCACTATTTATATATTCTTTTTACGAAAGAGCTTTTTAACTCTCAAGTCTCAAATATTGTACCTTAAATACGATTAAATAAATGTTTAGAGACTATCTTAATTTTCCACTGATCAAACTTCAATGTCTTTAGCGACTATCTTAATTAATGTAACTGTTATACTACCATCTTTGCTGTCGGCAACTCACCTCAAACGTACTGTTATAACTTTGGACCGACCTAGATTTTTTATATTCCATCACAGTTCTTATTTTGACACTGCTGATTACGCTCCTGAAGTATTTGTTTAAGGATTTGCCTGTTTTGTCTCCATATCAATATATCATATGATTGGTACGAGTATGTTCATTTTCAGAGAGCAAACACCTCTTTTACTTGCTGAGGATTTGCTTCCTACTTCACATTTTCGATAACATGTTTGGTATTTCTTTGTTCAATGTTAGTATCTTAGCGTAGAGCCGTAGACTAGTCGTCGTTATATATTCTTTATCATTATTGCTCTAAAAAACATGGAAACATGAAGGTTTAGTTAACTTTACCCATCCTGCCAAAGCATTCTCGTTTTTAGTGCAATTCATCAAGAAAACTTGTCCTAGGAGATACTTTTTGGATACCAATTTGCCAAAAACATGTCCCTAACCATAAAGCAAGTCTCGCTTGAATCTAACTATTATCACATATATAATTACATATATTCATTTTTTTTGTCGCAGAAAACGACTCTCTTCTACTTAATTTTATCTAACATTTGCTTGTTTTTTCGCCAAAACAATAAAAATGCTTATAGCTACTACGGTCTTTAAAAAAAAAAACACTTCCGAAACTGGAACGAATGTTTGGTGTAATCCCCACTTTCAACATTTAATGTGGCAGCATTATGCTAGAACAGGTTTCAATTTGGCTCTCTAATGTCTAAATCATAACATTCTTCTTAGTTTGTCCGTTTTAATTTATATAAAGAAAAATGCTAGTTTAACATTCAGTTTAAACGACTACGAAACGCAAAACGAAAAACAAACGCAACTTTCCAACTAACGTCAACCCAACCGACACAAGCCAACAGTGTCCACGACAATCCAACTTCTATTCACTAGCTCTCCTTTTCCCATCAAACTTTATCTTTTTATGTCTACCAATTAGAAAAAACTTATGGTACATATGTTTACTTGCTTTTTTGTTACGCAGACATATCATAGATATATATAGCACATTTTCATATAGACAATCATGCTCATATCTAATTATTTTCCCGAATAATGCAATCTATCTATGTATACCGACAGAACCATGACAACTTAACCCTTGTACAAATAAGGCAAATGTCTTAAGCCCCACTCATTATGCATAAAATTAGAACCCGGTTTTTTATTTTAGTTAGTGACATGAGTAAAGGTTTGAACATTGAATAAAATTAATGAGCATTAAAAAAAGTTTTTAAGATTTTTCATCATTATTAGTTTCATCTTTTTCATTCTATTATTGTATAATCAGATTTTTTATGTATAATTGGGTAAATTTAAAATCATCTATGACCCCCTCAAAAGTCTAATTAACCACGGCTCTATGTATACATACGAAGTATATGACCTCAAGAGAGAATAGTATATACGCTATACATCTAAATATATGTATATAGTTGCAAATCGCGAGAGAGAGAGAACAAGAACAATATGGGAAAGAGAGTCTCTGTGTTTATATTATATGTACATTAAGTGAGGAGAGAAAACAGATATATGAATCATGCCATTAAGAAATTTCTTCTTCGTTTCGACCTCGAGCATGATCATTCGAAGTATGAACTCTCTGAACCAAAAAGAGAGTAATGAAATGGATTTATCATTGTTTGAGTTGCAAAGTATGTGGGTGAGACTCCACGAGTATAGACCATAAAACTTGCACATCTTCGTATGGACATGACTTGACGTCCTCATATAATATGTATATCCCTCTTCCTGCAAATTTTCCATCTATCAACATTAACACAAAGAAATGCATATGTATGTATAACCAAAAAATGCATATTTTCTAAAAAATGCATATTTTATATATAGATATATGTTCATATATAGCAAAAAAAAACTCATTTTCATAGTTTTCCATCAAAAAGAGTATATGATCCATAGAACCAAAAACAAAAGAGTATATGATCCACACACACACACACATACATAATAGAGAAAGAAAGAGAGATCGTACTCTTCTTTTGAGCAGAATTGACGCTAAACCATAGTTTCTTCAAAGGAGAGAAGAAGGAATGGAGCCATCCCATTTCTTATACAATGCCTTAGCTCTTGCAAATATGAAATATTAATTACACTATCTTTATATATATAGTAGATATAGAAGTATGTATATAAATAACATATAAGGACCCAACTCAAGAAGCCAGCCAATGACGATGCTCCACCTTGGATAATAAGGAATGCAGGCAGCCACATCAACGTGTTTTAGATGTTCCTTTTATTAAGTATGGCCCAAGCCACCATCTCCATCTTTCTTTTTTTCTTTTTTCTTTTCTTTTTTTTGGTTCACTCTACAAATTTATTATTAAATAAGTTCACAAATACTTTTAACCGTGACGCATGGATCCCATCTAGATTAAATGTAGTAGTTTATGAGTTTTGATGAAGTATAACGCAATATCGATGAAGAATGATGAAACTGTAGCTTAATGTTTTATTGTGATGGGGTCTCTTTGGTATTAGGTGTTTGTCAAACATCTCTCTTTTTCTCTCTTTTGAAGCTCACTTGTGCCTCAAGAACAATCCCATTTCACCTATCATGTTTTCTCTTCACACTTCTTCTTTCTATATATATTTTATATGAATGGTTTTGCCACCTTATATAATCTTATTGTTATGCTTCATTGCTTATATATGTCCACACGCAAGTCCAATATAGTGTGATGTGTTAACAAAAGTATAATTTTATCTTCTCTAGAGATTTTTTTTACTTGTTTTTTCTTTGTTTCTATTGGTGAAAATATTCTTATAGGTTTATTGCTTAAGTACAAAATCTTACTCTTGAGAACATGACAGTTGCTAAATCACCAGTGTTTACGATCATATCATTTTAAACAATAAATTTGTTAAATCTAATTTTTTTTCGGTATAAAAAAAGTGAAAACCCATAAATTCCTACCACTGACTTAAAAAAATACTATAATTTTATTGTATTTAGATTTATTTGACTATCTAGTATCTTTATGTCATATAATGATTTTTTTGTTAAGCTCCTTTGGCCGACAAGGATTTAATAACTATATATTGTAGAGTTAATTAGAAAATTAGTTTTATATTAATGATGATGTAAAAACGACCAAAAAAATGATTTAATAATTTCTAAGACTTAAATTCTAAAATAATGGTCAATGAACCAATGAGCATCAAATGGTTTATTTAATTAATATGGCCGTTGGACCCGCAAAAGAAGTGCGTGGGCCAAAATCTCAGTAAATTACAAATTTGACAAATTACACCATTTGGACCAACCTCTCAAGATAGTAGTTTTTCTTGAGAAAATTGAAATAAAAATGAAGAAAGAGTAAATATGGAAGCAAATGACAAATGTGGAGAGACAGCTGTGGTAATGTTAGGGTGCCTTAGAAGTCGTCAATCTCCTTTTTCTTTCCTTGCTTTAAAATCAATCTCACCAATACCACCATTTCTCATTCATACACACACATACATACACAAATGTAATTAGCTCACCATTTTTGTGAAACATTTTTGTAAGAAAAAAACTTCAAGGGTGCATTTTGAGTAGTTAAAAAACAATTAGTTCATATGTATAATCAAGGGAACTTCTTCTTCTTTTGAACTAGTGATTAAAAATTATAAAGAACTTAATTTCTCAAGTTAAAGACTCTACCGAAAAATTACACACTTTTTGCATAATCATTAGTTTCAGTAGTCTTCCTCTTTCTTTGATTTAGGAGAGACTTAATCTTGAATTGATTTGATATGCTTATAAGATTAGTAACGTATCTTGTTGGTTTTAACATTCAGAAATATTTAATATCAAGTAAGACCAAAAATTTTATTTGTTGGCTTGTTTGTATTCTACCTACGACAAAATGTTAATTGAGAATTATTAAAAAAATGTCATGTCTAATATTTTTCTTATTTACAGAATAATTTCATGACATTGTAACTTGCAAGTGTTGGGATTAGATTCTTGTTGCCAGTTATATGGACATCACATTAGATCTTCGAAAAAGTGGACAAATAATCCAACTTTCTGAACGTCCAAGATGTAATATGGATTCCAACGCCATAATCAACATAGTAAAAAAACTCTAGACCAGTATCATCGAATAACGTCAAAAAGCAAGTAACGCATATTTATTCGTGTTTTTTTTTTTTTTTACATCTTTGGATCGACAAGACCCGATCCATAGCCAATCCCTACTACGCGGGGTAACGCGACATAGTGTAGTCGAACTTCGGTGGGGAAGGCGGAGTCAAATGGACTTAACCACTTGACTAAAGGCACGTCCCCATTTATTCGTGTTTTAAAAATCCATGATTTCAATATTTGCGAATAACCTTCCATAAATTGAATATATTTTACCAACTCATAAAATAATTAAATAAGTGAATTAAAATCGATCAATGTTTTTTTTTTTTGGGTTGAAGTCTTAAGTGTAAGCATTGTCGTATGACCAACAAATGAAAAATGAATTGTACGAGCCCGAAAGAAACATGTGTTAGACGATGAGCAAGCCCAATAAAGTCCTAACTAAGTTAAATTGTCCCGTCTGCGAGATGGCATGAGTTAAAAACCCTTTCTGATCATTATTCCATCTCCATTACATAAAAATAAAATTGCTGATAGCTAAATCATTACTGACCTGTCATTTTAAATTGTATATCAAAAGAGTAAAATCTAGCATCTAAAACATTTTCATCGTTTTTAGATATCAAAAAACTAGTTTTCTTTCTCTCTTTTGTTAACTTCTTAAAATGAACCATCTTACCTAAATTCTTCTTAATGATTAAGCATCATAATTACATAATCACTTTGCCTTAACCCCACCACTTCCTACAATGTTATATGGAACAGTGAGGACCATCGATGCAATAAAATTAGATACATATAGATTTCAAAATTTGAATACATATATAATTTCGGAAAGTAGGTCAAATTTGCATCTTCAACATATCTTTTAAATAAAATTTAGTGAATAAATATATCAAAGATAACAAGTCCAAAAATATACTAAGATGTGGATTTATATCTAAAATTTTATAATATCTAACCAATTTTGAAGTTATCAATTTTAAAACATAAGATCAGAATATATAGTTTAATAATTTCTACGAGTATCGTTTTGTCACCACCTAGATTCACCGACAAGAATTTGTCTAGAACATTAGATATAGGAAACTGTAATATTTTGATATGGTTTTTACAAAATACGTCTCAAAGTCTAAGAAGATTTACTTTTCATTTTTCAAAATATCATGATTAATATGATACAGACTATCTAACTCCGTGTGATTTGATTTTGATTTTAAGGGGTTAAATAACACAGAGACTTCTCAAAATTTCGGACACTCAAGTATCAAAGTAAAAGTAAATTGCAATAACAAAAAAATTGAATCTGCTAGATAGTCATACAGTATAGTACAGAGAAGGCTAATATTATTTTCTTATAAGCTAAGACTATCATCAACCTACATAGTCGTATAAGTACGTAATGCAGTAAAAATAAATAAGTTTATGAATATCTCACAAACTAATTATGTAAATGTGGTCTTTTTCTCTGTGAGATCACGAGTGTTTCTGTTCTTTTATTAAACCCCAAAAGTAATTAACTAGTATCTTGCGGAGTTTGGTAAATTGATCTGGTTATTGAAAAGATGTTTTTATTTTTACTGGATGAAATCAGACGTGGGTACAACAGTTTGCAACTGAAACTATACATTGCATCTATGGTCGAAAATGTGAAGTACGAGTAAAAAGAATAGTAAAAATTAGTCACATCAACAATTTCAATCACAAAATGTTGGTTTTTCAAAAATAAAAAAGAGGGGATTCAATTGAAATCTAGTTGACGCCTTCACGTTGTTGGAATGTACATAATTAGTGATTATTCAAATAAGCAAGTGTTTCCAAACACAAAGTTAATGACACGCTTTTAACGTTTGTTTATAAAAAAAAACGTTTGTTTTCTTTTCTCGCTTCAACGAAAAAATATGTGGAATTTGTTATGTCATTCTTACCGAGTTATAGGGAAAATAAAAATTGATCGATCAGAAATTCAGAACTCTTGTTACTGCAAAATGCATTTAATTGGCCAACGTCACTGTCGATCGTTTTGGAAGTACTTGAGCTAGGTAATATAGACGTTGACTATATATGAACTAGGTGTTACTAATAAAAACCTTTTATTCTATTTTTATTACAATCTACAAGTTCCATCCCTAATGATGAATCAAAAAGCAAGAGAACTCAACTCATTAGTACTCTAATCAAGTTTTTATATATAAAAAGAATGATTAAGTAATAAACAAACATTTGACTAATTAATGAAAACAGAAGCTAAAAAAGTTGATTTTTACACAAGGAGAGACACTTAACGGCGTTAGATGGCGTCACTGGCGGCCACAACGGCTTTAGCTTTTTAAACATTTAACGTCCACAAAACGACATAACAGCGTCATCAACAAGCCAATAATTTCTCTCCAACATAAGTTTTTTGCAGAAGCCGTTTTCAGACACAACACACACACACTCTCTGTTTTTCTCTCCATATAGAGAGAGAGAGAGAGATACAAAGTTTTTTTTTTCCTACAAGAAGAAGCTCGCGGCACAAACACACAAATACAATCATTGTCCCAGCTTCTTTCTCTCCCAAAAAATCCAATATTCTTTTCCTTCTTCATCACCATCCTCTGTTTCTTCGTTCTTTTAAAACAAAGCAGAGAGATTTTAGAGATCTTCATCAAGAAAATGATAAAGAAAGACGAGAAAGTCGAAGCTGTTCTTCGTTTGGTCAAGAAACAATCTCCACTCACTTTTAAACAAGTACGTCTAATATTTGCATATGTTTTCATAAACAAAGCTTCGAACTTTTCATGAAAAACAGAACCTTTTTTACAGGAGAAGTTCTGTAACAGAGAGTGTGTTGAGAGATTCTTGAAGGTTAAAGGAGATCATGTGACAAAAGCTGCGAAACAACTCATTTCATGTCTTTCTTGGAGACCAAGCTTCGATATTGGTATATATGTTTCCCATTTTATTGCTCAAAAAATCAAACACTTTTCT
>NW_003302553.1:10018677-10019763 GCF_000004255.2 Arabidopsis lyrata subsp. lyrata | reverse complement strand
ACATGACAGTTGCTAAATCACCAGTGTTTACGATCATATCATTTTAAACAATAAATTTGTTAAATCTAATTTTTTTTCGGTATAAAAAAAGTGAAAACCCATAAATTCCTACCACTGACTTAAAAAAATACTATAATTTTATTGTATTTAGATTTATTTGACTATCTAGTATCTTTATGTCATATAATGATTTTTTTGTTAAGCTCCTTTGGCCGACAAGGATTTAATAACTATATATTGTAGAGTTAATTAGAAAATTAGTTTTATATTAATGATGATGTAAAAACGACCAAAAAAATGATTTAATAATTTCTAAGACTTAAATTCTAAAATAATGGTCAATGAACCAATGAGCATCAAATGGTTTATTTAATTAATATGGCCGTTGGACCCGCAAAAGAAGTGCGTGGGCCAAAATCTCAGTAAATTACAAATTTGACAAATTACACCATTTGGACCAACCTCTCAAGATAGTAGTTTTTCTTGAGAAAATTGAAATAAAAATGAAGAAAGAGTAAATATGGAAGCAAATGACAAATGTGGAGAGACAGCTGTGGTAATGTTAGGGTGCCTTAGAAGTCGTCAATCTCCTTTTTCTTTCCTTGCTTTAAAATCAATCTCACCAATACCACCATTTCTCATTCATACACACACATACATACACAAATGTAATTAGCTCACCATTTTTGTGAAACATTTTTGTAAGAAAAAAACTTCAAGGGTGCATTTTGAGTAGTTAAAAAACAATTAGTTCATATGTATAATCAAGGGAACTTCTTCTTCTTTTGAACTAGTGATTAAAAATTATAAACAACTTAATTTCTCAAGTTAAAGACTCTACCGAAAAATTACACACTTTTTGCATAATCATTAGTTTCAGTAGTCTTCCTCTTTCTTTGATTTATGAGAGACTTAATCTTGAATTGATTTGATATGCTTATAAGATTAGTAACGTATCTTGTTGGTTTTAACATTCAGAAATATTTAATATCAAGTAAGACCAAAAATTTTATTTGTTGGCTTGTATGTATTCTACCTACGACAAAATGTTCATTGAGAATTATTAACACAATGTCATGTCTAATA
>NW_003302553.1:10010700-10018325 GCF_000004255.2 Arabidopsis lyrata subsp. lyrata | reverse complement strand
ACTTCGGTGGGGAAGGCGGAGTCAAATGGACTTAACCACTTGACTAAAGGCACGTCCCCATTTATTCGTGTTTTAAAAATCCATGATTTCAATATTTGCGAATAACCTTCCATAAATTGAATATATTTTACCAACTCATAAAATAATTAAATAAGTGAATTAAAATCGATCAATGTGGGGTTTTTTTTGGGTTGAAGTCTTAAGTGTAAGCATTGTCGTATGACCAACAAATGAAAAATGAATTGTACGAGCCCGAAAGAAACATGTGTTAGACGATGAGCAAGCCCAATAAAGTCCTAACTAAGTTAAATTGTCCCGTCTGCGAGATGGCATGAGTTAAAAACCCTTTCTGATCATTATTCCATCTCCATTACATAAAAATAAAATTGCTGATAGCTAAATCATTACTGACCTGTCATTTTAAATTGTATATCAAAAGAGTAAAATCTAGCATCTAAAACATTTTCATCGTTTTTAGATATCAAAAAACTAGTTTTCTTTCTCTCTTATGTTAACTTCTTAAAATGAACCATCTTACCTAAATTCTTCTTAATGATTAAGCATCATAATTACATAATCACTTTGCCTTAACCCCACCACTTCCTACAATGTTATATGGAACAGTGAGGACCATCGATGCAATAAAATAAGATACATATAGATTTCAAAATTTGAATACATATATAATTTCGGAAAGTAGGTCAAATTTGCATCTTCAACATATCTTTTAAATAAAATTTAGTGAATAAATATATCAAAGATAACAAGTCCAAAAATATACTAAGATGTGGATTTATATCTAAAATTTTATAATATCTAACCAATTTTGAAGTTATCAATTTTAAAACATAAGATCAGAATATATAGTTTAATAATTTCTACGAGTATCGTTTTGTCACCACCTAGATTCACCGACAAGAATTTGTCTAGAACATTAGATATAGAAAACTGTAATATTTTGATATGGTTTTTACAAAATACGTCTCAAAGTCTAAGAAGATTTACTTTTCATTTTTCAAAATATCATGATTGATATGATACAGACTATCTAACTCCGTGTGATTTGATTTTGATTTTAAGGGGTTAAATAACACAGAGACTTCTCAAAATTTCGGACACTCAAGTATCAAAGTAAAAGTAAATTGCAATAACAAAAAAATTGAATCTGCTAGATAGTCATACAGTATAGTACAGAGAAGGCTAATATTATTTTCTTATAAGCTAAGACTATCATCAACCTACATAGTCGTCTCTTTGATCATTATAACTAAAAAATATAGCTGTCCAAATAAACTTATTTAATTAGTATGTCACATTCACTAACGATTTTCGTGTGCCTTTCACTGCGCAATTTGGAGTTAATACAGAAGAGATCATCAATTCTCTTTTTGACTTTCTTTGTTGGTGTGTGGACATTAGACAGAAAGCATTAGGAAACGAGCACGTGAACGTGAACTCGCATTTTTTTTTGTGTTATCTTTGCTTTTGACATGTGGATTTTACTGGATACTTACTACCACTAACCACGTACGAGCAAGTCGCTGCCGTGAAGACAACGGTCTCTTTTTTTTCAAGAATATTTACTAGAGTTTATGGTTAATATATACGGATTGGTAGAATTAAACCACCTGGCCTATGTTTAAGGAAAATAATACTAATGATCACGTCCACGAATTTACTGATACGATAAACTATGAAAGTTGCACGTTTGAACGAGGATAATGGTTCAAAAAATAAATAAGTATATGAATATCTCACAAACTAATTTTTTAAATGTGGTCTTTTTCTCTGTGAGATCACGAGTGTTTCTGTTCTTTTATTAAACCTCAAAAGTAATTAACTAGTATCTTGCGGAGTTTGGTAAATTGATCTTGTTATTGAAAAGATGTTTTTATTTTTACTGGATGACATCAGACGTGGGTACAACAGTTTGCAACTGAAACCATACATTGCATCTATGATCGAAATGTAACGTACGAGTAAAAAGAATAGTAAAAATTAGTCACATCAACAATTTCAATCATAAAATGTTGGATTTTCAAAAATAAATAGAGGGGATTCTAAGTTTTTCAATTGAAATCTAGTTGACGCCTTCACATTGTTGGAATGTACATAATTAGTGATTATTCAAACTAGCAAGTGTTTTCAAACACAAAGTTAATGACACGCTTTTAACGTTTGTTTATCAAAAAAACGTTTCTTTTCTTTTCTTGCTTCAACGAAAAAATATGTGGAATTTGTTATGTCATTCTTACCGAGTTATAGGGAAAACAAAAGGACTTGGTCGATCAGAAATTCAGAACTCTTGTTACTGCAAAATGCATTTAATTGGCCAACGTCACTGTCGATCGTTTTGGAAGTACTTGAGCTAGGTAATATAGACGTTGACTATATATGAACTAGGTGTTACTAATAAAAACCTTTTATTCTATTTTTATTACAATCTACAAGTTCCATCCCTAATGTTGAATCAAAAAGCAAGAGAACTCTACTTACTCATTAGTACTCTAATAAAAAGAATGATTTAAGTAATAAACAAACATTTGACTAATTAATGAAAACAGAAGCTAAAAAAGTTGATTTTTACACAAGGAGAGACACTTAACGGCGTTAGATGGCGTCACTGGCGGCCACAACGGCTTTAGCTTTTTAAACATTTAACGTCCACAAAACGACATAACAGCGTCATCAACAAGCCAATAACTTCTCTCCAACATAAGTTTTTTGCAGAAGCCGTTTTCAGACACAACACACACACACACACTCTGTTTTTCTCTCCATATATAGAGAGAGAGAGAGATACAAAGTTTTTTTTTTTGCTACAAGAAGAAGCTTGCGGCACAAAAACACAAACACAATCATTGTCCCAGCTTCTTTCTCTCCCAAAAAATCCAATATTTTTTTCCTTCTTCATCACCATCCTCTGTTTCTTCGTTCTTTTAAAACAAAGCAGAGAGATTTTAGAGATCTTCATCAAGAAAATGGGAAAGAAAGACGAGAAAGTCGAAGCTGTTCTTCGTTTGGTCAAGAAACAATCTCCACTCACTTTTAAACAAGTACGTCTAATATTTGCATATGTTTTCATAAACAAAGCTTCGAACTTTTCATGAAAAACAGAACCTTTTTTACAGGAGAAGTTCTGTAACAGAGAGTGTGTTGAGAGATTCTTGAAGGTTAAAGGAGATAATGTGAAAAAAGCTGCGAAACAACTCATTTCATGTCTTTCTTGGAGACAAAGCTTCGATATTGGTATATATGTTTTCCATTTTATTGGTCAAAAAATCAAACACTTTTCTTAAAGCTTTTGTTTTTTTTTTCATATGTTAAGAGCGATTAGGAGCAGAGGAGTTCTCGACGGAGCTTAGCGACGGTGTAGCTTACATCTCCGGTCACGACGGAGAATCAAGACCTGTTATTGTAATTTCTTCATAAATCCATCTTTTTTTTTTCATCTATAATAATATTAACGTTATGAATGAATGATAACAAAAGTGTGGTTGATTTTTACAGATTTTCCGTTTTAAGCATGATTATCAGAAGCTGCGTACCCAAAAACAGTAAGTTTAGTGTTTAAATTACTAATTTTTAAACTGTATTTGATATTCTTCAAAATGTAATTTTTCTTATTTTGATTTGAAGATTTACGCGTTTGGTGGCGTTCACGATTGAGACTGCGATTTCGAGCATGTCCAGAAACGCGGAACAGAGCTTTGTTCTTCTCTTCGATGCAAGTAAGTAATTTCGAAATTACTCTTTAATCCCTAGTAAGCTTCCAAATTTCTATGTACTAATCCGTGATTTTCGTATTTTGGGTTTTGTTTGGTTATTTGGTTTTCTTATTTTGGATTGAGTCTTGTCGTGGACCGGAAACACTCGGACATGTATATGCATTTATTTGATGTCCGATTTGTCTCCCCTTATGTGTCAACGTCAATTCTTTTGTAAATTACCCACTAAAAGCGTCTGCTATTCACCGCTAATTCAACATAGTTTCAGTAATTTTCTTGAAAAGTTTTAAGCAAGTTTTCCTTTTCAATATAAAAGAATTGATAACTCTTGTTCTATTTTAGTTTTTGACAATTTACCTAGCCAAAAATGTAAATTTCCAGATCCGAATTTTATTGTTAACTCCTCCTTATCTACATTTATAGGATTTTTCATACTACAAAATATTTATTTATAACTAAAAAATAATACTTTTTAATTGTAAAAATCTTATCTGATTATAACATATTATTTAATGATTGGCGTACTTTTTTTTTTTTGAAATTAACGTATACCTTAGTTTACAAATACCTATATTTTTACAATGCAAAAGATCAATACCTTAGTTTAGTATCACGCTATTAAAGATTTATGCTTTTTTCTTTCTGCACAAAAAGTTTATTTTTTAAATCCACCTTTTCGAATTTCATTCTTTTGAATAAAAATGAAGTACAATTATTCTCTGAAAAAATACACATCTTTATATTTTTGTTCAAACCTGATTAGACAATTAATTATTAGTCTCACACGACACTTAGCTGTACAAAATCGATTAATATTCTTTTTCCTTTTCTTAATACCATACAAATAAAAACAGGCTTTTTCAGATCATCCTCTGCATTTGTGAATTTGCTTTTGGCGACCCTAAAAATCATCGCAGATAATTACCCATGCCGACTTGACAAAGCCTTTATCATCGACCCTCCCTCTTATTTCTCTTACCTTTGGAAGGTAAAATTTGTATAAACTTTAACTCATTAAATTCGAATTATTAATTCTCTAATCGTGATTAGATATGGATAAGCTCAAAAGTACGTTTTGTTCGTACCAATTTGTCAGGGTGTTCGTCCTTTTGTGGAGCTCTCAACGGTCACGATGATAGTGTCGTCTCTAGACTACGACGAAAGGCTAGATATCAGCCACGTGTCGTCAAATCCTCGATCAGCATCTTTAAGATTAGACGCATCGTCGATTAAATCAACGGCCACGATTGGTTCAGCTTCTTCAAGATTCGCTTTCACCGTCTCTCAAAACTCCTTGAAGCCGTGGTATCTTTCCTTCACCGACACGTCCCCTTATAACCCCGCCGTCTCCTCATCCACCGCCGCTCAAGTTTCTCCTCTCAGCGCACGGTCGCTATATTTCGCGTCTCCGGCGGCGCGTGGTTTCAAAGAAGCGAAACCAGCTGCATGCAGAAAGAGTTTGTTTCCATCTACGCCGTTGCCGGAGAAGACAAAGACGGTTTCGTACCGGAAAACTCCACGTCCTTCGTTCTTTCAGTCGCCGGCGATGCTCTTTCGCAGGGAGAATAATGTCGGTGGAGGAGGCGAGAAGTCGTTTGTACCGTATCTGAAGTTTTACCGGAGACCGTACGATGAGACTGCGTATAGGTCTAAGCTGCGTGGTCCACGTGGATTTGTGTCAGTCGTGTCTTCACACAGGAGATCTCGCCACGTGTCTTTATCTCAACGGTTCTGATTTAAAAGACGAGATTTGGGGAACGAGTATATAATTAGAAGATAATCAATCAATCACATTGATCTGTTCCAAATACTCTTTTTCTAGACTTGCATGTCTATTACGGTGATATTAGGCTATTTAGCCAATGAGTTTCTTTTGTTTTCTTAAGGAAAAAAAAAAAGATTTATGAAATTCGACCAAATTATAGATATGGAGAGAAAATTTCACTAAGCTACTACATTTTAATAGTTATATAAATAAAAATTCCTAAAATGTTGTAGATAATGTATGTTTGAATAATCTGTACCCTTACGTCGTTAGCTTTACATATACTAATTACCAAAAAATTAAGAGACAGACAAAAGCTATTTAGTAGATACCGACGAAATGATTTATGAGATTAAATTCTGCTCCCAAGGATCATTAACTTCATGAAGAATCTCGACTTGAAAAACCAAAAACTAAAAAAATGCACACGTGCAACGTTTGTATGAATTCGAAGTCAAATGTTAGAATTAAGACAGCGTGGTCGTTACGTTTGAAGAATTTATGGAACACTTTTAATAAGTTCCTCTGCGGAAACTGAACCAATATCCAAACTGAACCAATATAAACGAAAATTAAGTTCAATATAACTCTTTAATATTTTTGCGTAGATGCTAAAATGCCTCATAATTTTTTTGAACCACCAAATTTTTAACTGTTGAGGCACCAGACGATAATATGTAGAATTGAACCACCTGACGGTAATATGCAGAAACTTTGACTCTTTTCAGAGCTAATCAGCTTAAAATCTATTTTCTAGTATAAAAACATGTTTAGCTAATTAGCCCTAAAAAATAGTCAAAACTTCTGCATGTTACATGATAAAAGTCTAAAATTTATGTAACATATGAATTTATGAAGTCAATTAAGTAGTAATAAACTTTCTTAATCTCTTCATACGTTTTTATCTAGTTTACAAAATTATATATATAAGAATAAAGAGAGAGAGAGCAAACAATTCATACCAAACAAAAGTTTTATTCACTCTTAAAAAAACTCATCAAACGTTATGGCGAAACCTATCATTCACTTCGTATTTGCTCTTATTGTTTTATCTTGTACGAATATATATACACACCATAGCTTTGAATTCGAGATATCATATCGTTTTTTTTGTGCAACATTACTTAATATTTAAATTTTTGACATGCAGATTTCTTATCGGAATCTGAAGCATTAAGAAGAATACAGCAAGAACCAACACTTTGTCATTGCCCTGGTGACAGAGCACCTGAATGTGATTGTCTTCCACCCATAAATCATCAAGGTCATATTACGTCAACGATTAGTCCTAATGCTGGCAATAAACAGTTAACGGGGTGCGCTACAAAGAATGAATGTATTTAATATGTTAGGTGACATAACAACGGTAAAAATGTGGTAAAATAAATGTATAAATATTTTAAAATATAATAAAATAATAATTATTTTTATTATAACTAGTTTAACTTCTTCAATTATATTTCACTTATTCAATGGAGTGGTGTGTGTTTGAATTATATGCAAAAGAAATTAAAAAAATAAAGGAAAATTAAATAATATGTCTAAATGGTCATAGTGGAAGTGTGGAACCCAGCCGAATTTGACTAAATATGTTGGTATCGATCGGAATAGTTTATAATTTGAATGGTAATAGTTGAATTTGGCTATATTTTTGAAAACAACTTGATTTTTTTTTTTTGTCAACTGGATTTATATTAAAGATATGATTAATTGTTACAACACATACCAACAAGGGCCTAAGCACCACATTAACCACGCCACATCTACATAGAGAGGGCATATACAAAAAGAATATGCTTACAACCTGAACCATAAACACAAAAACTAAACTTCAATAATCAGAGGACGAGATCCTTTCTTCATTAAAAACACCATCGAGCCATGTTGGATGAGACACATCCACATAAGATTGGAGTCTGCAATCATCAGTGACACTCTTAACAATAAGAAAGACTCCTCTGTTTGAGGAATAGTTTTCCAAAATAATTTTCCAAGACTGAAAAGAGCTGAGAACTTGTCCAAGAACCATAGAATGGTATCTAAAGGACGGCCAAGCAGCCGGTCGAGAAATCACATTCACCAAAACCTCCTCATGCAAGGCAAAAACCACTTTTTCTACCCTGTGAAACCTC
>NW_003302553.1:10005539-10010600 GCF_000004255.2 Arabidopsis lyrata subsp. lyrata | reverse complement strand
TAACTGTACTGATATCGTGACAACGTACTCTTGCTATTTTGGTTTGAAGATTACGCGTATGGTGGCGTTCACGGTTGAGACTGCGATTTCAAGCATGTCCAGAAACGCGGAACAGAGCTTTGTACTTCGCTTGGATGCAAGTAAGTAATTTCGAAATTACTCTTTAATCCCTAGTAAGCTTCCAAATTTCTATGTACTAATCCGTGAATTTCGTATTTTGGGTTTTGTTTGGTTATTTGGTTTTCTTATTTTGGATCGAGTCTTGTCGTGGACCGGAAACACTCGGACATGTATATGCATTTATTTGATGTCCGATTTGTCTCCCCTTATGTGTCAACGTCAATTCTTTTGTAAATTACCCACTAAAAGCGTCTGCTATTTACCGCTAATTCAACATAGTTTCAGTAATTTTCTTGAAAAGTTTTAAGCAAGTTTTCCTTTTCAATATAAAAGAATTGATAACTCTTGTTCTATTTTAGTTTTTGACAATTTACCTAGCCAAAAATGTAAATTTCCAGATCCGAATTTTATTGTTAACTCCTCCTTATCTACATTTATAGGATTTTTCATACTACAAAATATTTATTTATAACTAAAAAATAATACTTTTTAATTGTAAAAATCTTATCTGATTATAACATATTATTTAATGATTGGCGTACTTTTTTTTTTTTGAAATTAACGTATACCTTAGTTTACAAATACCTATATTTTTACAATGCAAAAGATCAATACCTTAGTTTAGTATCACGCTATTAAAGATTTATGCTTTTTTCTTTCTGCACAAAAAGTTTATTTTTTAAATCCACCTTTTCGAATTTCATTCTTTTGAATAAAAATGAAGTACAATTATTCTCTGAAAAAATACACATCTTTATATTTTTGTTCAAACCTGATTAGACAATTAATTATTAGTCTCACACTTAGCTGTACAAAATCGATTAATATTCTTTTTCCTTTTCTTAATACCATACAAATAAAAACAGGCTTTTTCAGATCATCCTCTGCATTTGTGAATTTGCTTTTGGCGACCCTAAAAATCATCGCAGATAATTACCCATGCCGACTTGACAAAGCCTTTATCATCGACCCTCCCTCTTATTTCTCTTACCTTTGGAAGGTAAAATTTGTATAAACTTTAACTCATTAAATTCGAATTATTAATTCTCTAATCGTGATTAGATATGGATAAGCTCAAAAGTACGTTTTGTTCGTACCAATTTGTCAGGGTGTTCGTCCTTTTGTGGAGCTCTCAACGGTCACGATGATAGTGTCGTCTCTAGACTACGACGAAAGGCTAGATATCAGCCACGTGTCGTCAAATCCTCGATCAGCATCTTTAAGATTAGACGCATCGTCGATTAAATCAACGGCCACGATTGGTTCAGCTTCTTCAAGATTCGCTTTCACCGTCTCTCAAAACTCCTTGAAGCCGTGGTATCTTTCCTTCACCGACACGTCCCCTTATAACCCCGCCGTCTCCTCATCCACCGCCGCTCAAGTTTCTCCTCTCAGCGCACGGTCGCTATATTTCGCGTCTCCGGCGGCGCGTGGTTTCAAAGAAGCGAAACCAGCTGCATGCAGAAAGAGTTTGTTTCCATCTACGCCGTTGCCGGAGAAGACAAAGACGGTTTCGTACCGGAAAACTCCACGTCCTTCGTTCTTTCAGTCGCCGGCGATGCTCTTTCGCAGGGAGAATAATGTCGGTGGAGGAGGCGAGAAGTCGTTTGTACCGTATCTGAAGTTTTACCGGAGACCGTACGATGAGACTGCGTATAGGTCTAAGCTGCGTGGTACACGTGGATTTGTGTCGGTCGTGTCTTCGCACAGAAGATCTCGCCACGTGTCTTTATCTCAACGGTTCTGATTTAAAAGACGAGATTTGGGGAACGAGTATATAATTAGAAGATAATCAATCAATCACATTGATCTGTTCCAAATACTCTTTTTCTAGACTTGCATGTCTATTACGGTGATATTAGGCTATTTAGCCAATGAGTTTCTTTTGTTTTCTTAAGGAAAAAAAAAAAGATTTATGAAATTCGACCAAATTATAGATATGGAGAGAAAATTTCACTAAGCTACTACATTTTAATAGTTATATAAATAAAAATTCCTAAAATGTTGTAGATAATGTATGTTTGAATAATCTGTACCCTTACGTCGTTAGCTTTACATATACTAATTACCAAAAAATTAAGAGACAGACAAAAGCTATTTAGTAGATACCGACGAAATGATTTATGAGATTAAATTCTGCTCCCAAGGATCATTAACTTCATGAAGAATCTCGACTTGAAAAACCAAAAACTAAAAAAATGCACACGTGCAACGTTTGTATGAATTCGAAGTCAAATGTTAGAATTAAGACAGCGTGGTCGTTACGTTTGAAGAATTTATGGAACACTTTTAATAAGTTCCTCTGCGGAAACTGAACCAATATCCAAACTGAACCAATATAAACGAAAATTAAGTTCAATATAACTCTTTAATATTTTTGCGTAGATGCTAAAATGCCTCATAATTTTTTTGAACCACCAAATTTTTAACTGTTGAGGCACCAGACGATAATATGTAGAATTGAACCACCTGACGGTAATATGCAGAAACTTTGACTCTTTTCAGAGCTAATCAGCTTAAATTCTATTTTCTAGTATAAAAACATGTTTAGCTAATTAGCCCTAAAAATAGTCAAAACTTCTGCATGTTACATGATAAAAGTCTAAAATCTATGTAACATATGAATTTATGAAGTCAATTAAGTAGTAATAAACTTTCTTAATTTCTTCATACGGTTTTATCTAGTTTACAAATTTTTATATATATAAGAATAAAGAGAGAGAGAGCAAAAAATTCATACCAAACAAAAGTTTATTCACTCTTAAAAAAACTCAAACGTTATGGCGAAACCTATCATTCACTTCGTATTTGCTCTTATTGTTTTATCTTGTACGAATATATACACACCATAGCTTTGAATTCGAGATATCATATCGTTTTTTTTTGTGCAACATTACTTAATATTTAAATTTTTGACATGCAGATTTTTTATCGGAATCTGAAGCATTAAGAAGAATACAGCAAGAACCAACACTTTGTCATTGCCCTGGTGACAGAGCACCTGAATGTGATTGTCTTCCACCCATAAATCATCAAGGTCATATTACGTCAACGATTAGTCCTAATGCTGGCAATAAACAGTTAACGGGGTGCGCTACAAAGAATGAATGTATTTAATATGTTAGGTGACATAACAACGGGAAAAATGTGGTAAAATAAATGTATAAATATTTTAAAATATAATAAAATAATAATTATTTTTATTATAACTAGTTTAACTTCTTCAATTATATTTCACTTATTCAATGGAGTGGTGTGTGTTTGAATTATATGCAAAAGAAATTAAAAAAATAAAGGAAAATTAAATAATATGTCTAAATGGGTCATAGTGGAAGTGTGGAACCCAGCCGAATTTGACTAAATATGTTGGTATCGATCGGAATAGTTTATAATTTGAATGGTAATAGTTGAATTTGGCTATATTTTTGAAAACAACTTGATTTTTTTTTTTTGTCAACTAGATTTATATTAAAGATATGATTAATTGTTACAACACATACCAACAAGGGCCTAAACACCACATTAACCACGCCACATCTACATAGAGAGGGCATATACAAAAAGAATATGCTCACAACCTGAACCATAAACACAAAAACTAAACTTCAATAATCAGAGGACGAGATCCTTTCTTCATTAAAAACACCATCGAGCCATGTTGGCTGAGACACATCCACATAAGATTGGAGTCTGCAATCATCAGTGACACTCTTAACAATAAGAAAGACTCCTCTGTTTGAGGAATAGTTTTCCAAAATAATTTTTCAAGACTGAAAAGAGCTGAGAACTTGTCCAAGAACCATAGAATGGTATCTAAAGGACGGCCAAGCAGCCGGTCGAGAAATCACATTCACCAAAACCTCCTCATGCAAGGCAAAAACCACTTTTTCTACCCTGTGAAATCTCATACTTTCCATAGCCCACAACAGCCCTTTGAACTGAGCTTCTTGCTTTACCAAACTTCCTGTCAAAGCACATCTACTATGAAGTAAAACCTTACCAACATGATTCTAAGTTTTGAAAAAGTAACTAAATTAAAAAAAAATTATTAAAATAAAATACTCTTTTCCTAGACTTGCATGTCTATTTTGCGGTGATATTAGGCTATTTAGCCAATAAGTTTCTTCTATATTTTAATAGTTAAATAAATTTAAAATTCAATAAATGTTGTAGATACTGAATGTTTTCTATACACTTACGCATCATTAACTTTACATATACAGATATACTAATTACAAACCAATTAAGAGACAGACGAAAGCTATTTAGTAGATTTTATATTTTATTTACTGACGAAGCGATTTATGAGTTCAAATTCTGCTCCCAAGGATCATTAACTTCATGTAGAAATCTCAACTTTTAAAACCAAAAACTAAAAATGCACACGTGCGACGTTTGTATGAATTCGAACTTTCGAAGTTCACATAGCTAAGTGGTTTATACTTCATATATAGATGAAGTTAAAAATAGTCAAAGTTTCTGCATATGATATAATAATAGTCAAAGTTTTTGCATTTTGTGTCCCACACTTGCATACAAAATTAACATATGAAAGAATAAATAAAATTTATTTTGATTTCATAAATTTATACGTTATATAGATATTGGAGTTCATTGACTTCATAAATTCAAACGTTATAAGAATTAATTAATAATATATGCATATACTTCCTTGACTTCATAAATGCATACGTTATATAAATATTGGACTTTGATCATTTAATATGCGGAACGGTAATATGCAAAAACTTCGACTATTATTATATCATATGCATAAACTTTGATTATCATATACATAAACTTTGACTATTTTTAAGAATAATTAGCTTAGAATTCTCTTCCTCTATTATATATAAAAGCATTTTTAGCTAATTCGTCCTCCAAATAGTCAAAGTTTTTGCATTTTACATTAAAAGTCTGAGAGCACCTCCATTAATCAAG
>NW_003302553.1:9921939-10005439 GCF_000004255.2 Arabidopsis lyrata subsp. lyrata | reverse complement strand
AATAAAATACTCTTTTCCTAGACTTGCATGTCTATTTTGCGGTGATATTAGGCTATTTAGCCAATAAGTTTCTTCTATATTTTAATAGTTAAATAAATTTAAAATTCAAAAAATGTTGTAGATACTGAATGTTTTCTATACACTTACGCATCATTAACTTTACATATACAGATATACTAATTACAAACCAATTAAGAGACAGACGAAAGCTATTTAGTAGATTTTATATTTTATTTACTGACGAAGCGATTTATGAGTTCAAATTCTGCTCCCAAGGATCATTAACTTCATGTAGAAATCTCAACTTTTAAAACCAAAAACTAAAAATGCACACGTGCGACGTTTGTATGAATTCGAACTTTCGAAGTTCACATAGCTAAGTGGTTTATACTTCATATATAGATGAAGTTAAAAATAGTCAAAGTTTCTGCATATGATATAATAATAGTCAAAGTTTTTGCATTTTGTGTCCCACACTTGCATACAAAATTAACATATGAAAGAATAAATAAAATTTATTTTGATTTCATAAATTTATACGTTATATAGATATTGGAGTTCATTGACTTCATAAATTCAAACGTTATAAGAATTAATTAATAATATATGCATATACTTCCTTGACTTCATAAATGCATACGTTATATAAATATTGGACTTTTATCATTTAATATGCGGAACGGTAATATGCAAAAACTTCGACTATTATTATATCATATGCATAAACTTTGATTATCATATACATAAACTTTGACTATTTTTAAGAATAATTAGCTTAGAATTCTCTTCTTCTATTATATATAAAAGCATTTTTAGCTAATTAGTCCTACAAATAGTCAAAGTTTTTGCATTTTACATTAAAAGTCTGAGAGCACCTCCATTAATCAAGAAACTCTAATGGGTTTTTCAAACATTTTTTATTAATATTTTAATATATGTAAAATTTGCTTTGTATAAAAAGTTAAGCCACTAATAAAATGACATATGTCGGAGAGAGTATATAATGGGGATTCTAAGAGTTTTTCAAATAAACTGTATCTCTCTTTCTATTTAACTTTTTCTTTAATTTATTTTGTTGAAATACTCTCTTCCATCCCACCAATGGAATTGTCTTAGTATTTATATATAACAAATTTTCTTAATTCTTTCGTACATTCATATTTAGTTTACAAAATTCTTATATATATAGAGCAACTTATTCAATTTCGTACCAAACAAACAAAAATTTATTCTCTCTTAAAAACTCAAATGTTATGGCAAAAATTATCAGTCACTTCGTATTTGCTCTTGTTGTTTTATCTTGTAGGAATATACACACCATAGCTTTGAATTCGAGATATCGTTTTTTCTTTCTTTTTTTGCAACATTGTTCAATACTTAAATCTTTCGCGTGCAGATTTTTCATCGGAAGCTAAAACATTTGAAAGAATACAGCCAGTACCAGCACTTTGTAATTGCACTGGTGATAGAGCACCTCAATGTGATTGTCTTCCGCCCACAAACCATCAAGTTCATACTACGTCAACAAGTAGTCCTAATGCCAACAATAAACAGTTAACGGGTTGCAGTGATAGCAATGAATGTAATTGATGTTAGTTGGCATAATCTCGGTAAAAATGTGGTTAGATAAATGTTTATTTTGTTTGACAAAAAAAAAATGGTTTATTTTAAAATATAATAAAATGATGTTTATTTCCATTTAACTAGTTTAGTTTCTTCTTATTCAATCGAGTGGGTGTATGTGTTTGAATTCTATGCAAAAAAAAGGAAAGAAAATTAGTATATCTAAATGGTCACGGTTGAATCCAACCGAATTTGATTAAATATGTTGGTATAGTTTATAATTTGAATAGAAATAGTTGAATTTGGCTAAATTTTTGAAAAAGAATTAATTGCAAGTCTTGTAAGAAAATAGTTTAATTAAAAAAATTCAATAAGATTATTAAGTAAACCTACAAAACTATTTTTTCAATGATAACAACAAAGTCTGGCAAAAAAAACTTGCGACTCGTAAAAAATTAATGGTTAATTTTGAACTTAATATATTTATATTATTTGTCAAACACAATGATCATATATAGACTTTTAAATTAATTATTCTTTTTATCGGAATAATTAAATTATATTATAAAAATATTTGAATTATATGTTCATGTAAGTTTATAAATATAGAAAATTTAACACAAAAATTTTTTTTGCATGACTTATAGTCAAACCAAATTATTACCAAAATTGCATGTCACATTTGTTTTCAGCAGCATTTCCCTCAGGTTGTAAATTTTGTTTTTTTTAAAATATTTTCTCAAATAATCGAAAAAACTGAACTCAATGAAATCAAAAATTCTAAATTGGAATCAAAATACTCGAACACGAGTTTGACATATGCTCTTAAAATAGTAAAATTATCTAAAGTTGTCAAAATTATCAAAAGTTTGTCAAAACATAATTCAGTAGATAGTCAAACATTATTCGTAGTTATTGGAAATACCCGAGCACGAATTTGAACTTAATTATTAGTTTGGAAGTTGATTTTATATATCCGAATTATATAAGGCTATTATTTGATTTATTTTAAAAGATAGTTTAGATTTAATTTTTTATTTCATAAACTAGGGTATGACCCGCGGTATACCGCAGTTAATTATTTGATCTTTTTTTATCTTTTAATAAATTAATGAATTTGGTGTATATATTATTTTTTGTTGTACTCCGCGGTTCACATACGTTGTAACTAAAAATGGAAATTTTAAGTTATATTTGTTTTGTTTAGTGTTTAAAATTGTATAATTGTATTTTGATTTGTTAATCCTATGATTTCACCCGTGATATAATTTCATGTATTAATATCAATCCAAACTTGTTCCACCATATAATTTCGTTCCGTAAAATTAAACATTATTTTGTTATTTCTTTTAATAATACTTTTATTTAAAAGATATATAATTCGAGTCAATTTAAAAGTTTGCATTCAAATAATTTCCATAATATATATTTTAAAATAGTGTGTGTTTTTGGACCAACCTGTAAAAATAATTTATAATTGTATCATAAAATACTAAATAATTATATTTTGATTTGTTGATTTTTAGGATTTCACCTGTGGTATATTGTCCCGTTTTGGATAATTGTAGAAATTAAATAAATATCCGAATGACTCAGTTACGGGTTAGAGTAAAAAAAAAATGACCTGATTAAACGCGCAAATTTGTTCTTCAAAAATCTTAATATAGATTGTACACATATTTTTTTTCTTTATCGATTGAGTAATATATGTACATTTTAAAAATTTTGAATCATAGCATATGTAGAAAAAAATCTAAAATTTTATTAATTATATATATTTTATAATAGTTCAAACTAATATAAATATAAGATCATATAAAAGTGAAATGAGAATCATATATTTATATTTAAATTAGATAGAAAGGTTTTAGAAAATTAGCTCAAATTTGTTATATTAGCACTAAAACATCATATTTGATTTCTTTATCTATAAAAATCGTAGAGAATATGCCATAAATAAAGAGTTTAGGTATATTAATTAGTTGAAAATATATATATATATATATATATATATATATGTATATAAATTTTATTAATTAATTTTATTTTTGAATTTTACCAAAATTTAAGGAAAGATTCGATTTAAGATTTCCGGGTCAAACTCAGAAAAAAACCTGACTTGATTGGATTCTTTAAAATATACTTCAAAAATGTATAGTAGATATTCTTACTCAACCAGCGTACCCGTTATCATCTGTTTTTTTTGTTTTCCAGTTTTTTATGTCCATTTAATGTCATATACACCCTTTGTTCCTAATAGTTTGAAGTTTTAGAATTTTCATACATATTAAGAATTCAATCATTGTTTAATCATTTGAACATTAATTTTAATATTACATATTTTAAGATAATTATCAACCAATAGTAATTTTAGAAAGTTAATTATTTTCAATCATTACGCCTTGAAATTTATGAATTATTATTATAAATCAATAAAAATAAAGAAAAAAGCTAGAAAATCAATCTTTGTGAAACATATAACAAAAGGTAGAACATCAATCTTGTAGGAACGGACGGAGTATATGTTTTCAGCTGAATTTAGTTGATATCAAGTTATATAACATTATTCCACAACAGTTTCCTAAAACATATATTAACGTTTACACACAATAGATCTCTTTATGTTTTCAAGGAAAAAAAAAAGCTATTATTTCTCTGAATTGAACCAAATTACATAGGACAATTTTGTGTACCAGCGGTCAATTAAATACATCAAGTTTTTGTTTACTCAGTTTTGGTCCATAATAGAGTTTGATTCTCTTCGACAAAAAATATAGAGTTTGATTCTAATGGAAATTTAATTTTTATGTCGATATTTTGCAGTGGAACATATATTGTGACACTATAAATACATTATTAGAAAGGGATTATTTGGATTTGTCACTTTGCTTAAAATATTTTAGATTTGCCATTTTTTACCACTTAAAAAAAACTAAACATATGAGAATTTATTTTATAAAATACATACTTAATAACAAATACTATACCCTAAAAAATGGAACCAAATGAACCCAAATACAATGTGTTAAATTGTGTTTTTTAGATATAAGAAAATGGCAAATCTAAAATATTTTAGGCAATTAACCAAGGAATTTTTTAATAAATGTGTGGTTGACAAAAAAAAAATATATATATATTTTAGGCAAAGTATATATTTGGTAATTGATTCTCTACGAATTTATATACTACTAGCACACACAAAATCTATCGAGATCAACATCCATATTGTTCAAGCCATACTTTTAAATTTGTTAATATCCCATTATAATAGTTATGTTAATATCCCATTATAATAGTTACATAAATAGTGGTGAGAAATAAGGAAAAAATATATCACTTTTGAGTGACCACTTGAATCATATGAACAATGGATAACATAAAAGTAATATGTAACACGCAAAACCTAAAACAAGAAAAATTAACTTAAAGAGATAGACATAATAATTAAACCAATAATTAATCACATAATCAAGATTATCTTTAGATTGAGACACTGTTAGGGATCCCTTTCCCAGTAAGCCCACCTTCTCTTGTGTAATCCGAGGTATTCGGATACAACAAAGTGTACGGTATGTTAACTGGTCCGGTCCGGTTCTTGAACCTCTTGTCATTGTTTCTTCGTATAATATTGTTCTCTATCAACTCAAGCTCTTTCCCAAACCGTTTAAAAGCCTCCAAAGGCTCATCATCCGCCGTCCAATTCGGTGAATCTCTTTGCCCTAAGTAGATCTCGTCCGTTGAATGCATAGACAAGATCTCTATGATGGAGATACCAAGCAGAGTCTGTAACTGCGGCGTGATCGTCTTCAAGAAGGCTACGTCAGCGTCTTCAGCCAGCTCAGCGTACTCATCCGTACCTGGTTCAGGCATAAACCGGCGGCTGACTGTAGGACGGTTAGGGAGGAAACCGGCGTAAGGGTACTGTCCGAAATTGACTGCTGCGTGAAGAGCAGAGGCGATCCAGATGATGATCGTGCAGGTTTCGATTAGGTCGTCGCGGGTTTGCATAGAAGGCCACCATGACTCGTGTTGTTTATCGCCGTGACCTTTGGTTCGGAGCTCGGTCCACCATGATTGGATCTCTGTATCTGTTTGGACGGTTTTGTCATTCTTGTAGTAGAATGTGCAGTACTCTGTGACCCACGTTTTGATCGCTGACCAAATCTCTAAACCGTCGACCGCAAACGGGTAATCATCGATCAAAAGCTTAACACCATTGTCGCTCTTCGGATCTTCGACGGCAACTCCTCTGCAAAAACATGGAATGTTAAGATTACTTGTTACACAAGATTCAATGTTACTTGTGACTCAAGAGACTTGATTTATACCGTTTAAGGAGATCTTTTGGGAGAGCTTGATCGGTGAAAACCCAATTCTTGTAAATTGAAGAAGACATTTCCATGGCGTATCGACTAGGGAAGACTGTTCTCTCCAGAACTCCGTCTGAGTTTATGAGGATATGTCGCGCCAATGCGTTGATGTTCATAGTGTCACGGAAATGCGGATGTAGAAGTTTATGGATCGGATGGACAACGCTGAGTTGCCTGTTTGACGCGATTATGAACGGTTCAATCACCGCATGCGTTTGCAACCTACCAAAACCAAAACATTAATAACTGATTACTTTAAAACCGAAATCAAGTCTCGGTCTTTAAACCAGATGCTGGATATTTCACAATGTCACCATTTTCTTACCAATGGCTTATAAGCTGATGATAACCAGAGTCATTAACCGCCGCATAAGCCTTAGCAAGCTGCCAAACCGATCCCTCTACGCCTTTCTCTGCTGGTGTGAAAACTTTGCTCACCGATCCATGTGATTCGCCTTGTGCGTGTGGAAGACTCAACTCTATGGCGAGAGGCTTCAAAGTTCCGTCTTCTTGAAGCAACAGAAGGGTTCGGGTCGCATAGGTTTTAGTGTTTGTTGAGTTTATCCGTGTCAGGTAAGGCATCAATGCGTCGTGGTGATCCAATATGTATAGCTTATTCTGTTCCAAAGCCTTTTTCATATAAACCCAAAACAAAACCAATATCAGTTAACTACAGGGGATATGAAATCAGGGAAACTGTTACTTATTGAACAAGAAAAGTATATTATACTTACTTCTAGGACATTGAGGCCGTTCATGTTTGGTTCTATGTGCTCTTCTCGTATGGAAGAGTGTTGGTTTCCATACTTTGCAGAGTCTAGATTGCTCTTCGGCGGAAATTCCTGCAATATATATATATATTTTTTTTGTATATTTGAATTATTTGTAATCATCATTCTACTACAGTTTCAAACATTAGAGAAAAAAGATGAATGATATGAAACAAATAATGTACCTGGAGACGACTAATGACCACTGGATTGAGTCCAGCCAGCATTTCCCTAGCAAACTCTTCGTCGGTCCTCCAAGCCGATCTACTCTCTATAGAAATATACGATCATCTATATCAAGATCCATATAAAATTTTATCCGTATGAATCAAATATCCAACTTTGTTATCGAGTCTATAAAGTTACCTTTGAGGACGTCAGGCAAGGGAAAACTTCAAGAACCGTTCTCCGTCGTTTCGAACGAGCTCTCTAAACATCTCCCATGGGATAACATCACGGAGCTTAGAAATGGTGTGACCATTGGGCGAGCTTAATACTACCGTCATAGAGGTGAAAAACATCTTCGAAGGAGTCAAACTCGTTGATGGTCTTGTCGCAAACAGAGGCGATCTCAGGGACAAGAACTTGAGTCACCGACTTGAGCGCGTAAGCAAGAAAGTCAGAGAACTTCACATGGCTAAACCGTTCGTCCCTTGGCACGTATATGTTCAAGTTTAGTAATGCCAGCCTACTCTCGGACTTAGGGTCTGACCAAAAACGGTGACGTTTAGAACAAGTAACTATCAAGATTTGCAATGTGGTATATCATTTTGAAATGTTGAGTTGACTAACCGGATTTGGTGGGTTTACGGCCGGTTTTGCCACGACGAGGATAAGGCAGCTCAGGTGAACCGCCAAGAACCGGACGGGCTGAGTCAGGACCCTTGTCAGGAGCACCTAAGTCGTTGTAATAAGCGTAATCGTAAACTCTGTCCCATTCTTTGAATTCTCCTTCTTTCTCATTGCCTCTTAGATTCTGCAGCTCTTCTTCTCTTAGCTCTTTGATTAGCTCCGGTGTTTCACTTGGAAGATATGCCTTAAAGGAGAATATAATAAAGTTAGTAAAACAATAACTTCACCATACATTATTCTATGGGTTTATTTTAGGTTAACTACTAGAGAAAAAATAAATTAAATGTCCAACCCATATTATGCCTTTTGACTTTTGACTCTATAGTAGAGTCAGACCCATCCACTTTATTGTGTAAGAAAATCAAGGTTTGTGATAAGAATAAATCCAATAAAATATGAGAAAGAAAGATGAAACAATATAATATCAATAACTAAAAATGGTTGTCGTTATCAAGTTATAAAAAGATTCTATTAGATTAGAAAAATTATTGGAATAAAGGGAGATGGTGACTTGTAAAGATGGTTTCATTCTTCGGTACAATTATATGTTTACTACACACGTACACGAATATTCCAAAACTCTCTCTAGTCAATCAAAATAAATGATTTAAAGATTTAAGTCATATGGATTAGGAGATAACCTTACATCCAACCACTAACTAGTACCCTCTTAAATGTATTAATTAATACTCTCTACTTATCCAGAGAATAAATAAATAAATACATAGATACTCAAAGATTAAGAATGACCTACGGTTTAAGAATATTTATGATAACGTTTGCACATGGAAAATTCTGAGCAATCTAAGATTAGTTAGAAAATACTATATAAAATTCCAAGTCGAATATAAAAACCATTTGATTAGTACTTAATTCCGGTCAATTAGTGTATTATTATTACCCACCTGTCCCAAAACGTTAAGCGTTTACCTTGTTAGAGAAGAAAACGCGGTCGGAGCGGTATCGATGACTCGGGTAAATCCAAGAATTGCAGACGAAGTGTATCGGACCGCCTTCGCCACCAGGGAAGCCGCGGAGGGTGAGGGACTTAAGGTAGAATTGGCTGTGGTGGTGGTTCTTGATCACAAACGCAGCCGGTGGTCCCATTGACTCGTCCCAATCAAACGTTACTCTAAACGCAGTTTCCTCAGCGGTTACTGACGTTTTTAGTTTTGTTACCCATTTTTCCAGATGTGCTGCTTTTCCAAGTCTTCCTCTCTTCTCATTGGCTGATTCATGTCACACAAAATATTATTTAAAATTTGGATTGTATAAATTATAAAATGTATTCGTCACAACATCATGGTTTATATTATAACAACAATGAATCTACTACAGTAACGATTAATCTTAGTTCTTTCTATATTTGATTGAAATTACTTGAAGTTATAAGATTGAAAATCGATTATTTGAACGATTAACAAAATTTAAGAAAAACAGAGAATTCCTCTGTTTCATGTAAACTACAGTGATGAAATCGAAAGAAAGAAGAACTTTAAGACGGATCTGATAACGGGTCGGGTTAAAGAATGGGTACCCGGGTCGGGTTGGTGAGAGCTAATGAGATGGAGAGAGACACGACGACCAAAAAGCTCATGGACTCGATCAAGAAGAGAAGCCATAACGTCTTTGAAATCAAGAAGGTTCTTCTTCATCACAACCACTTCTCCTTCTATCTTCATCGTCGTCTTCTTGACATCTTCCTCCATTGTTTTTGTCTTCTTCTTTGTCTTGGGTTTGACGCATAAGATCTCTGTGATGTCGGTGTGGATCATGGCGATATATATTGCAGAATTTTCTCTGAGTGAGAATCAAGAAAAGGGGCAGAGAGAGAGAGAGAGATTCTATGCTTGGGGAATGAAGAAGAGAGAGATGTGTGATTATAAGAATGTTCTTTTTTGCATATAACACAAATCTGATGTACATGTGACATTTATATTGAATCGAAAACTGAACTCAAAGGTTTTACATTTGTACTACATTAAATTGCTTATCTAGTTTTAGTAACAACTAGATTTTGGGAATTGTTGAGTTGAATTTAGTCTTCAAATTAAGACGCCGAGTTTTACAAGAAAAATAAATTTTCTTAAAAGATTAAATTTTGTTTCAATCAGTTTATACATTGCATGTATAGTTTTTAGGATGTATAGTTTTAGGATACATTGCATGTATAGTTTTAGGATACGCTCATTTCTTCATAAATTAATTAGTTGGGAAACCAAATATTATTGTATTTTGGTTTTATTAAAGTTATGAAGTTGTATGTATTTGTTCCAATATTATAATATTTGGTCTGTGTAATGGTTTTTTCCCTAATTCTAATTAATAAAAACCAAAATACAATAATATTTTCGCAATTAATTTATGAAGAAATGAGCATATGTATTGTAAATAGCTTGTGGTTTGAGAATCAATTATTGAATACATGTGTGTATTAGTGTATATATAACAATGTAACCACTTATATAACATACATCATTTGGAACAACATGAACCGTACGGTGCGAAATAACTTAGCAATTTCCTCTCCTTCTTTTTATCAATAAAGTTTATATAATAAAGGAAAAAATAGACTTTTTTTTAATGTAGCCAGTATCTGTGAGAATTTAAATCTAAATGTCCTTTTCCTAAGTCAAGGTCATTTTTAAAAAATATTTTTTCTTGACATTGAATTCTACACCTACCTACTTCATAAAACTATCTGATGATAGACTTTAATATTTGGGATTGAGAGCGTGGCAGAAAATGAAATAGCCATCCAAATCCTACATATAACACAAAATCAATTTCATATAAATTATGATAAAGTATCTTATTAAAAAGATCATACTGAGATTTTGAATTATGAATTTGATCTCGCTCTAGTTCAATTAATTACCTAGTTTGCAGATATAAAAGAAAACCTAGTTTTTTTCCTAAACATTTTTTTCAGCTAAGAATTACCTTGATTGTTAATAACATACAACATTTAATCAATTACAAATTTTCTACTAGTGACACGATAATGATACTAATACAAATCACTATATTACATCTTTTGATTATATCTATACATGTATGAGAGATCATTTGATTTTTTTTTTTGTCAAATTTGTATATTATAAGCTAATGAAATAGTTCATATTCTTATATATTGGCAATAGGCACAATTGGTAATAATATAGAGTTATGAAATTGACACATGAATAGTTGACCATCCTACTTGTAGCTAGCCACCATGAATCAACTTTGAACTGCCATTCTGGGTCTAAACGGTAACTGAGGAATCCGGCTGAATCTAGCTGAATTGCGGAATCTGGCTGAATTTTTAGTGATTTTTAGCTGAATCTAGCTTAATTTTTACATTTCTAAATGGTAACTGCTGAATCTAGCTGATTTTTTTTGTGATTTTTGGTAAAATCTGTCAAAATAATTAAGACTTAAACTGAAATATCATCTAATAATTATGAATCTTAATCAATAGAATAACTAAGAAATATCTAAATAAAATAGATAAAATTATCTAATTGTCTAAGTAACTCTTATATTAACAAATAAATACTAAAATTATCTAAAACTAATACTAATATAAATAATATATTGGTTAGCAAAATTGAATTATTTTATCATATTTAATTTTCGAACTATTAAAAATATGTAAATAATTAAAATTTTTGTCAAAACATTTTTGAAAAATTAATTTCAAAAATTAACATGATAATAAAATAAAGATTATCTATAATTTTTTATTGTCATCTAGTAGTTTATCAATAATATGACGAGAATGATTACGAGAATTATCAAAAATTTGATATTTAAAAAATATTTTAGCATATGTTTGAGTTGTTTTTGAGAATTTTAAAATTTTAATTTAGATTAGTTTAAAGTTATTAAATTTATCCAAAATATCTATAATTATTCGAACATAAATTCGTCTCTTGTCTATTCTGGTAGTTATTTTATGTGTCTGAATGATTTAATATCATATTTGTATCTGTATAGTATGACTTATTTCAAAATATATATTTGATTTGTAATTTTTCATATCCAAAATATTTTAATTCGAGTTGTCTATTCGTTATTATCTGAATTTTCACCAGAAATAAACATATCTATATATCTGTTAGTGTTGAAAAAATTGCTGAATCTGGCTGAATTGAGCTGAATTTAGTTTGATGCAAATGGTGATTGGGGAATTGCTGAATCTGGCTGAATTCGGCTGAATATATTTTTGATGTTACCATTTAGTGCCTCTATTTTAATTTCACTAGATGGCTATAACAAACTATTTACAATATAAACATACATACGCATATACTGTTCTATTATTTTGTCCTAATTAAATTATGTATATAGTATAGACTATATTGTTTTTTTTGTTTCTATTGCTTTTACGTCTACGTTTCTCTTGTTTTGTTTTGTTTATTCACTAACCAAAGATGCAGCATGCAACATCCCAAACAAAAAAATGTAACATCTAAACCCACACCAAGAAAGTCATGCTGTAACATTTACATAACGAATTAAAACGAAAGAATTTTTTATGCTATAACCATGTTTGGTGATGTTTCTCGTAAAAGATTTTACATTTTGGTAAACATAAACATTTTGCCAAAGTTTCGTTGACAAATCATTTCAATACCATATCAAGTCGTGGAAGAAAAACCAAAAGCAACTGCTTCAAATTGTTGGATAGCTTCTGATATCAGAAAGTTATCGTCAAAGAGAAAACAATGACCGAATACATATCAAAGTAGGAAATTAAACAACCACTAAGTATTCATATATGAGCAAAACCTAATCCTGAAGGAAAGAGAAATCCAACGTGATAATTATAATAAACAATTAACAATCAATAAATAGAAAAAGAAAAGAGACACCGCTGACAAAACCCGTGTCTATTATAAAAGCATATGAAGAAAATTACAAGTAACAACCGATCGAGAGAGACCTTACTAAAGGATTTGAATTTAAATTTACTATTTATAGAACCAAAAAGAATAGATAAGTATACTCAAATCTGTTTCAAATTTATCAAAGTTTCCTTGTTTCCATCCATGATCCATTACTTAATCTTTTCGTCTATCTCCATAATCTTTCAAAAAAGTGAATATATTTAATCATTATCAAAGTTTTCTTGTGGTCAACAACTGAACTCTATTGCGAAAAACCAAAACCTTAATAAACAAAGACATTTATCAGAATTTAAGGCTAATTTAGCCCAAGTCCGCCAAAACGTTGACGTTACGTGGAATGTGTTTATTATTTAAGGACAATACTATGAAAACTAAACCATGTAAAAGAGTCCTACAAATAGAATACTTAAGTTTAAATATTAAAAACAACTTTTCTATTTTATTTTAAAGATCAAACTTGATAGTCAGTTCTGAACAAGTCTAGAGAGGCCAAAGTTTTTTTTTTCATTAAGAAATGCACAACTTAATCCAATGGTGCAACTTAGATTGATGCCTAATTCTTAGTATTCAATATCCACGCCGCTGGTAGTTAGTTCCTTAATAAATTCGTTCATTATCATCTAACCACTGTTATTAGAATGTACATTGAACAAGATTGCCCAATGAAATACTCAAATTCCACTACAGAAACATCATTAAATATAACTACCATTGTTATTAAAATACATTGAATAAGATTGCCCATTGAAATACTCATAAAATACCACTACACAAAGATCATTAAATATAATTACCATTGTTATTAACATACATTGAACAGGATTTTCCATTGAAATACTCAAATACACCACTACACAAACACCATTAAATATACCTACCACTATCATTAATTTGTACTCCATATATTTAGGAATATATATGATGTTTTATATAAAAGAGGGATATTAAGAAATTATAAATAAAGTTATGTATTTTAAAATTTTCACAAAAAATATTATTTATATAGTCCAACCATGTATTAAAGAAGCGATACAAGTTCACAAAATATCATATAAATTTATAATGTATATATATAGAAAATTGAAAACATCTTATAAAATAAGATAAGAAAGAAATCTCTAAAATATTTTATATTTCGAAACGGATAGAATATAAAGTTAGAAACAAGCTTGAAAACTAATATTTGTATACATAGAACTAGCTATTGTTGTTTTATTGAATATAAAGTTGACAATTAGAAGGAGAGGAATATGTTATTAAAAAAGAGTAAAAAAGAGATTAGGAAGTGAGTAGGTGTGTGACCACCCTCCGAAACATGTTCTTAATTTACTTCTTTATTGGAGATACTCTTCTTTACTTGTTAACCGTGTTAGGAATCAACACACGTTTTTTGGCATTGAAATTAAACGAAACTCTTTTTTTTTTTTTTTTTTTTTTTGCCCATGAAAGAAATGAATATTCAAGTGAAATGTGAATCACATGCGTTGATATTTGATAGGACTGGTGGTTTGGAATTAGTTGTTTGCATTAGTGAGCTTCTACTTTTTAATCATATTCTTGTGTAAAAATACAATAAGTGCCAATTAGAAAATAAGTTTGATGTAAACTCTCCTCTCTTTTTCTTCAAACCATTCAGCTTTCAATGTGGCATTCAACTGTAAAACTGTTTTTCAATGAATAAAATTTTACATTCATACAAAAAAAAAATACAATAAGTGTGGTTTGTTGTCTCCTCTTTAAATCGTTGTGTGTTAAAAGAATGTGGTTTAATCAATTTTTTTTTCAATAATTAATATCAGTTAGTTACAATTTGTAACTTACAAAACATATGCTAAATATCAGTAAACATTTTCTTTAGTAAACCCTAAACCCTAAACCCTAAACACTAAACAATGTAATGAATGTATACATGGACATATTAGCCTTATGGTTGGGTTCGATTATTTTTGACCCATGGGTTATATATGTATTCCCTACTTATGCACTATCCCAATAATTTAAAAGGTAGAAAAACGTAATCATCGTATTTGGTTCCACGCTTATGCACTGTCCCAATGAGCCGAACCATGTTGGTAGTACTTAGTAGTAGGTGAGGCACAGGAGATATTATTTTCTGACTCAGGTGTCTTTCTCTTTTCTCTTTTCCATATTTGAACCCTTTATATTGATTTTTTTGCATTCAACTAAGATTGAGAATTTAGTACAGTGTAGAGAAAAACCATATATAGTTTGAAACATGAAAGATCTTTTTCTCTAGCAAAAATCATAATTAGGGACTGTACGTTTATACGTTGCTCATACACAACACAAGCCAACATTTTTGGAAGATTCTAGATTTTAATATTTTTCTATAAGCTCTTAAACGAGAAATTTACCTTTCAGCACAGCATATCCAGTATTTCTTTTGCAGTTCATTAACATGAAACAGAGATAGAGAAGCTGAGATTGAAGCTCTTTGCTCCAGCTATTTTACACAGTGCCGACCTTGAGGGTAAGCAATATAAGCGACCGCTTACGGCCCTCGCTTGAATATTAGAAAATGTTCACACGTGACTTGATAACATTATATAACATAGGTCTTTCATCCTATTATATGTTCTTGTTTCTTACTTTTTAATGTAAATGTTTTGTCATTTTCAGTTTTTTTTTCTTCAAAATTCTTATATTTAGAGTTTCGGTCATGCATATATAAAAGTGGTCATATAGATCCATCATTTATTTTTGTTTAAATAGGTGTATGAATTAATTTAACTAGTGTGTAAACAATGGTAGCATCAATATAAATCGTTATAATTATTTGTATAATCCACAAAAACACTAAGAGCATACACAATGGGAAACTTTAGTTTTGGGTGTGACCAATATATTTATTATAATTTTTTTTAAAAGAGAGAGATTTGTGTGGAGAGAGAGATAGATGAACCATCAAAGATAAAAATAATACTCACACCCGTGTGTTATTTAACACCCGTGTGTTATCTGTATACCCACTATTCTATTATTTCTCTATTTTTTATTACTAACACCCGAGTTAAAATTGCACCACTGCGTGTGGTCTAATACATATCATCTAAATTAAGTTCATAGTGATTAAATATGTAGCTTAGTGGTTTATTTATACTGCTAATATCTCATAATTAATAGTCAAACTCAAAAATATATTTTTTTGTTTAGAACACTTAAATCAAAAATAATATTTTATTTTTTTTCGCTTATGGCACTTAAAATGTTTGGACCGACACTGATTTTACAGTACTTCGATATCTTCAAGCTCGTGGGGGTTGATCCCTTTCTTATAAGTATTTTGGTCTTTTGCTTGTGATTGTCCATGGTCCTCATGGGTATAGACTATTTGGTTTCTTCATTGCGTTTCTTAGTATATAGATTATAACATTCTTACGCAACTATGAAGAATCGTCAAACAATGTCCGATGACCGATATGGTCAATGGTGGTGTTAAACATTGTTACTTGCCAAATTTGTATGTAACCTATTTACTACTGTATCTATCTCTTCGTTTGTCCTCTTTTTATGTCGATATATCCGTGACTCGTGTGTCAGTGTAATTAAGGTAAAGCCCATATTAGAATATGGGCTTCCAACTCAAAACCGATTGGCAATGAGTGGAGAGACCCATATATCTTATATACTAGTCAAGATCCCTTGTTCTTTCCAATGTGGGATAATATTATCCCTAATACGCCCCCTCGAGATGATGTCTAGCCATTGATCTCGGTATGCTCGGGCATGGATCGGCGGGCCAACTATTGGGTCGGGCCGATGGTGGATTGGATTTGGACATGTACGGATCGGGCTCTGATACCATATTAGAATATGGGCTTCCAACTCAAAACCAATTGGCAATGAGTGGAGAGGCCCATATATCTTATATACTAGTCAAGATCCATTGTCCTTTCCAATGTGGGATAATATTATCCCTAATACGCCTCCTCGAGATGATGACTCTAGCCTTTGATCTCGGTATGCTCGGACATGGATCGGCGGGCCAACTATTGGGCCGGGCCGATGGTGGATTGGATTTGGACATGTACGGATCGAGCTCTGATACCATATTAGAATATGGGCTTCCAACTCAAAACCAATTGGCAATGAGTGGTAAGGCCCATATATCTTATATACTAGTCAAGATCCCTTATCCTTTCCAATGTGGGATAATATTATCTCTAATAGCCAAACTATAATTTTAAATGAACTTAGAGAGACTTCTTAAAGCCCACTATTTTGGCTGAGTCTATTATATTATAAACCTGCTAGGTTTTAAATCAAAGTAATACATTCATTTTTCATTTTTCAATTTTTAAGTTGAACTTTTTAAAAGTATTGGCACCGTATGACAAAAAAAATGGAATCAAATCAAAATAGCAACGAGGGCAAATAAAATATTATCTTACAGGCATGGTACAATTTGAGTCTTGTGCTACATCCTTATAATTTAGTATGTGTGTTTGTGTTTTTGGTTTTATTTTTTGAGAAATTTAGGATCGAGACTCTCTTACACTTCCTCGCAGGTAACTAGATTTTGTTTTCTATAAAATGGATAATACTCTAGCATTTCCTATCTAATGCCTTAATAGTTTTACTTATAGCAATTCATATTTAATTTTAATAACAATATGTAGAGAAAAACTCAAGAATTGCAATTACTTGGAGATTGGGGAATGCATGTGGGACAATGGTCTTTCTCCTCCAATACACATGTCTTACTCTCCACAAACAAAAACAAAATTGTCTTTTCTTAATATGGACTGAAAAAAATAATTAAAAGTAAATTCATGTTACTGTGTTAGAGAAAAGGTTAAAAAGGAACTTTGTCATTATTTGTCTCTTTACATTGGTTTTCTTTAGGAAAATTTGTTATCTTATTATTTTACATTCTCAATCAACCACCAAGCAAATAATTTCCACATAATTTGAATTGTCACTGGCATGGAATGATATATATATTGAGAGACAATATACATATATTATAAATTATATAAAGATATTTAATTTGGAGATTTTTTGACAAAAATATATTAAAATATAGGTTTATTCGGTATATTGTAAGTGGGCCAGGAACAACGAGACATATAATAATAGGTAAAGTCTGAGCCCACAAAGTTTAATAGTGGACCCGCTGACTCATTTTGGAGTTTGCCAAGTGAGCCCCATTCATTTTCAGAACTTTCGAAATCGAACCCCATACGTTTTAATTATTACCGTACGGGACCCCTCACTTTTGATTTTGTGTCTCGTTGAGTCCAAAATTGATTAAAGTAGAAAATATACAAAAGAAAAAAAAAAAAGAAAAGTAAAAAAAAGCTGTGGACAATAGAGGTACTGATAGAAGATAATCCAAATTCTTGAGATGGTTAAGGAAAAATGTAATGATTGGTAAAAAAACACCAAAAAAGGGTGAATGGTAAAAAAAAAGGTGCTTATTTGGCAAAGTTTGCACGCGTGGGGTCTTTATTGACAACGTCCGCTACTACAATTTTTTACTGCTGCGAAAAAACATAAACACAAAATAGAACAAATCATAAATTCATCATACTGTCCCATGCTCCCCACACAATATAACAACCCAAACTACATAGGGCCAACTTATGAACGTACGTTCGTTGGCTCTTGCTGTGTCTTACGACTCTTTACTTGTCCCATTTTCTTTTGGATTCCTACCTAATAACAACATCACCACCAAAACAACTCAAACCTCCCCAAGAAGAATGAATAAATTTTTTAAAATTAGAGAGCTTCAGTGATTTTGCTTCTTCCTTTTTTCTTTTTTTTTGGGTTTTGGAATTGAAACCGTAGGTTCCTGTCAGAATATATAAACACTAAATTGTACACAATGCTTTTAAAAGCACCCCCAACTCCAAAAAAATTGCCATCCCTTTTTAAAGGTGTTCTGTTCCGTCTGCTTCTTTTCTTCATCAGACTATTTAAAGTCCTTTCGTCTCGCCAGCACAAGCTATAACTGGAACTTCCCAACCATTCAGAGAGTCTCTTTTAAGCTAAAACAAATTGGTTTTAAGGATCTTTCACTCACCCGCTTGTTGCTTCTGATCCACAGGTTTAACCTGAACCGCAGAGGGAACCGCGTGAACATTCGTGAACCCTGGAGGCCCAAGCTGATGTTGTTGAGTTTTACCCATACCACTTCCTCCTTTCATGTTATTTGCTGCTGCTGCTGCCGCTAGGGCTTTCGCTGGATCTGAAGTGGCGCTGACGGCTCCCGTGACTGGAGGACATGTGGCTACAGCAGCAGGTGCTGAACCTGACTGTTGCTGATGTCTTTGGATGTAATACCCACCAGAAGGAGATATAGTGATCTGTTGCTGTTGATGTTGATGTTGAGCTTGCATGTAAGGATTAGAGAAGAAAAGCTGTGCTTGCGGCTGCATCCCATGCTTTGGCAACTGATGCTGTTGCTGCGACTTGGATCCAGAGCTCGTGGTCGGGTTTCCAAGAACAGAAGGACCATTGTTCCTTCCACCAGCAGATGACGCCACAGATGCAGACTGTAAGTTCTTGGACGGCTGAGATGATGAGTGAGTAGTAGAGGAAGCTTGTCCAGCTTTGTTAGCTGCCGAGGAAGCGGAAGCAGTTGTTCTTGGGCTTCCGCTGGCGTTTTTGGAGACGGAAGACGTCGAAGGCGACCCAACTAACATTGGTGGAGACGGAGCCTGGTGGTTGGTTCCTCCTTGCACCTGCTGCATTGGTGAACCAGAAGCCATTGGTTTCGAGTTTGCTGCAAAAGATATCTGCGATTGCTGGGGACGGCTTTGCTGTTTATGCGAGACATTTCTTAGTGACGATGCAGCAGCAACTGATGATGATGGCGACAGTATCGAAGGAGACTGAGCTTGGGTACTATTTGTTGTCCTGGGTGAATTGTTTTTCCACTGAGGAGACTGAACCTGATTGCTGCTCGACTGGACAAGGTTTTGAGGGAACCCTGTATTAGCATTTGCAAACTTGGTGGTTGCCGCAGGTGATGTGGTGATATTGTGATCAGGGAAACCACTCCCGTTACTCGCCACGGGCCCTTTGGTTCTAGCAGCAGAAGCAGCCACTGAAGTTGCATACCGTTGCTGCTTCTGGAGATACATGGTGGTATAAGGTTGCTGTGATTGACTCCGTTGCATATGCTGCTGCTGCTGCTGCTGCTGTTGCTGTAGTAGTTGCTGATGATGATGAGACGGGGGCATAGAACCCGAACTCTGTGGCAGAGCAGAACCAAGGTTGAGCAAACGGGATGAGCTATCAACGATGCTACCACTCGTGACAGCAGAAACAGATGCATCAGCTAAATCGTGTTTGTTAGAGAAAGCAATAGACTGCCCACCATTCCCACCACTCGCTTTCCCTGTTGTTCCTCCTCCTGACTTCCTTTGTTCCTCTGGGGTATTAGCAGTAGCAGCACCAATAGACCCGGATTTTCCATCTTCTTGAGAAGCACTGTAGTTCATTTTTTGTTGAGCTGCTTGAGCAACTGCCATCATCTGATAACCTTGCCTCGCTGCTTCGGGCATGCTGTGAAACATAGCTTGATTCTGAGCAACTGATGACATGTTTAGGGCAGTAGCAGTGTTAGCCCCATTGAACGTTGCAAAAGTCATAGCATAACCCTGTGACTGGAAGGATTCTGCCCCAGCCTTTGAAACCTGCTGCTGTGGTTTCTTTTCACCATGACTGCTCGAAGATCCAACCACTCCACCACCTGGGGCTGGTGAACTCATCAAACCCAAGTTGGTTGGTTGCATTTGCATACCATAGTTCTGGCCATAGGCAACATTGGAACGAGAACCCCGGCTATCAGCAGTTGATGGGCTATCTTCCCCTACAGTCTCACTATGTTGAGTTGCATTGTCTCTGGGTTGCTGCCTCTGCTGAAAACTCAAAGGCTGAGACTGGACTTTATGAGTTGGAAATCCTTGGGAGTTCCCATGATTGATCGGTGGCCTCAACTGTTGGTTCTGCAGATGCTTTTGTGCTGCTGAGGAACCAGTGGAAACACTCCCATTCTGGTTGTTAGGAGCATGGCTCTGGAGCATTTGACCAGTTTGCTGCTGCTGTTGCTGCTTCTGTGGCTGATGATGTGGAGGCTGGATCATTTGGGAGGAATAGAATGAACCATTAAAAAATGGCATCGGCTGCCCAGGAGCTCCTCTATAAGCAGGTGGTGCACCAACATGTGCTGGAACTGGAAATGGATAGCCGTTATTCTGTAAAATGGCCAGGTACTGCGTTTCATTTCCCGGCATGGCCGGGTAACTGAAGCTCATTGTTGGGGCACCAGCTGGAGTAGCGGATACAGAACCATTCATGGAGTTAGAAGTAGCTGTTGGTCCAGAAGATGTGATGCCACTATTAGGAGGTCTGACAGATGCAGCAGCTATTGTAGCGGCCGTATGAGGCTGTTGGCCCAAGGGGAATATGAATGTAGGACCATGCTACAATGGAAAAAAGAAAAAAACAATCAGCTTGTAAGATGAACGACAAAACTTGATGAGAAACATGATACATGGACTACAAAAAAACTAACCAAGATGTTATTAGCGGCTCCTGGAGGCAAAGCTTGTTGGAGCAATAATTGATTTCTCTGAGCTGTATCTGAGCTTTTGGACGTAGATTGAGAATTCTTATCTTGAACAGGGTTGGAACTTCTTCCCAAAACACTCCCCTGAAGTTCTGTGGGAGGCGTGAGACTAAGATTGCAGGCCTTGGTCCCATACAATGGAGCTGAGCCTGCTGCTGCAGGCCAGAAAGGATTCATCTTTGTGAATTGCTGATGAGATTGAATATTCCGAGCAATGTAGCAGTGTGTAGCACATCGCTTAGGCCTCGGTTGATTAAAAAGTAAATGCGGTGGAGGCTGCACAAGACCAAAATTTACATCAGTAAATGCAAAAAAGAAAAATAAAAGTGTAAAGATAATTCTTAGAATGGCACATCCATTAAAAATTACCTGCATTGCTGCAGCAGATAAGGAACTGGCATCCGTAGGCACAACTCCTTGCGTAGGTGCCATATATCTGTTTCATCAGAGAGAGTTTCCATTAATTCAAAGAGGAAAAAAGGAGCCATTGGAAAAGTTTCACTTGCTAAAATTATAAAAAAGCATACCCCATTGTAGGAAGGCCCCCAGGCCAGCCAGGCATAGACATATGCAGAGGCAAATGGCTACCTTGAGCTGGAATATTCAGAAAAAGAGGCCCAATTATAAAATAAAATAAAAATGAAACTATCCCAAGAGGAAGACGAAGGAAAATGAGAAAGGCTTACTTGTTTTATCAGGAACAGATAGTTGTTGCTGCGGTGGCTGCTTCTGAACATGAAGCTTGTTTACTAAACCAACATGATCAGATTGATCCAAGTCGAGTTTAAGTTCACAATTCCTCTCATACTTATGGTGTTCAGCTTCTACCACCGTTCTAGGTCTCTTCTTCTCTTGAGGATCATGAAACGCCGCATCACCTCTATCTTCCTTCAGCAGAGGCTTTGCTTCCTGCTACATGCATTAGTGTGGACACATGAGAGAATTAAAAAAAAAAAAAGGGCCAAAAAGATGAAGATAAGAAAAAGAGAGCCAAAAAAAGCAAAAATGAAAGAGTAATGATGGATATCCCCAATTATCACAATATATTACCAAACAAAAGTAGGCCCCACTCACCGTTTCCACTTCCGTGACTTTAGGTTTAGCTTCTGCTGCCACACATTCCATCATCTCTCCGCCTCTCTCCGACGATGATCTCACCGGCGGTGGCGCCTGCACCGACGACAAAAAAATTAGTCAGAAAATTTTAGAAAACAACGAAAAATCTTTAAATTAAAAACAAAATAAATATAAATGTATTGACACTTACCATCAGATCTATCTCAAACTTCGCTTTTTCCGGCGAACTCCTGCATGATTATATTAAATTTCATAAAATCTCTTCAGTACCAAAAATTGGTTAAAAAATCCAGAAATACTTACGATTTAGTTCCATCACCATCGGATCTAAATCCTGAAGAAGATTCCACTTTCGGCAATATTGTTTCATCTTTTGACAGTTTGTTCTCTTTTTTCTCAGCTGATCTCGAATCTAACGAAGCGTTACTTTCTCTCGTTTGTGGAATGATCGAATCCAATACAGAGCTGTTTCCTTCGCCGGATCCTGAGCTCTTAAGCTGATCACCAAACGGAACTTGACTTTTCGAAGGAGCTTCGGCTTCGGATTTGATCGTAGTGATGCGTGAACTGTTATCATCTTCGTATTTGACATGTCTTGGCTTCTTTCTCTTAGGAGCTGAAGAGAAAAATGATAAAACAAAGTGAGCAAAAAGAGGCTGAAAAACAGATCGTTCTGATTTGTTAATGGAAAAAGGATTTTACCAATGGCAGAAACATTGGAAGAGCTAGAATTTGTAGCCAGTGTGATGGAGGATTGAGGAAGAGTATGAGGATTTGAGATCGGTGAAGATACTCTAGATTTGACTTCTACTGTTGGTTTCGCTGCCTCCGTCAAATCGTTACCGGCGGATTCTTGTTTTGAGGTAGCCAAAGGCATCCTCATCATACCGTACAACACTTCTGCAATCTCAATCTCGATCTCGTCTTGTACAGCCACCGACGATGATAACTTACACGATGATGATTTCGGCGGTAGCGTCTTCTGTTTTGTCCCCGACGACTTCAAAAAAAAAAAAAAAATTAGTCAAACAAGAAGATGGAGATTAGAGTGAAAATTTAGAGAGACTAACCAATTTTTTCCGGACTGAAATGCTTGATGAAGAAGGAGATGTAGGAGCTGGAGGAGACGGAGATGCTAAAATTGAAGCCGGACTAACTCTATTAGCTGGAGACGTTGATGATATTTGGCGGTGGATTTGTTCACCGGAAGCAAAAACACCACCTCCGGTAGTACTTGACGACCATGATTCATGAGGTCTCTTCGTACAAGCTACAAAAATCAAAGAAGAGATTAGAAATCTATGAAGAGAGATTAGATCAGCGAGAGATATGTTTATAAATGTAAATTTTCCACCTCTCTACCTGACCGAGCTTTTCTAGGAACCGAAACACCGATCATTTCGTCAGCGGCTTTCCATGTCGACACAAGAGGTGAAACCGGCGCCGGAGAAGGAGACGATCTGAAAACTTTCGTCGGCGGGAAATTCTTCCTCTGATGGTTATTATGATGGTTGTGATGGTGATGAAGATTACCGCTACCACCGTTGTGATGATTTGAAAGAGACGATGAAAACGATGCGGCGGAGATATTATTACTCGTCGGAGGAAGCATCTTCAACGAAGACGGTGGTCCTACAGCTCCTCCGTCGTCATATTCTTCATCGTCGTTAACACTCTCTTCCGAGCTATCGTCACCACCGTCGTCTAAATTACCGTGAACCATCATTAACCGTTCTCCTCTTCTCCGTTTACTCCGGCTATTTAACCGATCTCTCTCTCTATCTCTTTCTCTTTCCCTCTCTCTGTCTCTATCACGTTCCCGATCTCGATCCTTCTTATTACTCCCTCCTCGATCTCTCAACCTCGCCGCCTCCGGTAACTCCACCGGACCTTCCTCCTCTGAAAAAATAAAAAACGTTAAAAACAATCAGAACCAAACGTTTTCTCCCAGATCTGAAGAAAATCAAACAAAATCAAGAGATAAGAAAAAAAAACCTGGTGAATCTCTGAAACTTCCGGCTCTATGTCTCCGCCGTGAAAGACCATTTCCGGCAGCCGCCATAGGTACTCTTCTAGCTTCTCTATTTCTATCCATCTTCTTCTCTAATGCTTCTTCCTCTTTTCTCTTCTCCCAAAATCGCAACCCCTTTTCTCTCTCTTTATCTCTCTTTCCTCTATCTCTCTACTTGCTTCCCATTATCTCCTTTATTTGTGCTCCTCATAAAAGCAGAGTAGCGAATAAATCCACGGCTCATATCTCCTGCCGTAAAACATTTTCTCAATCTTCACCGTCGGTGTGAATTCATCCAACGGTCATGATCAACTATATACCAGCAAGACAAAATCTTGGCCCTCCGTTATAAGAGATCTCACATATAATAAATAACCGATATTTCCTATTTTATTATTTATTTATTTTAACACCGATTATTATTTCTATTATTAAATATAAAACGTATTCTTTTAATTATTTTATTAGTCAGTATCCTTGGTGGGCCCTTCAAAAACCGATATCTTATTGTTATAATTATTTTATTTGTTAACATTTAATTTTTCGGTTTTAAAAGAATATAATTTCCGAGTCGGATTCATGTGAAAAAATTATTTTGGACTGTTACCAGTTATTATACAGAAGCTGCCACGTGTCAAGAGTTTGACATCACACGGTTCCGTCTATATTATCGCTACCAATATTTTATTGACTTTGCTCTGTCTAGCAAAAAACAAATAAAATATATTGAAAGTCGGAAAGATTTTTTTTTTGGTAAGATGAAAGTCGGAAAGATTAAGATACTAATATTTTAAATTAACGATAATATATTCTGCAATAAAAAGGCTCCTGGGGTAGTGTACTGTTGTCCACTAATCGCGATGACTCGTGTGAAAAGAAAACAAAAATACTGACATATACACGCACAAATATGATGTTATTTTAATTATTAAAATTCAAAATGTGTCTGGAGAAGATGTATCACCGGCTATTACCGGTAGACAGAGACCTTGGTAAAGGCAATCTACGATCAGAATGGAATCTTTGTGACCACCAACACATACCGATCCAACCGGTAATATTAATCATATCAGGTTCCACTTCTCTACTTCTCTTCTTTTTTTTCTTTTTTTTTTTTTTTACTTTTTCCTTTCCTTCAAGTAAATCCAATTGGTTAAATAATTTTTTATTTGCCACTCACTAATTTTGTTTAGAACTCATGTAAATAAATAGTTAACTATTTACTTTCCCTCTTACTGATTTATGTAATATTTATTAAATTTTTGTGTGCATGCAATAAAAGCTGTTAATTAAATTTACCTTTTCAAAGATGCCAGCTTTGCAAAATTGATTTTTAAAACTTTTAATTCTTAGAATCTTAAAAAGGGAAAAATGTCAAGTAAGATATTAGATATATCTCTATTTTTAACTAATAAAAAAGAGATTTATTAATCAACAATTTTCAATATATAACTAAAAAATAATCTAAATGGGAAACATGTAAATCAAATATTGATAATTCTTAGGTTAGATTAGTCAAATTGACATAACTATAATCTTCTATAACAACTAATTAAATCTGGTCATATTTGGATATTTCTAAAATAGTAATAAACCATATAATAGTCTCAAGATTTTTATAATTCAATAAGGGAATAGAAGCTAAACAATAAAACCTAATACAGTAAGGAAACAGGTCCCACCACAATCTAAAATAATTTAACTCATTAGTTACATATCAACGGCCAATACCATTTGTTGCCAATAGCTAAATGCTCTCACAACCGTTAGATCATTTTCTATTATATTTTTTTTTCTTCCACTTTTTTGTAAACAATCTGACTTGGCAGAAAGCGTCATCCCACAAAAAAAAAAAAAAAAAAAGCGTTGAGTTGGCACCCGACCGGTTGATCTGAGCCGTTCGTTCAAGAAACGATCCAATGGCTGAGATTAAAAGAGAGGGAAATGCATGTGGGACCTTATTCACTCAAGTCGCGGTCACGGAACTTCCGAGAACTGTGGGGTCCACAGTTAGCTGCCAATGTGGAATTGCTCTTACCTCTTCTTTTGTTTTGTTTTTTTTTTTATCTTTTAATTATTACTTTTTCACTAAGCTGCATGGAATCGAAAGCGGATACGCGGAAGCGGAAGCGTTTGGAAGCGGAGAAGCGCATTTTAAAAAAAATTTAAGAAGCGGGTACGTGTTGGAAGCGTATATATATATATATATATAATAAATAGTTTGACAGAATAATCAGGAAATTTGATATAAAGCTTTTATATATCATTAATTAAATAAATTAATATTTAAGGTTACAGATATAAGGTTATATAGTTTTAGTTGCAATGAATTTGCAAAAGTTCTTGTAGCACTATTGGCAAATTGCATTAAATCTCTCTAAGAAGTTACTAGTACGAACCCATTAATCCTTTATAATTTGGCAATTTTTTTTCTGGTTTTTCATTATCAAAAGGTAATATGGTCATTCGACCGTCATCTTCATCCCCTACGATTTTCAAAACCCTAGCTATGGCCGCCACTCTTTTTTGCTTCGTTAATAATCATCGTTTTATCTCATTTTCACTTGGATTTTGCGAATTCATGGACTATTCAACACAAATCATCATTATTATCACATAAAATGATATAATTAAGAAATATCGAATTTCAATAACGTAGCCACCGTTCACGCTTCCGATCTACACCACCACGCTTCCAACTCCGAATCGTCGCTTCCACCGCGGTTCCAAACGGCTCATTTAGAGAATCGCGATTCGGAGACGATTCTGAGCGATTCCAGGCGCTTCCGCTTCCGAAGCGAGAAACGCAGCTCCACCGGCGATTCCATGCTTCTTAGCTTTTTCACCGCTCCTTTTGCATTATTTTTTTTTTAATGTTTCCACCTCTCCTTTCACATTATTTCCCTTTTTGTGGAAATCATCTTTCACTGCTCTTTTCTCATTTTAATTAACTACTTAAAAATTATTTTCTCTAGAAATGTATTCTCTAAATAAAAGTTGGCATTTGCCAAAAGAAAATAAAGGTTGGCTTGTCTTGCTATTTTTCAAAGGTAATTAATGGTAAAATTTTGAATTGATCTCTCGAGATATGAAGTATTTATTGTCCAGTTTTTAAAATATTTTTCTTTAAAATTTTATTTTAGTTTTACTTAATAATCTGGATAAATTAAAAATGAAAGTATATTACATCTACAAAAAAAATGTTAACCCTGAATTTAACCTAGTTTGGTGTATATTTTTATTTAATACCATTGTTATCATATTCTGACATGGTCTAAAACGTCAATTCGTAAGATACACACGAGTACATAGAGCAAAATTGTTCGTGAGAATATAAAAGAAAACTAGGAATACAGTAGGATTCTATTTTTACTTCACAACCCAATAACAATATTTTCAAACGGTATCTTTATTTTAAAATAATGCATATATTTAGCGATTATAGTTATTTGTTTTTTAAATATAAGAATGAAAGTGACATGGATAAGGCCCCACGTAAAATAAGATTTTGTGTAATTAATTGAATTTGAAAACACCAACAATCTTTGGTCAATGGTCAGGAGTAATTAATAACAGTGGAGTAACTCTCACCAGTAGATTCAGATTTTTTTAACGTTACGCGCCTACAAAGCGCGTGCACAAACGAATCAAAAGATATCCACGTGGTTTCAGTCTATTTCCACGTGGGTTATTATCAACATGACACGTGGAAGATCGCTCTTTCTTATTCGTCGCCTTGGATCTTGTTTTTGTCGAAGCTACTCTTTTAGCTTAAAAATATCTAGAGAACACTAAACTCACGGCCGTTCACGAAAAATAAACGTGACAGAGGCGAAAACTGAGTATGTGGCAAGTTTAGATTGGTTAAATTACATTTATCTTTTGAGATGAGCGGTCACGTAAAGGACTTTTTACGACAGTTAAAAAGAATTCTGAAGCAACGAAAATGCCACGTCGGAGTTTAGAGTCCCGCCAAATAAATTTGTCGGGTTTCTCTCTCTTTCGTAACTTAGTTAACTTGTCGACGAATAAAAAAGAAAATTAACTGATTGACTATGTAGGTGACACGTGGTGGATTTTCGAGTTATTGCTTTATCCAACGTGGCAGTAGTATTGATCGTTCGTTTAACCCTAGCCGTCAGAGGAAAATTTCACAATCAGACCATTAAACATTACATAAAGCGATTATTTTGTTTGGCTAAAAATTCGAATGGTTTTTTTAATAAACACATTAAGTAACTTTGTACTATATAACAGTATCTTTTTTTTATTTGTTTGTCGTATGCGAAGATACGTTTATATGTGTAAAAAATTGGGAGACTCACAAAAATGCTCCTTTTTCAATACCCTTTTTTAAAAATGCCCCTTTTGGCTGTTCATTTTTAAAAATACCCCTTTTTATGTATAAAATGACTAAATTACCCTTCTTTTAATAAAAGATATCACAAATATATAAGAAAATATAACAAAATTAGGTCCACAAAATACAAAATATTTTTTTGCGGGAAAAGTGATCCCGCAATTTTTCCCGCCAAAACACTTGTAAAAACTTGTAAAACCTTTAAAATACCTTGTAAAATTTTCCCGTAAACTTTTTTCCCGCCAAAAAATTTCTTTTGCGGGAAAAGTGATTCCACAATTTTTTTGGCGTTAAATTTTTGGCGGAAAAAGTTTACAAGGTATTTTAAAGGTTTTTTACAGGGTATTTATAAGGTTTTACAATGTATTTTAAAAGGTTTTACAACGTATTTATAAGGTCTTTATAAGATATTATAAGATTTTACAAGCTATTTTATAAAGTTTTACAAGTTATAAGGTTTTACAAGTTTTTTATAAGGTTTTACAAGTTATAAATACCTTATAAAACTTTATAAGTACCTTATAAAACCTTTTAAAATACATTGTAAAACCTTACAAAACACTTGTAAATACTCCGTAAAACTTTTAAAATACCTTGTAAATTTTTCCCGCCAATAAAATTGCGGAATCACTTTTCCCGCAAAAAAAAATTTTTGGCGGGAAAAATTTTTACGGGAAAATTTTACAAGGTATTTTAAAGGTTTTAAGTGTTTTGGCAGGAAAATTGCGGAATCACTTTTCCCGCCAAAAATATTTCATATTTTGTGAACCTAATTTTGTTTCAAATAAGGGTAAAATGGTCATTAAAAATTAAAATAGAACAAACTTAAAAATAAACTCTCAAAAAAGGCATTTTTAAAAAAGATATTGAAAAAAGGGCATTTTTAACAATTTCTCTAAAAAATTCCCTTCATTAACGCACTAAGGCATATCGAAAATTGCGAGCTTTAATTATTTTATATTGAAAACCATATAATATAGGTATTGCATCGTATGATAATAGTTTATTGGATATATTATATAGTCTTTAAAATAATATACAGCGAACATGGCTCCATGACTGTTTCTTCATTATTATAATCATTATCATTTCAAATCTAGAAAATGCAGGAAAGAAAGTACACATTGCCACAAATTATAATGTTTTTTAATACTATGAGACTAGATTAATCGTTGTAATTTAAAACATTACTTTATATTAGAAACAGTTGATACAAGGCTAGGCAACTGATTAGGACGTATTTGTTTATTTCTTTATTTATCTATATAGTTTGATATATTTAGATAAAGAAAAGTCAAAATATTTTATTCCAACATTTAGTGTGACATATAATTTATTATCTGCGGTTTTAATAATTGATGAGAGATGAGGTAATATGTGGAAGCCTTTTTGCTTATGCTAAACCATTTTGCTGATATATAAAATGGAAAGAAATAATAATTAAGGTTTTTGGTAATTGCGATTTGCTATTACTTTGACCTAAACTTGCCATGATAGATTGAAAAGAATAGGCATGATAGAGATACCCAATTTTTATAATGGACACAACTATACAATTTAATTTGGTGGCATAAGAGAGAGTCTCTGATACGTTTGAAAGAAAGTGGTTATGTACACATAATCACCCAAATTATAATATTGTTTTTAAGATTTTTTTCTATGACAAATGATTGTTTTATTCTAGTGATTTTTAATTTCTTTTCTTTTTTGCGTTATATTTGAAAGCTTTGTGGCCCGGAAAGAAAATAAAGACCCATGCCATAAATAAAGGATCCACATCCATTGCGTTCTCTTTTTTCTTTGTAATGAAGAAAAGAAAATTTATAATTGTCAATAATATTTAATAGATGGAGAAAAATTATTTAAAAACCTGAATAAGAAATTTATTACCATATAAAATTTAATAAATTATGATATCAATGGTTTCCTTACAAGATAATTGGAAGTTGTAACAGCTTCTATAAACTATTGCTCTACTTGTAAACGTTACAAAACAAATAAAATTATACTAGTAAATTAGCAGGCCATAAAAATAGCAATATTAAAGCCCAAAAGCCCATACCACTTTCAATAAAAAAAAAACAGAACATTCGTAGCAAATTTTAACATCCAAAGAAAGCCGAATCCAAGTTTGGCTCAAGTAGAGCTGATGATGATGTATATACAAGTGAAAAGAACTCAAATTCTTTAGAACAAAGTTTTAAACTTTTGAGAAAAAGCTCTTCTTTTAATCAAATCAATGATACCCAATTGGAGCTGGAGCTTCCTTTAGTTCACGACCTTGGTAATGAATATCCTGCAAAGTCACATAATTGACAAATGATCATCAGTCACAAGGTTAAAAAGTTGGTCTCCTTTCATTGATAGAGAAAAAGAAAATACACTTACAGAAGCAAAATGGTTGACATCACGGTGATGAGCCTCGTCAGCACGAACAACAATCACAACATCACGGAGTGTTGCATCAGCAGGAAGCCTCCAGTAATCAATAGCAATAGCCGGAGCAGGAACATTCTCAATGTTACCTTTGTCAAGTTCCTTGAGAAACTCAGTGTAAGAATGGATTGCTTCTTCTTCAAGGTATCCAACCATACGGTGAGCAAACTTGGGAGAGATTAGGTAACCAAGGAAATACGCGTTGAAGAAAACTCCTTGCACAGTGATCACAAGCGCTCTCTCGTACCATTTCGGTTTCGCAACTTCCATGAATGTCATAAGATGCATTCTCTCATTCTCCGCTTCCTCAAGAAGAGCCTTAATCCATCCTCCACTTTGCTCAAAACGTCGAAGCGATTTGCAGTGTAGTAACATTCCTCCAACCATTCCAGGTACTGCTGCTACAGTCTCAAGCATCATAGCTCGACAACCATATCTCCTCTGTTTTGAACAATAATTCACAATGTCACAATCAAACCAACAATAAACCAACAATCCATTGCAACAAGAATTGCAATTATCCTAACAACTAACGAAGTGATCAATATAATATACAAAATTCCCAAAAATCAAATAACATATTGACTAGTTGCTATAAAAAGAATGAAATAAAATATTTAAGGTTATACGTAATCAATGACGAAATCAGATTTGTATGTTTTCCATTTCAGAAAATTAGCAAAAATGTAAGAAATATTCCATGGAGGAAGAAGAAGTGTACCTGGAAGAACAAATCAGTAGGCCAACGAAGAGATTTAACAGTCCAATAAGCTAATCTATCAAGAAACGTCGTAGGAACATGATGTTTCTTCAGATCTATAGTCAGATCAGCATTATAAGTCTCCCATGGCTGCAAAAACCACACAAAATATACTCAAAGATCCAAAGAAGAACAACACTACACTATATACGAAATCTATCAATAACGTACCCTGAAACAATTCCACTTCCATTCAGAACCATCTTCTTTAGTAATCTTATTAGGTTCAACACCCCAATAGCTAGCGATTCCTTTCTCTCCTTTGTTATTACCTCCGGCGGCGTCTCCACCGGTGGATTCCTTCTCTGTTTTCTTCTGATTCGCGTCCTCTTCCTTCGTCGGAGTTTTCTCTCCCAAAGTAATCGTGCTAGCGAATCTCATACCTCCAATCGTCGGAGCTCTAGTCCAGATCCAAGTCGATGCAACATCAGGCTTCAAGAGATGGCTTGCTGATAACGCTTCGTGAGACGAAATCGTACGGATCGTCGAGAACAAACGTGGTTTAGCCGCCGTTAACAGAGATTTCGCCGCCTTGGCTCCACCGCGAGTCATCATCATTGTTCAAAGATCGAAATCTAAAATCAAATCCAAGAATTTAGGAAAATAGTAGGAGAAATCTTTTTTTTTTCTGTTTGGTTACTTTGTCGTCTTATACGCTTCACACGCAGGTCTCGAGGAAGGATTATATACTAAGAAAACGAACGGTTGATGATCGAAACTCTTGACGTATTTGTAAGGAGATTATGACACGTGTAACAAAAGTATAACAGTTTCTTGTGTGGTTTATATTTAGATGACTGTGTTACCCTTGAGGTCATGAGAGAGACTTTGTGTATGACTTTTCTTTGACTGAGGGTGTTTATGTAAATTCAAAGGCGGTGTAGATTTTTCTTGGAGAGCAAGATGGAAGATACTTGCGTGGTGGCCAAGAGCTAAATTCTTATTGGTCGAATTTAATGATATCGTGTGGGTATTATTAGGGCGTTGTGGTGTTTTAGTATTTTTGGGCTTTTTTTTAAATGCCAATTTTCTATTTATTCCCAGTTTGGCTAATATTCTGTTTCAACTAAGACAAAATTAGTCCTAATTAAAATTTCTTGTCAATTTTGTTCGATTCTTTCTAACAAATTCATTCGATTTACATTATATAACAAAGAAGAAAGAAAGCTATTTTCAATTTCATATTTTCCTGTGTTTATGTATACTATATGTTATAGCTTTTTTCTCATGTGCAAATTTTTGATATCATGTGAATGATTGTGCAAAGGCTTTGTTTTGATATGGGACTTCTTCATTCACAACTTTCTTAGATCACTAGAGGTTCCTAAAACTTACATATGATGGATTCAAGCCTACTTCATTTTCAGCGGGGTTTAATGGACATATACATGGTTATTTTAAACGATTCAAGATCCAGTCCAAAACTGATGTGGCTTGATCGCATATCAAATTTGCTAGGTCTGGACAAATAAGCCGAACCGAATGTACCGAATCGAACCGAATCAAAAATTTAAAAATTACCGAATAGATATTAAATTTTATAACCGTAACCAACTCGGTACCGAACCGAAATATTTCGGATAACCGAAACATCTAAAATACAATTATATTTTCAAAATAATTAGTTATTTATAGACCAAATAATAAAAAATACTTGAAAATATATAAACATAGTAAATGTACTCGAAAATAACCAAAATATATCCTAAAATATCTGAAAATACTCAAAAATAACCGAAATATCCAAAAAATGTCATAAGCAAAATAACCGAATGGATACTAAATTTTAAACCGAAAGAACCAGAACCGAATCGAAACCGAACCGAAATTTCAAAATATCCGAATGGATACTAAATTTTAGAACCGAAAGAACTGAAACTGAATGGACCCAACCGAACCGAAAGCCCAGGCCTAAAATTCGCAGTAAGATCAATTTCACGCTGGATTTTGATTTTTTGGGATGAGAGTCGTTGCTATCGTTCATCTAATGTAATGGATTAGGATCCTAAAAAGTCCAACATAGGATCTTAGAAAGTAAACTATTTCTTTGTCACACAGTTGAATAGCGGAGAAACAAATGGTTTGCAGTTTGCTTATCCATCAGAGTAGTTAGGCTAGACTCGGATCATCAATGTAAAAAGAATGATGTATTACATCTATCTTGCCTAGATGTATACATGTAACATAAACATATCATGTAAACACCGATTTATGAGGAGAATGAAAACAAAACACTGTTTTATGAAGCAAAAAGAAAGCAATTAAGCACAAATAAGCTTTACTCTTTGGCCCACTAATTTTTTAACAAAGCCATTAAAAGCTCATTTAGAAACAAAGAAAACAAAACTAGACCGTATCAAAGCGACAAAACAAAAGCTAGAAGCTTTTCAGATTCAATGATATCCGATGGGAGCTGGAGCTTCTTTCAGCTCACGACCTTGGTAGTGAATATCCTACAATTTTATAAAAACCATTAAAACAAATCTAATCATCTTTTAAACATAAGTAATTTTTTCATATAATATAATTCACACTACTTACGGATGCATAATGGTTAACGTCACGGTGATGCGCTTCATCAGCACGGACCACCATGACGACATCACGAAGCGTCGCATCTGCTTCAAGCCTCCAGTAATCAATGGCAATAGCCGGTGCAGGAACGTTTTCGATGTTACCGTTATCGAGTTCTTTAAGAAACTCAGTGTAAGAGTGGATTGCTTCTTCCTCAAGGTATCCAACCATACGATGAGCAAATTTGGGAGAGATTAGGTATCCGAGGAAATAAGCGTTGAAAAAAACGCCTTGAACGGCAATCACAAGAGCTCGTTCGTACCAATTGGGTTTCGCGACTTCCATGAATGTCATTAAATGCATTCTCTCGTTCTCTGCTTCTTCAAGTAGGGCTTTGATCCAACCACCGCTTTGTTCAAACCGTCGAAGCGATTTGCAGTGGACTAACATCCCTCCAACCATTCCTGGAACCGCTGCAACCGTTTCTAGCATCATTGCTCTGCATCCGTACCGCCTCTACGGTTAAATCGAAGGCAAGATTAGTCCAAACATACAAAACATTTGAAACGATAAAATCATAGAAACCTAAGATTGTTACCTGGAAGAAAACATCGGTAGGCCATCGAAGAGATTTAACGGTCCAATAAGCTAATTTGTCCGATAATGTCGATGGAACATGATGCTTCTTCAAATCTATCGTCAGATCTGATTTATAAGTCTCCCATGGCTACCATTATTCCACACAAAAATTCAAATCATACATATAAATCGACCAAGAGTTCCAATAATACCAAAGATTTATAATAATATGTAATGTACCCGGAAGCAACTCCATTTCCATTCAGTTCCATCTTCTTTGGTGATCTTCATCGGCTTCACACCCCAATAACTAACGATTAATTGCTCCCCTTTGTTACCTTGATCAGCCTTGCCACCGTTAGATTCTTTCTCCTCCGTCGTTTTCTTCTTCTCAAATGTCATCTTGCTGAAATCTCTCACGACTCCCATCATCGGAACCCTAACATTTTCCGCCACGAGAGGAACCCTAGGGTTCAAAAGATGGCTGTGAGACACAGCAGTTGCCATTGCCTTGGCTCCACAGCGACTCATCATCATTGTGCAGATCGAAAATGAACAATGGAAATTGATTAATCAAAGCGGTTTTGTTTTGTTTTGTTTTTTCATTTTGTAACTCCTAAACTGCTGCTATCTATTTATAGCAATTACGGAACTCTAGCATCAATGTATACAAGAAAACGGAAAATTCGTCTACAATTTGACTAAAAGACTTGTAGCACACGAAACAAAGACAAACCCATCCGCAAGTTTATGCGTAAAAACTTTTAATTTATGTTTTGATTAAGTAGTTATAATAAAAAGTTTCAAAAAATCCTCTGTTCCAAAACAGAGACGTATTTGTGTAGGAATTTTCGTGTCTTATAGTTTCTTTGATGTATCTACCGAGAACTGTTGCTGCGAACTGTTGAAACCATTGGACAAACCTTCTCGGTTTGAATATAGATGAATCTCGTTGTATATATGAAACTGATAATTACTAAAATAATGCTTCGTTGGCAATAGAAATGATTTTCCTCCTGTTTGATGATTTTGAATCCATCTTGTAGACGTCGAAGTAGAAGCATATCCTCGGGTTTTTGATTACACTTGCGAGGATCAAAACCTCTCAAGACAGAGTTACAACAAGATGATTGTCATTGTCTTTTGTAGTCTAGCCCAGAGGAGGCTCTCAAAGGGAAAGGCTGAAGACAGTGAAGAACGGAACAAGCTGATACGGCCAAAAGTTCGCTGGCAACAGCAATGACTCGAGTCAAGCTTGCTGCTTCGCTTAGTGTCTCGTTAGTATATCTGTGGCTTAGGTGTGGTCCAAGTCCAACTTACTCATCAAAGAAACCATGGCGTCTTGGTTCCTAGCAGTTGACAATTTTTATTTTCGCTTAAAAGACAAATCAAATCCAAACCAAAACTATACAACAGGAAGAAAAGATGAATCATAAACTACCAACAAAAATATTCATTGAATTATTCAAACAGAGAAAATAAATGTTTCTTATATTTAAGTTTCTTTTCTTGTTTTGCCTCTCTATCTATCTTACAAGATTTGAACCAAACTTGGAACATAACTGAAAATAAATGGCAACCAACATGGTTTGTCTTCTGCAGCTATCCACCACGGCTCGTTTGTAGATTCTACATAAGGGATTTCTGAGTAATATTCACTGTCCTCTCCAATAGTGTATACCAAGTTCCTGCCGGTCTTCAGAGCTAAATTACAACACAAGGCAACTTTCTTCTCCTCGTCAATTAAAAGACTCGCGAAAACCTCAGGAAAACTAAGCCCAATGGGTAAATCCACTGTAAAGGATTTGCTCCACAACAAAGCCGCTTCACTATCAACTTTATTGGTAACAAATATCTCCATCTTTGATCTCTCAATCGGTTGTAACACTGATAGTCGTTCTTCTCCAACAACTGATAGAGCGATACAACCATGATCCCGAGATGGCGGAAGACAAAAATGTTTAATCCTCTCAGTTGTAAAATCAAAACTAAGTAATAAGTTGTTTACAAAAGAACCAAACCAGTAAGTGTTTCCCTTTAAAGACACGCAATTTACCGGTAGGATGAGGTCATGAGCGAGGTCATCAAGAACTTTCCATGAATCAGAGTTAATGTCATAGATTTCAAACCTTAAACCTCGGCCGTTTAGTTTGTAATCGTAAATACGGTCCCAACATCCCAAGATTTTGTAGCTACGGCAAGATTTGTTGTTTTCATACCCTAAAGAAAACCTAGAGTATCTCTCGTAACCAGTTTTGTGTTGGATCCACCTGGTTTCCCCCAAACACGGATTCCAAACCACAAGTCTATCGTCTCCGGTGGTGCATAACAACAAACCATCACAGTGAGAAACTTTGGTTATATTGACTTGTTCGGTATTAGAATGAGAATCCTTCAGGCCAAGTGCACCTTTAAACTCTAAAGATGGAGGAGCAACGTTGAGATTGACGCTCATTGAGCGAACCCTACACTCCTTCAACATGAGAACCATAGACTCCTTTGGAGCTTTACGAAAGTTCTTCTCAGTGAATTTTCGGTTGTTGAATAAAGTGTTCCATAGTTTGCAAGTAGATCGTAATCGTTTCACAGATGTGGCCGGAATCCTAGAGAGTATTTCTTCTACCAAATCGCGGGGAAGATCGGACATCATCATATGATCGGAACGAAGAAATTAAGCTACTCGGACCTCTTGAAGGCTTACCAAATTAGGGCTTTGTTTTGTTTTTGCTTTGGAACTTTTTATTCCTTTCACGTTTGCCCTGTGAACCAATCTTGTCTAACAAGAAACAATTTATTTACACCGGAAGTAGTCGGTTTCCTTTTCCTAAGTGGATTTTATTTACAAATTTTACTTTTAATGTCTTCTTCTATCCAATTATCATATTAAATTATAAAATAATTAGCACAATTCAAGTTTTTTGATTCGAGAAAATCATCTAATGGCTACAAATAGTATTTTGTAATCGATCTATGGATCTTTAAATTGTTAAAACCAAACTTTGGATCTCTAAATATGAAATTTTAGGGATGTTAATTCTGGGCTTTAGCCCGCTGGGTACCTGAAACCCACGTCAAATAATTAGCTCATAGATCTGCTTTTTATATTAAAAAAATGCGGGTTTAAAACAGGCTGGATACCCGAATAAATAGAATCTTATACGGGTTTACCCTATCGGGTTATGGGTACCCACGGGTTTTTTAAAGACTGTACTAAACCGACGTCGTTTACATCCATGTTTTTTTTTTTTTACGTCTCATCCTAATTCTAACCCTAATTCCCAAGTTGATTGAAATACTGTATCAAGTTTATCTCCTTCTCTGAGAATATATGTTCTTCCATTGTTGGGAATCTTAGTTTTGTTTTTTTACTTTGTATCTCTACGGGTTTCGTGGGTGGTTTTCAAAACCTGATTTTCCAGATACTGGGTTCATAAAGACGAGTCAAATTTAAGTATGATTTTTATAAAAGAAGTGGATCACATCTCTTTGACGTTTGCTAATTTTGTACCTGATTTTGACGTAGAAACTAATTTAAAGAATGTTTATCTAATTTAATTTATAAAGATTAATAAATTGAATTCACTTTTTTTTTGAATGAATTGAATTCACTTATAGTTTCAAATGTTGTATTAGAAGAATTAATATATGTCTTTGTATTATAATTAATAAATTAAAACGAATAAAATACAAATACATACAAAATCCAAATATTTATAATTATGAATCCAAGAAAAGAGAGAAAAAAAAATCAATATAAACTGGATACTCACAGATTACCCAGACTCGCTCGGGTTTTTTTTCGGGTTTACCCATCAGAACCCGAAACCCATTGGGTTTTTGAAATTCGGGTTTTTGGTGGGAAGGCTTATTTGGGGTTCGGGCTGGGCTGGGTATTTTTACCCACCACAAGAGTAACATTATAATAATTATAATAATAATTGTAATGGTCTTTAGGACGATCCGGAGATACGAAACTTGCACATTCATTTGGAGAATCACCACCACAAAACTCGTAAACAGTGATTTCTCGAATTAGACTAAGCACGTAAAGCTTGCTTTCTTTTAACACCATTTTGACGCAACCTTGACTGTTAAAAAGTTGAAACACTTTCCAACTATTGCTACAATAACTTTTCTTGTGATATGCAAAGAAGCAGTCAAAATTCCACACAACTATGTAATCTCTGCTCTTTTCATCTACCCACAAAACTGCATTCTTTATTCCAGCTTTGCTGCTTTTACCCGAAGAATAAGATACATAACTTCTATAACCGAAGGTCACCAAGAAGGCAAGAAGTCAGACTCACCGGTCCTCTCAAACTCTCAAACCTCATCTGCGATCCATCGATATCTTCCAGACTCGGAAGACGAATCCTCTCTCGAGTAAAAAGATTCAAAAGATAAAGTCAATTCTATGGTCTAACAACGACTCCTATGGTAATGAAACCCTAGATCTTTTACCACATATGTTTTGTCATCACGAGGATCAAACAACTTACACGATATATGGCTAATTGGCTATAGTTTGAAAAGAGAATGAGCCATGGAGTTGGGTTTTGTCTGTAGCATAATTCAGCAGTGGAATACCAATCTAAAGAAATGGACCTAGTTTGATGAAACTCAGCAAAGTTCAAACGTTCGAAGACCGATCGAATAAAGTCGGGGACAAGCATCTGACAGTCTGATAGTGCCTTAGTGGTTTATATTTTGTCACTATTGCATGATCTCGAGTTAATTATTAGCATTTGTTGAATCTCTTTATGTTTATTCCGATTACTGTGGTCTACTGGATCAGGAGGGTTATAAATTTAAAACTACTTAAACTCATGAATTATGAAAAAGAAAATTTTGGAGGTCTTATTATTTGATGTTGTCTCCGATCACCAAACTGTTATGAAATTATACCACAAAAGCATTAGCTTGTGATATTCTTCAGGAACAAGTTAAGCCATTACCATTTTCGTTTAGTTTATACCCTAATCATAAAACGTAGCAAAATGTAAGAGAAATAATCCTTACCAAAAACACAAAACTAGATAGCTTTAGAGCAACGATTTGCCACAAAAAGTTGGGAAAAACCAACGAGAATCCTTGAAAGGCACTGGCGATAAATCTGCAAGGTGTTGAAACGTTGGACAACCAACCTCCTAAGAAAATCGTAAACGTAACTACTGCTTTTATTGCATATACTACTCCCATTGTATCTATGAGGCTTATGATTACTAACATATAAGCTGTTTTCCCCAAAACAATCTTTGGCTGCGATCGTTGTACCTAGATCCAAAAGCAATGCTTCGTTCCCTAAAGAATATATTTCTCTCCATTTTGATGATTTTGGATCCATCTTGTAAACATCAAAGAAAGGTATCCCAAATCGGCTTGGTTTGATCATCAAAACCTCTCCGGACAAAGTTATAACAAGATGGCCGAAACAAGATAGTGGAAATAATGTGAGACCATCCGGAGTTGTGAAACTTGCACATTCATTAGGAGAATCACAACTAGAGAAATCTAAAACAGTAATGTTTAGACTTGGACTAAGCACGTAAAGCTTGCTTTCTCTAAACACCATATCGGAGCAGCCTTGGTTCTTCTTTAATTGAAACACTTTCCAGCTGTTGTTATTATCTCCTTTCTTATGATATGCAAAGAAGCACTCAAGGCTCCACACAACTAAGTAATCTCGGCTTCTTTCATCGACCCACAAAACCGCATTCTCTATTATAACTTTGGTGCTTTCACCAGAAGAATAACTTCCATAGCCTCCTTGATAAGTGAATGTCTTCAAGAAATCAGACTCACCAACCCTCTCAAACTTCATCTGCCGTCCATCCATTGCTTCCAAAGTCGGAAGACGAATCCTCTCTCGAGTAAATAGATTCAAAAGATAAAAATCGGTTCTATGATCTAACATCAAGAACCAGCTACCAGAAGTAGCCAAACAACGACTCCTATGGAAATCAAACCCTAGGTCTCTTATTACGTAGGTTTTGTCATGGAGAGGATCAAACAACTTACACGAAATATGGCTATAGTTTGAAAAGAGAATGAGCCATGGAGTTGGATTTTGGCTGTAGCATAATTCGGCTGTGGAATACCAATCTGAAGAGATGGACCTGGCTCGATGAAACTCTACAAAGTTCAAGCGTTCTAAGATCGATCGAATCAGGTCGGGGGCAAGCACCGGCGACCACTCTGTATCGTTGTCGGAACTAATCAAGTTCTTCTTCTTCGGCTCCATTGCCATAGTTAACTTTAGGGTTTATGCTTATGTGTCACGGAATAAACTCTTACGTTTGGGGAAATTGTTTGTTCTTCACTCAAGCAAAATTTCTACGTGTTTAGCCTATATATAAAGACAACTAGGATCGGACCAGTGGTCCACCGCGAGAGAATATTGATTTACATACGTTGATTTTAATATTGTGCGTGTTTTTAGTAGAACGAATCGTGTAATGTACTTATAAATATTCCTAATAACAAATTGTAAAGAAAATATTAAATTGTTTATAATTAAACCAATTGTATTAATTATGATTTACAAAATGGAATTTTGTGTTTTAGAATTCAAAAATTAGACGAATCATGGGAATTAAAGCAGTCAAAATATGTCAAAAACCGTGGGTCGAGCCCAAATCATCTCACTATAGGCTAGATTTGGGAAAATATATTAAACCCGCAAATAAGCGGGCCACATGGATTGATTCGCAGTGGGTCATCGGTTTTCGTCCGGGGTTTGGCGGATCAACCCGCATGATAGTATTTATTGATAAAAATATAATTTATTTAACATGTGGTAGTTTAAAAAACTTTTAATAAATGAAATTATAATATTTATAAATATAATGATATATAAGATTATTTTCTCTAAAAACATTTTAATTTATTTATTTTAGTAGAATTTTAAATTTTGGTTACTCTAAAATTATTTAAACAAAATCCACGGATAACTCCGCAAATCAGCATACATTCGCGCGACGGGGTTGTGTTTCATATATGCTACCCGTGGGTCATGGAGACAGACTAACTATATGCCAAACTATATTTTGCCTATTGCAAAACAGGCTTAACGGGATAAATGAACTCGTTTTGACAGCTCTAATGGAAATATTATTTAGTCATACAACTCAATGGAGTTTGGACATAGGAATTATAGAATATGTATCTTATTTGTTAGATGAGAGATTGAAAGGTGAAATATAATGATTAAAAATAATTAATATTTTTCATGATTCAAAAAATTTAATAAATATTTATCATTTTGTTGAATAATTCTAAAAATCATATTCAAGAAATCTTTATAATTTGAAAATTAAACTTCTTTGGTAAACTATAAGTATGATTGTATGAAAATACTATAATTTCGATTTAATCTAATTAAATTAAAATTAGTTACATAGATTTCATATCTATTTAATTTACACGACCAAAATAAAAATATCTATTTATTTAATTTATAAAATAGATGGGTTAGTTGTGATAAATTTTTTAGAAATCTCTAAAAACAAGTAAGATATCTTTTAATTAATGATAACTGTCTAAAATAAGCAAAATTAATGAGAAAAACGTTAATTGTTATGGAATTAGTTCCAAAAGTATATGAACAAATATATTATACATAATTAATGTATAATATTGTTCGGAATATGATTTTATAATTAGTTACCATAAGTACAATCAAATTTTATTTGATTTCCATAAACATTTGATTTTAGTTCGATTTTTCATTATTAATTCGAATTTATATTCCAAAAAAATTTCAAAAATCCGATTTCAGAATTTCGGGTCAATTTTCTGATTTTGACCCGACCCATTTACATTTGTACTTCTCTTTTAATAGTATAGAGATCTCCCCTAGTTACTAACAATAACTATTGTTGATATAAAAAAGTTAATAGATGAGAAAAAAGAGACAGTATTTCCATTTTATTAACTAGATGTTAACCCGCGGTACACCGCGAGCCTATATTTTTATTAAATAAAAATAAAAAAATTTAATTTTTTAAAAAGATTATCTACATATATAACATATTGTTTTGTTTAATTTAAATATTTATATAAATAATATATATATATATATATTATAGTGTACAACACCTAGTATGTTTTAGGTTTTAATTTTTAAAATATAAAAACGAAAACATATAGTTAATTTCATTAATCAACGACATATAGTGGATTTGAATATGAATTTATTTTGTTGTTTGCATTTTATTATAATATTTTGCATTTTAGGGATTGACCCGTGGTACACCGCGGTTCGTTTTTTTATAACTAAAAATTTTAAATTGTAAGTTGTATTTGTTTTGTTAATATTATTTGTTTTGTTCAATGTTTACGATTGTATAAATGTATTTTGATTGTTAGTTCTAAGATTTTATCCGTAGTATACCGTCCCGTATTAATAATCTAACCAAACGCGTTCCACCATATAACCTTGTCCCGTGAAATAAAACATTATTTTGTCATTTTAATAATATTTTTATTTAAAACCATATAATTCAAATCAATTTCAAAGTTTACTTAAAATAGTATATATATATATATATATATATATATTTAGTTGTTATAGAGTTCAAATATTATTAATACTATAAATTGTTTTATAGAATTTAAATATTATAAATTCTCCTCCAATCGATTCATGTCCCCCACTTTTTGGTGTGTAAGATACGATTATTATGGTTTTAGACATGTGGGCTTAGAGTTGCAGGTTGGGCTGGACTAAATTGTTTTAGGCCCAACTACATTTCACAACAATGTGACTTTGATATAACAGAGAACTGATATGACACAAGAAGAGTTGAGTCGTGTCTCCTTCCTGCGGCTCCAAAGAGACAAAGAGATAGAAAGAGAGAGCTTGGTGAGAGAGTTCTTCTTTGGTTTATTCTTCTCTTCTCTTCTCTTGTTCTTCCTTTATTCTTCATGTATCTAGGGTTATGTTTATAACAGAGAGATAGAGAGAGATGTGAGCACAATCTACTTGAAGAGTACACTTGTAATCTCATTGATAAAAAGTGGCTTGGTTGAGGGACCGTCTCCCCTCTCCTGAGATGTAGGCTTCTCACATCGAGAGCTGAACTCAGGGTGAACAAAAAAGCTTGTGTGTTCTTTCTTTATGCTTATTGCTTGATGCAGAATTGTGAGTGCATGTTTGGTTTAATGTGAAATCGAGCATAGATTTTGTAACATGGTGTTCACTTGTATCAGTTTTAATTAGGTGGGTTAAATTTTTGTTTTTTGAATGATAGGCTGCTAGATACAGTGATACTGATGATCTCAGATCATTGGCCTCTTATGGTGTCTCTCTTGACTCTCTTGATTCACAAGGCCGAACAGGTTTCTTCTACATTCTCTTTTTGTTCTAAAGTTCCAATTTTTCCAGTTAATAGATAAGATTCTTAAACTCTTGCTCAGACACCTGCAATGTATAGGAAAATTTGGAATAAATGATGCCTAAAAAGGGTTCATTTGGCTCATTTCATCTCGTGAAATATTGGTTACTGTTTTCTGGTTTAGTAACATATGTTGGTGTTCTTACTCTTATCCTTGTATATTCGGATACTCAGATTAAGGAGTTTGAAATGTATGGTTAACTCTGTGAACATTGTTTCTTTTTATCTTTTACTTGTCTTCACAAGCTGCATATGGTTGCGGCGTATAACTGTAGTGGAGTATCTTATCAGTGAAGGAGTGGTAAAAAACAACAACCCTTGCTAATTTTTATGCCTTGACGATATAATTTCTGGTCTTCTATCGAGAGATTATTGTGGCTTTGTTATGGTCAGCAGGATATTAATGCTCTTAACGATGAGAACAATGCTCCTCTACATTGGGCATGTTTGAATGGCCATGTCGAGGTAACCATCACTCATTTCCTTGCTTGAAGATGTTTTGTTTATTCGGTTTAAACTAAGTAGAAAGCTACTTACAGTTGGTGAAGAGATTGATCTTGGCTGGAGCCATCTAAGTCTTTTGAATCTTTATTCCCACTCTATTAGAGGAACTAAGCTGAACTATTAGAAGCTTGAAAATTGTAGGTGTGAGCGGACTCCAATGGATGAAGCTATTGGTGCGGAGAAGATGGAGATTATAGATGCTATTAACACAACTGTTGCACAAATGGAACTTGAAAATACCAGAGTGACACGACTTTTCCAGACATCTCCCTCTCGGCATCGTAAATGTGGTGAGCTTTTGTATTGTGAGATTGTTATATAGAAAAGGTGTGTTTGCTGGTTTTTTCAGATTCTTGCTTTTGTGTGTTTGATGATGTTTTGAGACGTCAAACTTTATAGTATTTATAGGCTCATAAATTAGGTCACAAATCTCTTGAACGCCAAGCATAATATATTTGATACCGTAACTAATATGGAATCAAATCTATGAAATCATTTTGTGTTTAAGAATATGCTACCGTTTTGATTTTGAAGAGTCATAAATTAGTTTCTAAATAATCGTTTGTTTGCAGATTTGGAGAGAATAAGTCTCGGAAAAGGTATGTGGAAGTAATTAGTTGGGATCACAGCCTAAAGAAGAGATTTTAGAAATAAAGGATCGACATTATTGAGATAGATTTTTGGAACGCAATATCTTTTATTTAATTTTCGATTTTCATAATCCAATTGCGGAAGAAGTTAAGGAAACAGAAAATATTTGGTAATTTAAGAATAAATGTCGTTTTTTTTCTCCTTATTAAAGTTATCTAGATATGGTATCTAGGAGTAATTAGTTAAGATGTTGTAAAGATTCGAAATCATAATTGTAGTCATTAATATCGGCGATTTCTTTTATTACAAACTTCCTTAAATTTCTTATTCTAGATCCGAATAGAGTTAAACCCGGGTAAAACCCGGATCCAAAAGACTTTTTGCAAAAATCCCCTGTAAAAATGTATATGTAGATGTTCATTGGTATTTCCAAAAATTCTGTATTTCTGTTTGTGTGGAACCCCATATCCAAAATAGAAAGAATACATATATCAAGACATGCCATTCAATCAAATTATGCAAAGAAGAAGATAATCAATCAACTCATATATTAAAATAATAATGATAACATAACTTCAAAAAGTATTTGTTTGTTTTACATAGCTACAGATTTTTATATATATAACTTGACTCCTTCGTATCCGCCGTAGTAACTAATCTACTCGAGCCACTCACCGAATCCTCCTCCTAAGGTCAAACAAATTATTGCCGGTTCGGGTAAAAACACTTATCAGTATGATCTTTTCCCATCGTTTGAGCCAAACCCACCAAAGCTGCTCCTTCCGCCTGACTGAGAAGAACGGTCAGAGCCAAAGTCACCAAAACCAGAGGAACGGTTGTTTGATGATCCGCTTGAACGGCCATAATCACCTGAACGACCACCACCAAAACTGCTCCTTCCACCTGACTGAGAAGAACGATCTGAACCATATCCTTCAGGAGAACGCATACCGAAGCTCCCGAAACCAGAACGGTCAGAATCACCAGAATAACGGTTGCTTGATCCGCCTGAACGGCCACCACCATAGCCACCACTGCTGCCACCATAGCCGCCGCCTGAACGACCACCAAAGCTTGAACCGCGATCCCTCATGCCTCCTCCAAAGGACCCACCGGATCGAGAACCTATTCCTTCAAACATGCTTGCGCTTCCACGTTCCACAGCAATGCTAGGGAGCTGAATTCAAAACCCAATGGATACAAACATTTACTCCATGCATTCAGGGAAAGAAACAAATAGGTAAAAAGAAAGTCAGATTATCTATAACCTCGGTGAATCGGCTCCCAACTTCTCTCTCAATTATTTTTACAGCCCTGGATTGATCTTGACTGTAGATGAGAATAGCACTTCCTTTCTTTCCAGCACGACCCGTTCGCCCGGTTCGATGAACAAATGTCTCCGTGTTATTAGGAAGCTCATAGTGAATGATCTAATTACAATCACAACACGGATAGATAGGTTTAGTTAGATGAGAACCAAACCTTGTTTAGAGTATGAAAAGTGTACTTTTCACTCACCAAATCAACATTAGGCACATCAAGTCCACGGGCAGCAACATCAGTTGCAACAAGAATATTAAAATGCCCATCTCGGAAACCAGCAAGCGTTCTTTCCCTCTGACTCTGGGATATATCACCGTGTAAAGCTTCGCATTTGAAGCTTCTCGCCAATGCATATGAAAGGCGATCAGCATCTCGTTTTGTTTGTGTAAAAACAATGCATTTTCCTCCTTTAGCATGCTCCTGCAAAAGAAATTTCATTATAAACTCTTCCCATACACGACTGACAAAAAGGAATAAAACACAAATAAAAAGGAAAATACAAAATTGATCTCATATCAAAAGAAAGCATACTGTTACAAGAGGACCAATAATGGATGCTCTTCCATAAGAATCTGCTAGGATAGAATACGTCGTAATTCCATCTGCTAGTTTCTGATCAGAATCTCCAACCTGAATAACACATCACAGTTAGGCAAACGAAAACACAGAAGCACATATTTCACATAAACGTCACCTCTTCAACAACTCTGCTAAATCCAAGATCAATCTTTATGAATTGTGAGCAGTTTTAGATATAAACACAATCAGGTACGAGACTACTCACAAGATCAATTGTCAAAGGATTATTCAGGTACTTCTTGGTGAGAGATCTGATCCAACTCGGCATTGTAGCAGAAAACATCATACTCTGACGTTTCTCAGGCAACTTTTCCAATATTATTTCAACATCCTCGGCAAATCCAACTTGAAGCATCTGATCAGCTTCATCCAGAACCACAAACTGAACCTCTGACAGATTCAAAGCTCCCCTTTTCATCAGATCAATAACACGACCAGGAGTTCCAACCGCCACATCAACACCATAGTCAAGCTGCCTCATTTGCTGTCCAATCGGTGTACCTCCATAAAGACAAATAGTATCCAAGCTCGGAGCAGATTCCCTAAACTCCTTCTCGACCTGGCGAGCAAGCTCCCTTGTCGGTGCCAAAACCAAGCAAAGCGGATTCCTCCCTCGTCTATCACATCAAAGACCACATAAAAGCCCAAAAAAATCAGTTAACCAACCAGAAAACGTAAATCTCGGAACCTCAAATGATCATATTAGTGACTCTATAAACACAAACCCATGTTTAGCGTTGTATTTGATGATTTTGTCAATGATTGGAATCCCAAAAGCAAGTGTCTTTCCCGTTCCAGTCCTAGCACGACCAATCATATCTCGACCCTCCATAGCTGGCTCCAACACAGCTTTCTACTCAAGCCACAAACACAAAATCTCAGCTACCCATAATTCAAAAACACGAAAGCTGCATAATTTATAAACCCTTTGATCTCACAACATACCTGAATAGGAAAGAGTTTCTCAATACCCTTACTACTCAAAGCTTTAACAATCTCCGGAGATATTCCAAGCTCAGATATCGCAAGCCCATCACTCTCCGAATCTCCGACCCTTCTCTCGCTACTCTCAGATATAGCAAACCCAGCAGAAGAAACCATCGAAGCTCTAAACTCCAAAGGCCCAGATTCAAAATGAAACTCCCTCGCTTTAACACCAGATAAAAACCCAGGCTTGACATCGGAAGATCCAATTACAGCTAGATCGGAGACTCTAGCGGCGGCTGGAGCAAGGTGGTGAAACAGAACAGCATTGATTGAGGTCAACGAAGCGGAGAGATTCCTCTTCGACGCATCAAGGAGAGATCGACGTAGTACTGTAGTGATCATTTTCAGATTCAGGTGTTTCTTTGATAAGGGAAAATGTAAAACCCCAAAATTTGGAGAATTAGGGATTTAGAGAGAAGAAAAGCAAAGGGTTTTAGTTCAACAAGAACAGTGCAAGTTGATAAAAATCTACTCAAGGGTTTAATTACGTTGGGCCGTAAAAGCCCATTGGGCCTTTACTGAATTATTAAAGGATCCGGAGTTTACAGATCCAAATGACAGTTCAGGGGTTAAAACAGAAAGTCAGTATAAATTGTGGTTTCATATGCAATAAAGCTTCAATATAATAGAATCGAGAAAAGGGTTCGGAGGTAAAAGCTTGAAACGCCGCTTCTTCTTCTTCTTCGTCTTCCTCTATCTCTCTGTAAATCACTTCTTCAACCATCTCTGTGGATTTGTCTCTAAACGTAAGTTTCCGATGACCGTAGCTGTGTATTGTTCTCAAAGAGATTGATAAATTTCAATTTTTGAAAACCCTAATTTCGTGTGTCGCTCGCTTGATGTTGTGCAGATTACTTGGTGAAGAAGATGTTGACGGAAGAAGAAATCAAAAGACTGTACAGAATCCAGAAGACGTTGATGCAGATGTTAAAGGATCGTGGCTATTTTATAGCAGATTCTGAACTAACGATGACGAAACAACAGTTTATTAGGAAACATGGTGATAACATGAAAAGAGAGGATCTTGTTACTCTTAAGGTTAAGAGAAATGATAACAGTGATCAGGTTTGTTTATATATGTCTCCTTCAATGTGTTTATCAGCTTATCTTTTGGTGTTCTTTAGCTGAGTCCATCATTGTTTATCTAGGTGTGGAATGTGAGAAAAGATGTGTTAGGTGTCTTAGTTTTAGAGAAACTCTCTCAATTAGTAAGTAGACATGGAATGTTACAGAGAGTGTAGATAAATGTTATGTCTTTAATCTGTAAGAAGCTGTGGATATGGTTTTTAGTGACAGAGTATAGAGAAAGATTGTTTATGTGTGTTTGAATTATTTGTCTTAGTCTCTGATTTGTGTGCTCTTGTTGTAGCTCTACATTTTCTTCCCGGATGAGGCGAAAGTTGGAGTGAAGACGATGAAGATGTACACGAACAGGATGAAATCAGAGAATGTGTACAGAGCTATTTTGGTTGTGCAACAGAACTTGACCCCTTTTGCTCGAACTTGCATTAGTGAGATCTCTTCAAAGTTTCATCTGGAAGTTTTCCAGGTAAAAACCAACGTTGATCTTTTGTTCTTGTTATGATGTATCGACGTTTACAATCCTAAAACCATGATTTGGTGGTGGATGGTGCAGGAGGCGGAAATGCTAGTGAACATTAAAGAACATGTTCTTGTTCCTGAGCATCAAGTTCTTACCACTGAAGAGAAGAAAACTTTACTGGAGAGATACACAGTGAAGGAGACACAGGTTCGTATATAGTAACTTTGTTTGTTCTTGGTGATGAAGTTTTAGTTTTGTAACTAAAAGTTTGAAACTTTGTGGGTGTTGTTAGCTTCCAAGGATCCAAGTGACTGATCCAATCGCAAGATACTTTGGACTAAAACGTGGGCAAGTCGTGAAGATCATTCGTCCTAGTGAAACTGCTGGTCGTTATGTTACCTATCGTTATGTTGTATAAGCCAAAAAAAAAAGCTTTTGTGGATTGGATTGCGAATTGAACGCTAGAGTTGTGAAACATAAGAGTAATACTTTTGTACTAAACCAAACTGTTTGACTGTGTTTTATTTTTGTTTGTCAGATATGAGAATTGAAGCTTGAAACAACTTATTTGTATTAGTTTTCTATCCAAAAACTTGCAAGATCTATTGGTTTAGCTCAACAAATTCCTATTTCGGTAATAATAAGTAGGATTATTCACACCTTCTGATTTAAAAAAAAAAAAGAGGAGGTCTTCCTTCGACTGGTATCGAGAAGAAGCCCATTTACTGGCCCACTGGAAAACGGCCCACTGGAAATTATTAAATAGCTAAGGCTAGGGTTCTTGGGAGATTGATGTAGCAATCATGAAGCAAGCTCCAGAAAACAGAATTTTTGTCGAGACAATTGCACGTTTGGTTTCTCAAAAGGGGTTGGAGTTGGAGAGGACGCTCATGTCCATTGATACAAATTTTAATGGAGAAATTTTTAGGTTTTTCTGTAACTCAGACCCTAGTAACGTATTCTACAAGCAAACGCTTAATGAATACCTTAATTCTAAGAATCAAGAGGATGATGATTATGAAGAAGAAGCCGATTTTCCGTCGCCTCCATCTCGTTATCGGTATCTTTCTTTTCGATGTCCTAATTCGATCACACGCACGGACCTTAATATTATTAAGCTCACAGCGCAGTTTGTGGCGCGGTACGGCATGTATTTTGTACAGGGTTTGAGGGAGAAAGTGGCTAACAAATCTCAATTTGAGTTTTTGAAGTCGATGAATATCAGGTTTAGTTTCTATAATGGTCTTGTTCGTGCCTATTCCACTGTATTAAGGCCTTGCAGTGATGAAATTATGATGAAGATTAGTATTGCCTTTGTGGGCGTTTTTGAGGTTTTTTTCGACCGTCTTCAATTGGAGAAGCTTGAGGAAGGAGATGTTATGGCTATGATTGATTTGCATGCTTTTGTGAGTGGTGTTGACTCTTTTGCTTACATGGATGATCAAGACTTTAATGATGCCATGCGTGAACCTGGACGCATTTCAATGATGATGCTACAATTTTCAGATATAAAACCACTGGGATCTAACCAGCTCACTACTATTACTACTACTACTACTACTCAAGGTTGTGATCAAAGACGTTGCTCTCGTGCATATAGATTGTTTGAAAAGCGGGTCACTCTCAAGGAGCTTTGTATCATTAAGCTCACAGCGCAGTTTGTGGCTCGGTATGGGCCTCGTTTTCGTCAGGATTTGATGGAGAGAGTGGCTATGAACCCTTTGTTTGAATTTCTGAAGCCAACTGATAACAGGTCAAGATTTTTCAATTTTATTGAATATGCTTATTCTAGAGTATTACTACCTTCAGATCATCTGTGGAAGAGTGTTGATGGTTGTACGGGCGCCGTTCTTGAGTTTTTTTCAAAATGTCTCCAATTGGAGAAGCTGGAGGACGGTGTTGAGATGGCTACTGTTGATTTGCATGCGCTTTTTGGTGGTCTTGACTGTTTTACTCACCTCAATGATGGAACCTATTCTTATATCCCACCACCTGAACGCCTTTCAACGTTTATGAGATCTCAGCTCTGTAACCCTCAGAATCACCAAGTATGTGTACAAGAACCCGTTCTTGGGCCTATAAGACTGGATGATACTAAATCTAGATTCACTGCAAAGGGGATCACAACCAAGGAGCTTGGTATGATTATGCTCACAGCGCAGTTTGTGGCGAGGTATGGGTTCCATTTCGGGTGGGATTTGCGGAAGAGAGTTGTTATGAACCGTCAGCTTGGGTTTATGAAGCGAGCTGATAGGAGGCATGAATTCTACCGTGGGCTTGTTAACGCGTATTACCTAGTATTAAGGCCTTCCACACAGCGGGAGGAGCGTGATCCTTGTATGGCAACATTTCTTGAGAGGTTTTTCGATATTCTCCGAGTGATGAAGCTGGAGGAGGAGGAAGTGGAGGGAGTTGGTTTGCATGTCTTTGTGGGTGTTGTTGACTGTTTTGCTCGCATGGATGATGAAGAGTATTCTGTTGTCATGCCACCAACACTATGGAGGCCGCCTGGTTTGCCTCCTCCAAAGAGATCTCCAGCTGCAGATATTCATGATTATTGTGTTGATCTTGATAATCCTGAGCCTCATCCTTTTAGGGATCATCGTCTAAGACCTGCATCTATCCAATCTCATGCTAAGTTGTGTCTCACACACAAGCAGCTATGTGTTATCAAGGTCACGGCGCAGTTTGAGGCGCGGTATGGGATGGATTTTATGCGGGCTTTGATGACGAGAGTGGCTGAGAAGACACCTCAACAGTTTGAGTTTATGGAGGCCACTAGTGGTAGGAGGTTTGATTTCTATAGTCAGCTTGTTGAGTCATATTCCAGAATATTAATGCCTTGCAAAAAGCTTGATGCGGACACCGTTCTTGAGGGGTTTTTCCGTTTGGTGGATTGTTTCCAGCAAGAGCGAGTGGATTTTCCTATGGGTTTAGTGGATGCTGTTGACTGTTTTGCTCACATGAATGATGTCATCAGCCCACTACACAACCACAACATTACACTGGTTTATACTGGTCAAGCTAATGTTCAGTGTCCACCCCCTTCAATGCAACCAGAGCCAAAGAGACGAAGAACGGTGTCTGGAGAGATACACAGTGAAGGAGACACAGGTTATTAGTATATAGAAACTTTGTTTGTTATTGGTGATGAAATTTTAGTTGTGGGAACTAAAGTGTGGAACTTGTGGGTGTTGTTAGCTTCCAAGGATTGCGAGATAATTTGGACTAAAACGTGGGCAAGTCGTGAAGATCATTCGTCCTAGTGAAACTGCTGGTCGTTATGTTTGTATAAGCCACACGAAAAAAACAAAGCTTTGGTCGATTGGATTGCGATGTGAACGTTCAATAGTTGTGAAACATAAAGAGTAATGCTTTTGTACTAAACGAAATTGTTGACTTTGATCTTACCTTTGCAATATCTCATTCTTATCAATGATAATCAAAACTGGAGTTGATTTCGATCATCCACATTTTGTTCCTTTTATGATGGCCGAGCAAATGAGCCACTCACAATCTAACAAGAATTATAAATGGAAGTGGCCAAGTAAGGGAACACATTTCACTCAAATTGAGAAATAAAAATGAATTAGAGGATATGAAATAATGATATAACTTATGTTTGTTTATGAGACAAGAAGTAGCTACAGATTTTATATATAGCTCGACTCCTTGTTAAAACTACTCAACTCAGAGATACCGAGTTCTCTCCTAAGTCAACTCCATTATTGCCGGGTCGAGTCAAAACCCACCCAACACTTCTCTCAGTAAGATCTTTTACCATCGTTTGATCCAAACCCACCAAAGCTGCTCCTCCCACTTGACTGAGAAGAACCAAATCCTCCTGAAGAACGGTCTGAACCGCCTGAACCAAAGCCTCCGAAACCAGATGAGCGGTCTGAACCACCAGAGTAACGGCTGCTTGGTCCCCCTGAACTTCCATAACTACCACCACCACCACCTGAACGGCCACTGCTGCCACCATATCCTCCATAACTACCACCACCACCACCTGAACGGCCACTGCTGCTACCGTAACCACCATAACCACCGCCTGAACGACCTCCTCCAAAGGACCCACCAGATCTAGCACCTACTCCTTCAAACATGCTTGCGCTTCCACGTTCCACCGCAATGCTAGGGAGCTGAATTCAAAACCAAATAGATACAGAACTGTTACCCAAGCATTCAAACAAAAAGATACAAAGAGGGTAAAAAAAAAATATTAACCTCATTGAATCTGCTTCCAACTTCTTTCTCAATCATTTTAACAGCCCTAGATTGCTCTTGACCGTGGATGAGGATCGCGCTTCCTTTCTTTCCAGCACGACCTGTTCGCCCCGTTCGGTGAACAAACGTCTCAGTGTTATTAGGAAGCTCATAATGAATTACCTATTCACAAAGCACAAGATGGGTTAATAAAATGAGAAACAGAACTAGTTAAGAGCAAGGAAAAGTGTAGTTTTAACTCACCAAATCGACATTAGGTACATCAAGTCCACGGGCAGCAACATCAGTTGCAACAAGAATATTAAAATTCCCATCCCTGAAACCAGCAAGTGTTCTTTCTCTCTGAGCTTGGGATATGTCACCGTGTAAAGCTTCACATTTGAAGCTTTTCGCCAATCCAAATGCAAGGCGATCCGCATCCCGTTTTGTTTGGGTAAAGACAATACACTTTCCTCCTTTGCCATGTTCCTGTAAAGGTGAATATGTTATAAAATCACGACTGGAAACAAAAAGAAGAATAACAACGAAATAAAGATAATGGGTTTAAAAGCAAAGTAAAAAAACATACATTTACAAGAGGACCAATGATGGATGCTCTTCCATAAGAATCGGCAGCGATAGAATACATAGTAATCCCATCTGCAAGTTTCTGATCTGAATCTCCAACCTAAATAACATAAAAGTACATGTGTCATTTAAAAAAATGTCACCTCATTAACTACTCTGCTACAGCCAAGATTAATATTGCAATTTCAAGTGCAATTCAGGGTTTATGAGCAGTTTTCAGATATAAACACAAGCACGTATAAGATTACTCACAAGATCAATTGTCAAAGGATTGTTCAGGTACTTCTTGGTAAGAGATCTGATCCAACTCGGCATTGTTGCAGAAAACATCATACTCTGACGTTTCTCTGGCAACTTCTGCAATATTATTTCAACGTCTTCCGCAAATCCAACTTGAAGCATCTGATCAGCTTCATCCAGAACCACAAACTGAACCTCTGATAGATTCAAAGCTCCCCTTTTCATCAGATCAATGATACGACCTGGAGTTCCAACCGCCACATCAATCCCATAGTTAAGCTCCCTCATTTGCTGCCCAATCGGAGTACCTCCATAGAGACAAATAGTATCCAAACTTGGAGCAGATTCCCTAAACTCCTTCTCAACCTGACGAGCAAGTTCCCTCGTCGGTGCCAAAACCAAGCACTGAGGATTCTTCCCACGTCTGTCACATCAAAAGACAACATAAGAACCAAAGATAATGCAAATCTCTCAACCACAAATGATCATTATATAGAACTGAAAACACAAACCCATGTTTAGCGTTGAATTTGATGATTTTGTCAATGACAGGAATCCCAAAAGCAAGAGTCTTTCCTGTTCCAGTCCTTGCACGACCAATCATATCACGACCTTGCATCGCTGGCTCCAACACAGCTTTCTATTCAACCAAACACAAACATAAAAAACTCAGTACAAAAAATCAAAACTCAGTATAACGAAATGGAACAGAGAGAATATCATATATACCTGAATAGGAAAGAGTTTCTCAATACCCCTACCCTTCAAAGCTTTAACAATCTCCGGAGATATTCCAAGCTCAGATATCGCAAGCCCATCACCACCACTGCTACTACCAACACTCTCCGAATCACCCATCCCTCCATCGCTGTTCTCGTACGAAGGAGCATACTCTTGAGCCGCGAACCCCGCAGGTGAAACAATCGACGATCTAAACTCCGACGGTACAGATTTAACATGAAAGTCTCTTCCTTTAACACCAAACGGGTTCGAATTCAGAGGGAGAGACTTAACATTGGTAGCTCCATTTGCTAGATCGGAGACTGTAGCAGTGGCGGCGGCGGCTGGAGCAAGGTTATGAAATAGAGCCGCGTTAATGGAGGTCACTGAAGCGGCGAGAGTACGCCTTGACGTACCAAGGAAAGATCGGTGGAGTACTGTGCTAATCATTTTCAGATTTGATAGAGAGTGATGGGTTTTGGCGATGAAGATGAAATGTTAAACCCCAAAAATGAGAATTAGGGTTTTAGAGAGACGGCAAAAGGGTTTAGAGATTTAAGAAGAAGAATCAAAGGCGGGTATAAAGGGGAACTTTGTTATAATCACCTGCGGGTGAGTCTATGGTATGTTCCTACACGTGTCAGCGTATTTAAGGAAACAGAGTTGTTTTTTTTTTTTGGCTTGAGCCCGAAGGTGGTGTTCTTGGATGTGAAGCAAAGGCTGAGTTAATAATTTATGTTTTAGTAACTTTGTGTAGTGTGGCAAATAAATGGCTCTGGTTCAGAATTAGATGCGTCAAATTAACCTATACTATGTGTCTCAAATCATTAGTATTGTATACAGTGTAAGTGACTAAGTGTCTTGAATTGCCTAATGCAAAGCGGAGTTCTTGGATCCGTCAAGTTCTACATCATTCGGGTCAAAACACAACACCTAGTAGCTTCTAAAAACTTCTCAAAATGACATCTTTAGCAGTCTATATATTGTGTCTCAATCATTAGTGATTAACTAGCAGTACATAAATGGAAAGCAATTTGCCACTGAAACTCAGTTGATCTTTGAAAATCATCCAAAAACAAACATGTTTATACTAAGCAAGAAAAGAGCTAGTTGATCTGATCTGAAGCAAAGGCTGAGTGAGTTCATGGATCCGTAAGGTTCAAAATTATTGCGGGGAGTACCCGGTTGGGTCTTGAAACTTCTACAAAATGATATCTTTAGCCAACTCATTGAGTATTGCTGGAGCCATTGATGTTGCCTAACACTTGAGTCATGTCCAAACGAGTCTTGCAATGGAATTGGAGTTCATATTGAGCTCCAAGAATACGGTAACGTTTTAACCAAAACAGCTTCTTGCTCAACTCATGACTCTGAGCTTTGATGACAAGAAACCGTTTCTTGAACCGCATCTCAAACTGTTCTCTAGACTTCTTATCAACGTGAGGCGATCGTAGCACCGTGTACAGAGTTCGTGTATCGGGCATTGCAACTTTACGAGTGTGAGGAGGAAGACACCAAGCTTGCTTTTCCGGGTTATCGAAAGACCGAATCGCTATGCAAATCTTAGTTCCTTTTATCTTTGATGTGCTTTCTTCTGCTGCCTCTTTCTATATTCAACCACAACACACAACAACATAAACAACAATTCCCAATGATTTCAACACCAAAAACTCTATGAATTTCACATTCCGGTTCTTATTGGAATATATGTAAATCTGATGAAGCACCATGACAATATCCATGAATTTGAACAAAAATGTATATACCTGTAGAGCGATCTCCTTCCTACTCAATGGTCTGACATTGTCAGGAGAAATTTTAAGCTTAGCTTTCTTAATCTCGTTTTTGCGATCCCTTGTGACAGTGGCGTAACCTTGTGGCGCGATTCCTGCAGGAAAAATCATCGACGGCTCAGATCTAATGTGGAATTCTCTCGCTCCAATACCAAACGAGTTCGGAGACGACGCGAGAGTGAATCGAGAGCTGACGGAAACTCCAGTGGTGGCTGAAGTGAAATGGTGCGAAAGACATGAATCAAAGGAGGTTAACGCGGCGGAGAGAGTCTGCCTCGATGGAAGTGAAGATCGGCGCAATACTCCGGTGATCATTTTCAGATTCAACGGTGAGACGGAGAAATGACGACGAGAGATTGAACAAGGAAATCTGAAAAACCCCAAATTAGGGTTTCAGTGAAAGAGTAAGCGAAATCAGAGAGACTTGTGAGGACAGGATCACGTGTGACGAGTGTACGTTATCTTACGGTGAGCTACAGTCTATTTTTTTTTTTTTTTTTTTTTTTTCTGAGACACAAGTTAAAAAGATGCAAAAATGTTAAAATCTCAGGAAGCAAGGTGAATAAAATTACAAATTAACTCTACTAGTTTAACCAGAGATAATCAGAGTAAATACATAAGAGAGGAAAAAAAAAAGACTGAGAAGATGCAAAAACACTATATCCATGGATTCTAGAGTTTCTGAGTAATGAATGTGTAATCATCAATCCTGGAATCTCTGGTGGGTGGTTGTCTCAAGAAGGCAGATACAAGTTTTGGAGTTTGAGAGATTGTTCTTCCTTCCTTGGTTTTTTTTTTCTTCTTTGTTTTGTCTCTGTTTCTTCAACTAGTTTATGCTCTGGTACTCGACTTCTTGTTGAAAGATTCAATCAAGCGGAACATCCAACGATCTAACATTCCTGTTTTAAGGTATGAGATAAATTATACTATTAGGCAAAGATTTTGAAAGATGAGTATTTGAGACAAGACTGAGATGGGACAAACCTGTCAAAGCAAAGGTACCGCCTAATACAGCGCAAAGCCGAGTGATTAAGTGGAGAAAACTACGGCGTTCTTCCTTGATGGTTACAGTGATAGGTGAAAGATCATATAAGAAGTAGACAGCTGCAAGAAAAACGGCACATCAGAAAACAGAAAGAAACAGAGTAATAAGAATCTGGTGTAGTTCAAATGGACTTTGCAAAACTAACCTGGCCATGTTCGGTCGAATTCAGTCATTGGCGTGTAATATTCAGTTACAGAGTACTGATTTGTTGACAGTACGTCTTTTGAAAGATATCTATATTCCGTGGGAACAATCTGCGCCATATTAGCAAGAAATTAGTGACCTAAACTAACAAATACTGATTTGTGTACAACGAAATGGAACATACCGGTAAATGAAGTATATAAAATAAGGCCAGCAGAGATACATGAATAAAAAAGAAGACTGAAGAATTTGGGTACACACCTTAATATAGTATTTGAATGTTCCACTGGTGTCATGCAGTATTCGGTTGGTGTCATCAAGTGGGTTGTGAATTCCGGGGTATTTCGGCCCAAAGGATAGATCATGAATCATATGGCTCACGTTTACATTTTTGGACCCGCCAAATATCTGTTCACAGAGTAAAGAGAATAGTTATATACTAGCAAGGTATATCTGGTAAGTCACTGAAAGAGGTGCAAATGCAAATACAAATGATGAGAGTAATTTAGCGGATATGATATTTTCTATGTAAAAGTCTGGCTTTATACTTTTTCTGTTGACATATCAATGGCATCAAACGTCAATAATGATCATATGGTACTTAATCAAACTACTTCAACGAATCTGAGTTTATAGTATGTTCTTGGTTCATAATTTCAGACACTTTTTTCACTTAAGTCCTGGTAAGGGGGTGGTTAATAAAGCGAGATAATGATACCAACCATCTGAGCAACATAGATGTTCAGCCCGTGAACTGAAATATGGAAGTTTCCAGCAACCCGTTGTACATCTAGGACACCATAAACCTGGAAAAAATCCAAAAGATTAGTCTCTGTTTTCTATAATGGCGACAATACAAAATCTCTAATTTGTATATTGACAAAAGAAACAGTTAATACCCGACATCCTTCTCCATCTGCCAATGCTTGCTTCACCTTTTTAATCATAGTCTCAGCAGCTTGATCAAAGCCAAGAATATTCAATGCTTCGGTTTCAGTCTCATTCTTGTGTTCTTCTTTGCCATCTTCAGCAAGCACAAAGACGAAGTGTATACATGATTAAGTCTTTATTATACCCAAAAAAAATTTGCTACCATGACAACTATCACTGGGGCTCTCTTATATACCAATACCATCCACCTTAATAATAAGCCTCAATTCAACTTGTAAGATTCCTATTAATATTTGCTTAAGAGCACATAATTTGAGTAATTCAGTTCTCCAGGTACAACATATTTGATAAAGGTGTACATAATATTATCAGTTTTATCTTAGTATGGTTACTACAAGTTTTGACATGAACATAGACACAACGTGCACATGACTATCTGTTCTTCCAAAAGATTCAAGACATATACATTCAAACGACAGTTAAGGGAAAAGAAGCTCGTCAGAAAAGGTACAAACTCGGTAAAGGCTCATAAAGTATAGAATTTTACCATGTTTGTGAGGTGAGTGGCCATGCTCATGCCCCTTTTCAACAAGATCAGATATATATTCTGTGCCAATGATATGACCATGACTGTTGAGACGGAGCTGCAGATATTCACAATTAGTGAGCAATTAACTTGAGTATAAAACAGTACAACTAGAGCAAATGCCATAAGAAGTGAGATAAAGATGCTAAGGGAAATATTCAAACAGTTCCCTTCAAATATAATGTTTAACCTAAATATGAACAGTAAGAACAGCTATAATGTCTTAGGCGCAATCAAACAAAATAAACTTTGGTAATTTCAAGAAGGTGGAAGACAAAACATCTGAAGAAATTTGTGATTTGCATTAGCATCTGGATTCATCTTACCTTCCAAATGTTTGTATCAAGATCCACTTCATGCTTCCCTGACATGTCGATAGCATCTACGCTCAATACTACAAAACAAATAAGATCAATGACAAGTACATTCCAGAAGGTATAGAGGAAGGAAAGTAATATTAATGGATTTCTCTTACCATCACAAGGCAAAGATGGAAACGTCATATTTACATGAATTGGAAGAGTTTCTCCACGCTTTAAGTCCACAGACATCTAGAAACAAAACATGATACAAACTCCAATTTGATTACAATGTTTATAATAGACAAAATGAAAAACCCCCTACGAGTCAGTCATATGGACAGAGAACAACTAGGGTATCAATGAAGTTAAATCAACAGAGAGACTTCTATTCCATATTTCCCTAATGATATGAATCACAAAACTTCGAGTTGAACATTCAAATTAATTTGCATTATCTCACTCAAGTTAAGTTACCTAGAGAAGAAATGCATACTTCGGGACAATAACTAGGTTAATGAAGGCAATGACAGACTTTCAAGTAATCTCAACAAATTAACCACAGAGTGGCATCAATGAATTTCAACGATAACAGATGGAAGAGTACTAATTCACATGATCCATCTACGGAGTTTCATAAGACACATGAAACAAAAGATCATCCACTTGAATTTATAGGACTATTCCTAGCAGTTGGAAGGCTATATTCAGAGCAATAAACAGAAAAGCACCAGAGTTCGCTCGAACTAAATACATACCTGGTGCACTGTAAGTGTGTTAAGATAATAACTCAGCTCGTGCAAGAACAAAGTAGCCATTATAAGAAGTCCAACAATAGATACTACAATAACAACAAATTTAAAATGTTAACATATCCAAACACACAGGGGATTCTAAAATAACGAGAGGAGCTAACAGGAAAAAATCCATTACCAACTGCACCAGATTGTGTCTTCTGCAGCAAATGATCCTCTGCTCTTGGAAACGCATCGATGCTCCTTAGAGCCTGCTTCACACCCATCCTAGCAACTACCCTCGAAACTTAAATACTTCGAAAACTAAACGAATCGAAATTCCAAAGGACCTACCATATTACAAACCAACATCAGATATACAATATTACCAAATTCATACAATTTGGTACTGAATTAAACCAATTCTCTTCATTTTAATTGTATATATCTCGATCTAGACAAAGCAGAGAGCTTCCATGGCGGTTTTATCTAAAGGGTCTATCTCAAAAACAAACAAGCAAATTGCCCACAAAGATTTCATCAACAAAATCAGATTTTTCAAGTATGATCTTCTTCACCGGCCCTAGATTGGAAAATTCCCCCTCTCTTATACGTAACAATGGCGATGAATCTAAGATAATTCCAAAAGCAAAAATCAATTTTAGAGAACGTACTCGAATTCGAAGGTGATGAGGATGAAGCGCGCGCCGAGAGAACAAGGATGGAGAAGAGAAAGAGAGATCTCCGGGAAGAGAGACAAACAAAAGCCTTCTTCTTTTTTCCGTCTCTCCTTATTTATTAATTGCACCCTCAATTTACTAAACATTTCAATTTTAGCACATATAATAAATCTTCTTGTTTGTGATAAAAGTACAACAATCTTCTTATTTATTTAAAACCCCTTGTACAATCTCAAAAAGTACATAGTGATTTTTGGGAGATGATAGATGTTTTGCTCGATTTTTTCCGGATTTTGCTTATCGATTTTATAGGGGTGAGAATGGGAATTGTTTGGTGAGGATCTTGATCGTAGAAGACTACACTACATGCTAACCAAACTTTGGCCTATGAATCATGTTCGGGTTCTGACCATGATGGTTTAGTACTCTTACATTTTCATTTGAGACCAAAAATTATTTGGTGATAGAATGTAATGTGTTGTATATTGGTTAATCGAGGAGTTATGAATTATAACTTATACATTTCCGTTCAAGTAACAATTTTTTTTTTTCTTTTGTGGAAATCTAACTAGAGAATTTAAAGACATATAAATTTAAAAGGGTTCGAAAACTTACGACTATAAGAGCATCTCCAATGGATGCATTTTTGGGTTCTCTGCTCAGGTTCTCATCAAAAAAATGTTGAAAAATAAATCAAAACTATGAATTATTAAGAGAGACAGCTCTCTTGAGAGAAATCTTGAGTAGTATGAGAGACAATGACGTGGCGTGTTCTCAACCGTCGATTTTTTTGATCAAAAAAAAAAACGCGTCAAAAAAAAAAGAAAGAAGCCAAACACGTTTTCTCATTTCCGACTGTTTCCTCTCTTTCTTTGCGAAACCAAACACTGTTCTCAAGCTGTCTCCGACGACTGAGGTCACGATTGAGGCCGCCGACGACGATTGAGGGAAGAATAGAGAGGCCACCGGCGACGATTAGGCCGGATTCGTCATTTGCCCCACCGCATGTCACGATCGGGAGTGAGAGAGATATGCAAATCGGATATCCAAATTCAACGGATGGAGAGTAATCGATTCAGCTTGAATTGTAATGGGTAAGAGCATATACTTCTTTTATATGCAGTTTATAATGATTTAGTTTGGGGAATTTGATGTTCTTTTTAGGGTTCTTTGAATTTACAATTATGAATGTTTAATGTATGATGTGTTTGTAATATGAATTCTTTGTCTCTGTTTTGCACTATGAATTTTACCTTTGTTGTGGAAGATTTCGTTGAAGTGAAATTTTCAAAGTGTATTTGTTGTATCTGTGAGCAGAATGAACATGATGTTGATTATGGTCTCTGGCTGAAACATATGTGTATACTCACTTTCTGGGCTCTCACTTTACAACAGAGGCATGGGGATGGAAGTTTGCTGCACCTTGGGCATGATTGAGAAACAACAAGCACTAGAGCTAAAGAAAGCTGGACTCACTGCCTATAACCACAATCTTGATACTTCAAGAGAGTACTACCCAAACGTCATCACTACTAGAAGTTATGACGAACGCCTTGAAACTCTTGAGCATGTTCGTGAAGCTGGAATCAACGTTTGTTCAGGTAACTTCACTATGAAAACATATAAAATCTGAATTTTCTTATTCTTGTATGCCTCAGTTCTATAGAACTAGAAGATTGAAACCTTTCTCCAGCTTGGTCATTAGACTCATAAGTCCCTAATATTCGTTGATTTGATAAATCCATAGATAAGAACAACAAACATGTTCTCAAGTGTTTTCTTTTTACCGATAAACAGGAGGAATCATAGGGCTTGGAGAGGCTGAGGAAGACAGAGTAGGTTTATTACACACACTAGCAACACTTCCTTCTCACCCTGAGAGTGGTCCCATTAATGCTCTACTTGCAGTGAAAGGCACTTCTCTCGAAGACCAGAAGGTATATCTCGACAATCTGAAAACACATAATACAAGTCATAGCTACTTAGTGGTAAATGGCTTTGAAACCTTTTTTTTGTTTTTGCAGCCGGTTGAGATTTATTGTATGAGTTGTGATGTGAAATATTGTGTTAGCTTGTCTATTTGCTAATGTAGAGGTAGGGAAAGCATTGAATAGATTCGAGCATATGCAAAAGTCAAATGTTTTCTTTTGAGAGTATGTCATTTTGAGAGTCAAATGTAACCCAAGTTTTTATGTTTATATATACAAAGCATCTTCTTATGTGAATGATTTCTTCATATGTCACACAAACTAGAACAAAACTTATATTAGATCAACCACAAAACTTAAAAAATTTTTTCCTAAGAACCCCATTAGAGAGAAACTACCATTGGGCTAAGAAAAAAAAAATACAAACTCTCATCTAACAATTTGATAAAATTTGTATTAAAAAATTGGTGAAAGCCTACGAGAGACTCTCACCATTGGAGATGCTCTAACAGATTTCACTTGATAGGATGTTATTTTTGGGTTTTAGTGGCATTTTTTTTCCTTGTCTTCCCGGGATTTTGATGTATATTGATAACAAAGATAAGTACAACCATCACATAGACCTAAGTACTAATATGTTGCTCCAGCTAATATCAATCTTGATATGTAAATTTACACATGAGGGTTTATACTTTTATAGAAAACGGTAGATTGGTTGACAAAAACAAAATGTAACGTGATTGGGCCGTCTTATCAATGCCTTTTGATATTGAGGTAGCAATAGGGACCCATAAGCCCAATCTCTAACTTCCCTCCAGAAACTAACCCCCAAAAGAGTGTTTTGTTAAACAAAGCAATCACGTTTTACATATGGCTTCGAGACAACAAATTAAATAGTTTAGTGTAATTGCTTTAATCGATTTAAATCCCAAAAACAATTATACAACTCTATATAAATTCCGTATAGAGAAAAAAATTGCTCAAACCATCCGTTCTTAATACATGAATTAATGTTGTGGTCTTCATAAGGTCATGCCATAATGTCGTGGGCCAAATGTTCCGTGTCGTGAATACTAAAATCAGACTAAACATCGAAACCACTATCACATCTTTTCAATACCTATTTCGATCAAAGTCATATTAATTACCCATGTGTCCACTTCCAAGTTCATAATCATGTTTCATGTCTTTATCTTTTTCTTTTTTCATTCTTAAGAAATTTTTAAAAAAGGAGGACACGTGACTTGCGTGTTGTGAATAGTTTGTAAAACATGCTTCACGTGTCTTAATTCATCCACTAATGTCAACTTTTCTATACCTACCTTTAACTTTAATCTTGCTTTCAAAATATGTATTCCCTAATGCCTCAAAATTTAAATAAGAAATCCACTCACCACTCTCATTTATGGTTCGACTTTCTATTTGTGGAAAGTATATTAAACCAAATCGCTCCAAACCTCACATGGCACAAACACTACATGTGGCCAATCTTTTCACAAACCCCAAAAAGTCAAATTCCTAAAATTCACAAGTTTTATATTTGATTGTTTCAAACACATCGTTAAATTAAATTTCATAAACACAACACTAACACATATAAAAAGAAACAAACATACATTATAAATTTATACATGCAGAAACATAACCTATGTATCATTTATCATTGTCACTCATTGTCATTGAAATCATAATACCATATAAAATAGAAATATTAATGTAAACACACCACACATAATCCAGTACGAATTAGATTCATATTACTCAAGATACCTCTACATGACACATAACTGATGTACGTATACTTACTGGGAAAGAAAAGCTACCCTTTCTCTTTTGAAATATTTTTCCCTCGTATTGAAAACATGAAGCACGTGACCAAATTAATTTGCAGATATTTATTTTTTTCCACCAAAAAAAATAGTCATATAGCACGATCTTATATATACTTTACATGCAACTATGTCAATGTTGATTACTTTGACACGAAAATCTACCAAAGTAAGAATCTTGACCCAGAGAGAATCATGAAGGGTTGCAGCTTAGATCTCCACCTATCTCCATTGGCATCTACGCTTCAATCTTGTCGCCAAGATTCTACGTGAGTTTTATTTATTCAAATAACTCTACTTTCATATTTAAACCTCTTAATTCGTTTTGAATGAATTTTCTTTATAGGGTTAATGATCATTCTTCAGCCATAAGATCTAAGGAAATCAATGCATTTCATAGTGGGAGATTAAGTGAGTACGATCTCGTAGAGATCCAGGTACATTTTCTACCTTCTTGGTTTTTTTTTCTTCGTTTTTCGCTTTTGTTCTCCAATCGTTTTGATTACAACATTGATGAGTGAAATTTTCCTACATGAAGATAAGGGCAATAATAGAGATGGCGAGCAAGGAGCGTGACGTAACGGCGTTAGAGTTAGCGCCAGTGAGACTGGAATCGCCGTTAGGATGTTCGGTCAAGAGATCGGTGAAAAGGTTCTTGGAGAAGAGGAAGAAGAGAAGCAAATCTTTTACACTTACACCTAACACCTCTACCTCCTCAACCTCCTCCTCCCCTCATAATTTCTAAACATAATTTTATTATGTTTTCCTTCTAATTATCAATCAAACCAAAACAAAAAAATCTTTCTTTCTTTTTTTCTTTTTCTAATATGGGTGTCTATAGCTCGTATTTCTTTCTTTTCATTTTTCCCGATACTCGACGATGAATTTCGAGTTTTTTGTTGTTTTAAATCAAAGACGTTGTAGGAGCATTTGAGTCTGTATGAAATTCAAATCATTTGGATCGTTTGTATTCGTTTTCTATTTTCCCATTCATTCATATATGAAGTCTCAAACTTCGCCTACAATGAATTATGAGGTTGTCCGTTTATTCCAACTTCCAAGTTAACTCTATGTACTTTGACATAAGCTAGTGCAACTTCTAAAATGTTTGGAACTCTTCTATTACTTTTTTTCATTTGCTAATATCGAGCATTTAATATATTTTCTTATCTTACAAAATAAGAAAATGCAAACATTTAACTCGCAGGATACACCAAAGATTAGAATGAACGAAGTATATCAATAGCTTAAGTCAATTCTAGTAGTTTACGCGTCACTCATCATTGGCCCTTGGTACCATTACAGAAATTTTGTAGTATAGAAAATCAATTTCTATAAGATCCTTATTATAGTAATTTAAAGACTCTGTCCAAATGAAGGGCCAAATGATTTCAAGGGCAAACCAAAGATTCTACGAGGAACAACAAAATCAGTTGGATCTTAGAGTTGTACTATTAGCTCATCACAAAAAAAGTAGAAGAGCTTAGAAGATGAAATCTTGAAACAACCAACGAGAGAGATGGATCCAAGAGTATTCAAAAGAGGGTTTTGTGTGTTCCTATAACTATTACACGAAAGAGTTCTCAGAGGAAATAAACATATCGGATAACAAACTTTTTAACTCCCTATCCCAGCTGCATTTCCAGACCTCTAAACCTGTTAATCGAAGATGATTAGCACCTATCGCCTTCTCACTATTCTCCGGATAAAGGGTTTTATCAGCATTCTGTACACAAAACACTAGTATCCTTCCCAAACCACTAAGATTCCCTCCTATTTTTTGTTTCCCTAACGATTAGAGCACCAAAATATGGCTCTCTCGGAAGACATTGCTTCTTCCGATAACCTACTACTCCATGTTTCACATTCTTTCCCATCATCAAATACACAAACCAAGCAGAATTTGCATTTGTCCACCATAATAGAAAATACGAAATATAAAAGAGTTCAAAGTTAAAAAAAGAAGAAGAAGACGAGCAGAATCTAAAAGCACTTTTCACCTGAAACCCATGTGAAAAGATTCCTACACCACCAGGTTACTTACAAGTTTGTCTCCTGAGTCCACACCACACCCCTTGACTGTTCGTTTGATCCACAGCCCAGAAAACCAAGAACTGGAATCTTCCAAGCCCATGGTTTCTCTTTTTTCTTTATTAACCTCTCACAGATTCGGAGTTGATCTGTCCACCCCTTGCATGAGACGCCGACTCACTAATTGCCGACGGTTTATGACCAAAGTTTAATAAATAGTTCCTCTGGTCGTCATTGGTGTGACGCAGACTCGCACGTAAAAGCTCAGCGGGCATTTCCCTCTTTATCGCCAGCTCCAAAACATCCGCTGCACTCCCTTGGTTCTGTCCGCGGATTGTCTCATACTTGCTTCTGCAGTATTTGGTAAGAAGGTTGAAGAATTCATCAAATGAGGCTCTCCAGAGACCATCATTAGAATTCCCATGCATGACTCGAGGAACCACCACTACTTCAGCAGCTCTCTCAAGAAGAGATATCAAGACAACTGAAGCACCATCCCCAGCAGAACTTCCAATAGGACGCAGAGGTGGCTGCTCTGAAGAACAAACTACAGCTGCAAGGCAAGCACTCAGTGCTCGAAGGTCCATGGCTTGAACGCAAACTGTGACTGCTTTGGCAAGATTAGATATCGTCTCTGCTGCTAGAGTATCTGAAGGCAGGCCGCCGAACAGAAATCTCAAGTGGCGGAATATAGCCATACAGACAACTCGAGCAATCTCAGTACCTGGAACTATAAGTTGTAGATACTTTGTAACCAATTTTCGACCCTTGGGGAGAGTCGCTATACGTAGAAAGACAATATCATCCTTAGCAGTCATCCCGGATTTCTGACCGGTTTTGCTGAACGGATCAGCAAGTTGAAGTGCTGTCGCTAATCCTTCTAGCAGGATCTGCCGCTTTCTCTTGAGTTGGGCACCTCCGTCCTGGGGTCTTGTGTTTTGGAGAGTTCTGTCAATGTCAACTATGTCAATAAGAACTCCAAGAGCATCTTCAATTGTAACCCTAGCTGCAACGAGAGGTTCCTGTTCCAAATGTTTTCCTGAGCCCTTATGATCCCCGCTTCCATCGTTAAAACCAGGAGAAGAGTCAACCTCGAGCAAGGCATGTGGCCTGCGGACAGAAGGAAGTGTAATCTTACCAAGAGCATCTACATGAACTTGTGGATGCTGTTCAGAACTATTACGGGACCGAGGCTGGTGGTCCTTCAACTGAGCAGGATAGAAGTGAGAGATTGCTTTAGATCCGGCAGACTTCTTGGCAAGCTTAGCTTGGTGGTAATAATCATTGACATAGGGATCATTGCTGTGTGAATTGGAATGCTGCATCTTGAGTATACCCTCTATTTCTTCTGAAGTCATGTGCTTTGATCTAAACTGCAGTCCACTTTCACTTTTCTGACTAGCTGCGTCTGACGCCTGTTGAGAGAGGCCTCTGTTCTTTCGACTTCTATGAGATGACTTATGTTTGTGTTCCCTAACTTCACCAACCCCAAAAGGGACTTTACGTGATGGCGAAGGATAGGAACTATACAGTTGGGACTGTAGCGCCGCAAGTTGAGCATACGATTGTCTCTGCTGGAGGGCGAGCAAATGTTGCGACATAATAGCATTTCGAGGAGGCAATTGTTGATGCTGCTGTTGCACCAGATTATGTAATAAACCAGAATGATCTCCGTGTAGAAGACCAGGATCAGTGACCCAATGAGGTTGCACCATGTTACCAAGCGTAGGACCGCATGAGGCATATCTAGCCAAATTACCACCATAGTGGGGCCCTTGCGACAATCCTGAAAGATGAAAACCAGAATTTGACAGTGGGGAAGGTGCAGAATAAGTCAACTGAGAACCACCAGGAAGAGAAGGAGCACGATGGAGATTTCCGGGTGACGCCTGTGGAGATCTGCTACCAGACGGGGGAAAGGAGGTAAAATTTGATTCTGGTAAAATTATCGGTTCACTATTGTAGTGCTGCAGCTGCGGTTGCTGCTGAGGATAGGAAGATGTCCTGTACAAAGGTTTTGAATGAGCAAATGATTGTGGCTGTGAGGACCATCTCTTAGCTTCTTGATCTTGTTCGTCCAACCAGCTTGTGAGCTCTGCATCATGTGTCCAATCGGTAGCAGAAGAACCTAGAAGATAGAATTCAGTCAGAAAAAAGCTAATCGTGGAAATAATAGCTCGAAACAGGTAATTTGATATTTCAAGTACTGAATTTGCAACTTAAAATGACCACATAATTTTTTCAACTAACACAACTTCTATCTACAATCCAACAATTCACCTCAATAAAACGGACCAGGTCACAATATGTGGACTCAGAAAGGAGTTAATAGAAGCTATACTAAGTAAAAAAGCTACTGATTACTCAAGCTCAGCTGCCGGCTTCGTAAAAAAACGGGAAGAGAAAAGGAAACTGAAGAACAAGAAATATACCAGGAGAAAAAATAATACTAAAGTTATACAGTAGTAACCAAGTTAGGAATTCAACTCACTCTCTCTTGAAAAGGATCCTGATCCTCTATCACCAATAACTCCCGGGTGTTTGGGTCCGGTAACAACTCTGTTTAACTACACAAAAGAGAATATATAGATTTAAAATTACTGACAACAAGTCAAAACTAAAAGAAGAAGCTGAAAAAAAGCAACAAGCATTATGCTCTTCGCTCTTATTATTTGGAGGAAGTAGTTACTTTCGTTAGCTTTCCAGGATAAACAGAAGATGATTGATTATCAGTTCATCAAATGCAACCATGACATGGTAGGTAAGATATTAAGATTGTCATAATAGTGTTTGTAAATAATGCTAACCTTTGCGAAAGTTGTCGCAAGATCATCCATGTCGGATAGTGATCCTAAACCTGCCCCCTGGAACCAACATGCATATCTATTAGTAAAACATCTGCAACCATTTTTCACTACATGCATCATTATCAAGATGTTAGCTTTCAACAGAGAAAGCATGTTACCTCTCCTTTATCAAACAAGTGATACTCATCATCATCAGCATGTCCAAGAACAGGAGCGATCACTCCATCATCGTCCAGACCCCCAATTTCCATATCATCCAGATTCTGACCAAAAAACTCATATTGTGATGCATCGAAGAGTGTACTGTTTTTATCTGCAGATACAAAAACAGCTGCTTCAGAATCCAACATTACAAACACATGACCATAAAAATCTGAACTTTCAATTCAATGGATAACATAACATCTCTGAAGACAAGTTTCTTAGTATCCAAATTGGCATTGGAACACAACATCGATAACTAAAGCAAACCCATAAATCTTCAAAGTTAATTCAGTAAAAGAAACATAAGATCCCATTAGAACACAAAGCAAAGAGAAATTAAAGACGCTTATAGCTCAGTGACCTAAATCATACATTAGCATAAATCTCCTCCCTTTATATGCTTAAACAAACCAAGCAATACACAAAAACAGATCCAAAATCAGCTATAAGCAGAAAAAAATCACAAAGAGAACGAAAGAAACATCCTTTGAGAAGAAGACTGACCTAAGGAAGAAGCGCGAACAAAGTTATACAAATCCCTTGAATCAGATCTCTCCATGATCAAAGAGGTTTCGAAAAAACGAAACTTTAGAGGTAAGAGAAGATGACAGAAGAGGACATAAGAGAATCCTCTTTCCCTAGGGTTTCAGATAGGTGGTACTTTGTGAAGGAGACAGAGAGATAAAACAACCAAAATTTGAGAAATTTTGAGGTGGGTAAGTGAAATCAGCAGAGATTGCTGCTAGGGTTTTCGAATTGATAAAAACAAAAAACGCAAGTAAAAGTTGAAGAAGGAAATCTAAAACTCTCTCCGCGACAAAAAAGAGAGAGCGAGAAGGGTAATGAAGAGAAGGAAGAAGAAAGCAATGGCCTTTATTTTTTCTTGTTCTGTTTCCTTCGCCGTGTGTAACATCGACACATGACCTGACCTTTGCCAAACCAAATAAAAATCCAAACTTTTTTTCTTTCTTTTTCCTATTTTGTTACTTGATAATAAAATTAGTCTTAAATCATTTAAGTGCTTGTTGAAAAAAAAATCATTAAATGGTAAAAACAAAATTTTAAATCCAACATATTTACTAAAATTAATTATAAGAAAATTAAAAGTTAATATATGTAAATTTTGTTGCATAAAATATCTTAAGATTTTCAATTTTTGATTTTTTCATATACTACATGCACTGCCTAAATGATATGCTTATACGAGTCCAAGAAAAAAGTGTGAAATGCTTTATGTTCGATCCTACTGATTCTTTTATTCTTGAGGTTAAGACCCATTACTTTACTTGTTCCAAACTCAACCAAAATCAATTTTTAAAATATTGAAAAAGACATAGACTTTATTTATATATATCAAATCAAATTATATATATAACTCAACGACACGTTTACTTGGTCCATGTGACTGTTTTTCATCCCGGTCGGTTCAAATTGATCTCATTATGGTCCATTTTTTAAAATATCACAACCAATATTTTGATGATGAGATTGTTTGATGATGATAGTTGTATTTTCGTTATGATTCATCATTTCCAAGTAAACTTACGGGAAAAAGTCAATAGAAATGATTAATAAAGGTATTTAAAATAATATATATATGTTTACTCTTTTTCTTTTACAATGATAAGCATACAACAAAGTAAGGTTATTGCAAAGTTCACACACAAATTTGAGGAAAGTAGTATACATTGGAGATGAACTTAAATCCAATACTAGAAGAGCCAATGCTTCCTTCTGGGTTTTCTTGTTGGGACATCTGGAAGAGCAAGAACTACTCAGATTGAGAATCAGAAGCCATGGAGATGATTAGTGAATGATAATAAGTTACTTAAAAAGCAGAGTTGAATGCAGGAAACTGTGTTTTACCTCCGTTAGCGTATAGCGAATTGTAATGCACTTCACTCCAGAAGCTAAGCCAAGCCTCTGCAGAACAGTAGAAGGATTCAAACAAGACGGTAAGGACCGAGTAAAGTTGGCTTAGTTAGAGAGAAAAGGAAGAAAGAGAGGCTTTGTACCTCTAAGAGGGTTTTTGTTGTGAGGAAGAATCTCGATGTAGGATTGATCCCGAAAGGATGTGACTAAGCAGATCTTTGCTTCGAACTACAGTAATGCTGAGTCAGCAGCCAGTCATTCAAGTAAAAAAGAACGAAATGTGAGCGAATAAAAGGTCAAATTTGCGATGATTCCTCAAAATGCAGTTGCTCAATAGAAGATCTGATCTTTAAGGTATGTTTGTAAGAATTTTGTAGTCTATAATAATAAACTCAAAAGATGGTATCTCTTCTAAAACTTACTCGATCTGCAGCAGCTTGAAGAGTAACATGATCTCCCCATTCACCATGTCTATTCGCATCCAAAATGCATCAGCAAAAAGAATGAATCAGAGAATAATTTATCACTCGTTGACACAATATCAAAAAGAAAAATGTCTCACTTTTTCATCTTCCTGGTGTAGTGTCTGTATTTCATTGGCACATATTCTTCGTATAACTTCCGTTGTTGTTTTAACTAAAAAAATGCACATGCTAAGTTAGAATAATTGCAGTAAACTATTAAGTAGTATCTGGCCTAAACTAAGGAAATTGGTGTTGTGATGGGAACTTCAGGAAATGAGCTAACTGCTAAAGCCGAGAAAAAAAGTTTCAGAGATTGAACGCCAGTCAACAGAGACAGGAAAGACAGCTTGAGGGGTGTTTCTGAGGAATTTTCAGAAGAAGCAAGAGTTTATGAAATAGACCCAGTCTATATAATTAAACACATTCATCCCTGAAGGCACTGACTAAAGAATTAGACATTCTTCCCAGAACAGATCTATAAATTTGTGAACAAGAAACAGAGTTGCATTATGGTTCTCAGACAGTACCTGCTTTACAACATGCTTCCTTACATGTTTATGGTAATCTGCATTCCGGAAAAGCTGGTCTGCTAAAGCTCGAAACTGGCAAACAAGTATAACATATGATATGACAGATAAAATCACTACAAAATCTTTTGAAGAGTCCACACAAGGTCTATATAGATGTTGTTCCTTTCAACGTACCTGGCAATTTCCATCTCCCTCCATTTGTAATTCGGCTAACCCATATGTAGCCAACCTGGAAAAAAAAAGAGAGACCATCATAAATGATTTAGACGAAAAGTTCAAAACGGATGTTCTAGAGCTATATATATTCAAAGCACCTAGTTTTTTCTGTCTAAGCTTTTTGGCAAATGAATAATCAAATCAGCATCAAATGAAGAATGCAATCAAGGTAATAAAACATGAAGACACGAAAGAAAACATGGATAAGAAGATAAGAACCTCCCAGAGAGCAGCTCATGGTCTAATGTTGCATCATTTATATCGGGTATTTCCCTGTTAACCCGAGGAGTATGCTGCCAATACGAAATTCCACAGGATACAAAGCAAAAAGTTACTCCCAAGTATAGGATATTCAAAGAATTTGCACTAATAGACACTAACATTAACAGTAAGTAGCACACATCCAAGCCTATATACATATGGAAATTAGTTAAAAGATGTTTATCATACTGGGATAGAATCCAAATGAGATAATCTCTTCCCAAGCTTGCCTTCTCTTCTTAAGCTCTCATCTTCTGCTAATATACGTGCAATGGTTTGATCATCATCTGTATCCGCCACACTGCTACTAAAACTCGAGTTAGAGCTCGCACTTGTACTGCCGCTTGCTCTTGCACTTGTACTTGCACTTGCAAATGGATTCCTATTGTTTTCATCCATTGTATCTGGACCCTATACTAAATACAACCTAGGAAGCAAGACAAAGAGTATCTCTTTAAAAGGATAACCATAATCTTGAGAAACTAGTATCAATCCAATACCATTAACCAACCAAATCCAATACCATTATCACCTAACATGTTGTAATCTGTAACAAAAGAAGACAACTTTTGATTCAATCACACAAAATTACAGTAACCAAGATCAAAGATCACACTCATTCAATAACCCAAAACAATCTCAATTCCCACCAACGATCTTGAAATGTTGCCCACTACTAGAAACGTAATTCTCCAAGATTTAAAACCCTTAAATCTGAGCATATAAAATCAACAAAAGTTTCATATAATTACCAACAAAATTGGGTTGCTTGACTTGGCAAGCTCAATTTTTCCCAAATCGATCAGCCAAAGCAAGAGGAAGAGAGAAATCGTTGAAGAAAAGAAAGAGACACCTAAGAGATAGAGAGACGTCAGCGACGAAAGAAGCTAAAAAGGTTTCTTTTTTTCCGATGCGATTGATTACTGCAGACAAAAAAATGGATACTTTCGTTGGTCTCAGAGATGTTTTCTTCTTCGTCAGATTTCCTCAAGACTTCATTTTTTTTTTTCTTCTTCTTTGGCGGTCAAAGAAAACGTCACCTTTGCGTGTCGTTTAATTATTTTTGTCCGCGTTTCGTTTTAATTATTTTCAGCTAATCCTTTTTTATTTGTGTGTAAGAAGAATATTATTGCTTTATTAGTGTATTTTTTTCTGCAAAATAAACGGCCTTAAAAGTAATGAAAATTCTTTATATATTAAAAGAAAAAGTACAAAGAAAAGATTATAAAATTAATAGTTAATTATCAGATAAAATTAGTTATTAATATGTTATTTTATCATTATGTTTAATATACATTTTCTTGTTTGATAAATCAATGATGCGTTAAATAAACTAGACAATCTATAAAATAAACTAGACAATTAATCTATAAATCACACATTTATGATGTTTACAAAAAACTGATTAACTTAAATCCTTAGAAAACTTAAAACTTTTCACCTCACCAAAAAAAAAAAAAAAAAACTTAAAACTTTCACTTGTAGTGTATATGAGCGAATATTGGCCAATCTTTTAAATACAAGATAATTGGCTATGGTATAACTACAATCTAATATAATATATTTATGATTATATAAAGGCGTATGAGGAAAACGTTGTGCAAGACAATGTCGCAATTTTTTCGCTTAATTTGTCAACTACTTTTAATTCGTTCAACTTAAAGATGATTGACATGCGTGCACCATATAAGACCAGATCAACTTATCTATTTTGATTCTTGATATATGAATACTGATGGCTCTCCAAAGAAATTTGTATCCATTTAAAAATATATATTTATTGGTCACTAGAGTCAAATATATTCGTTAATATGGTTAAAATATGTTCCCACAGTACTCATAAAGTATTATTAAAAAAAATTTTTATGGGCTTGTAATACTTTAAAAATATCACCTATGGACTTGTAATACTCTAAAAATATCACCTACTAGATGTTAACCCGCGGTACACCGCGGGTCTATATTTTTATTAGAAAAATTTATTATGTTTTGTTTTAAGATACTCTATAGATATATATTATTGTTTTGTTTAATTTAAATGTATAATATACCGTGAGACGAAATTTTATAGATAGACGTAGTATAAAAATAATAGATTCAATTGTATGATTTTGAATAAGATGCTGATTTAACCCGTTTTATACTGATTTTACTCGCGGTATACCGTATGCTAAATTTTAAATAATAAAATGAGGATTTAATATGTGTTATAGCGATGTATTAGTGATATTTTAAATTTATATTAATATCAATCCTAACCAAACCCGTGTCATACAATTCGTCCCGTAATATTTAAAATATTTTATAAAAACTCAAAAACCATAGCTAAATGGGCAAACAAAAGCCAAAAAATTTAAATATATCAATTAGAAATATTTGAATTATAAATTTTTGAATTAGAAATTTTTGAATTTAATTAGAAAAGATTGCTCCATAATTTTAAATCTTACGTATTTAATTTATTTATGAAGATTTGATATTTGAATTTATTTGAGAACATTACTTATTTTTAGCAATTTCAGAAAAAGACATGGGTTAAAGCTTGAACTGATCCGATAATTAAGGTCTGAATTAATAGTTTTGCACCGGCCTTGTTATTTTATTTGTATTTTCTAATTATTTTATCACTATTCAAACCTTAATGATCCATGTAATTACCACTAACCTATTATTGTTATATAATCACAAATATTAAAAATAATATGTTTAGAACTGCCATGAAAAAAAATTTAAGTATGCAACTTTCATTAGTTCACATAATGAAAAAATAAACACATAGAGTATTAGAACCCAATAAAAAAAATCATGTCTACCAATTTTGTAAAGACCTACATAACCCAATTTGTTTTTATTCAACTCTCTCATATACCCAAAATGAAAAACTTAGAAACGGAAAGTTCAAACTCAATCATCGGTGGTTTAGCAGATGAAGTCACCGTCGTTAACGGTCAAAGTAACGGCTCCGTCGATCTGAGCCTTGTTTCTTCAAAGCTGCAGCAAAACGCATGGATCTACTCTCTGTGTAGCGTATCAAGGAGTTCCCGGCGTGTATTTTGAAGCTACCACTGGAAAAGCATATCCGAAATCTGAAGATATTCGGTGTGATCAATTCGATGTTGCGTTTCAGGCGGTGGAGCTTTGGATCGCTGATCGTCTTGTTTTGCCAATCGAAACCTAAAGAATTACGATCTCCTCCTCGTCACCATCTTCACATCGTCGACGAGGTTTAGATCCCGGTTCACCACTGTCTCCTAGCTCTTCCCGGAGTCCGTACAGATTGCATCACGTCTGCGATTTCTCATTTTCTATAAAACTGGTGAGTTTTTATTAGACTAATTAATGAAAGGTATTTATATTGTTTTGAGAATACTATAGGGTTTTGGATGGGTGAGTTCCTAAAATCTTGCTGATCAAGTACACAATATCATCAAAATCTTTTATTTTTGGAATTGAATAATTTTCTTGCAAATCTCGAAAAAAAAAGAAATATAGGAAAGATAATTATGAGTAATTATTTGGGATGACAGCCAATGGTAGAGATTTAGAAGGAAAGCGAGAGATTTTTGGCAACAATTTTTGAACGTAACATCTTTGATCTGGGAGAGATTTTTGGAATATGCTTATACCAAAATATATGTGTAATTATCTACATTAATGACGGGTTTTTTTAGATTTCCTTAAATGTCTTATCCAAGATCCGGATATAGTAAAACCGAGTAAAACCCGGATCCAAATTATTAAAAGCAAAAAACCCTGCAAAAATATATATGTAGATTGTTATTTTGATTTTAAATTTATTGCAATTTAAATGGGCAATTGCCTATATTTAATCTGTTATTGTAAAAGAAAAATGACATAGCTTATTATTAGAATATTAAACAAATTTATTAACATAATATATATATATATATACTGTTAAAAAAATAAATACGTTTTTTTCTTTATAATTTCATAATATATGTATATATTGTTAAAATCTGGACATTTATTATGAGCATAAATATAAAAACGATTTTCCATTAAAATCGGCTATTTATTAGGGTCATTAAGATGAAAGATATTAAGACAACATGGCTTCATTTATTAGTTTGAAATTAAGACAACATCCCTTAAATTGCTAATCCAAGATCCGAATAGACTAAAACCCGGGTCAAATCCGGATCCAAAAGAATTAAAGCAAAAAAGTACTATAAAAATGTATATGTAGATTAAAAATATACATGGTCTAAGAGCATGCACATAGTTGATACTCTATGAGTATCATTAACATTTTTTTAGTATTAATTTTAATGTTTGTTTATTGTTTGAGATTTTTTATGATACTGTTGATAAATTTGTTTACATTGGTGAAACTGGTTTAAGTATCATAAAAAAAAAAAATTATTTGCAAAATCAAAAATAAATATATAAAAACATAAGATTAGAAAATGTAATATTACAATCCAAAAAAACTTGGTTTCCTTTCAAAAATAAAGTATAAACTGATCAGTATACCTAAGAAACAGAACCAAGAACAATTTCAAACCAAATAAACATTAGTACATTCAAACTATAGAACACAGAAGTCGTCCCACTTTGTAGGAGGCTTAGGCCATGGAATCTGGGAAAAAAGGAGAGGGTTAGCATACTTTAGTACATTCAGAAAATAAGAGATGAGCTAAAATATGAACATGTTCTAGTCTTTTGGATAAGCTCATACAAGAAATCACTCGTTTGCATTTCAAACTGGTTATATCCATGTGGTGCATGAAAATGGAGAAAGTGGAAAATAAAAGGAAGATCTTACATGTTTCTCTCTACAACATAACCAAAGTAAAGTCATCATAAGATTCTAACATTCTCACCAAAACATTACTTCTTGAGTCAGGGAACTTACTTGTTGAGTCTTGGAACTGCACTCGATATAAGCAGCTGCACCAATTTGCTTTCTCAGTTCCTCTCCCTATATCCACAAGTCATAAGCTTGAGAAAGCGTTTCAAGTCTAAAAGATTCATTTTCAAAACAAAACCTATAGCGAAATTACACATATATACCTGACTAGATGTAAAAAAAAATCCGGGTTTCTTTACCCACTTAACTCCTCTAATTTGTCTCATGGTGACGAAGAATATCTTCCACAACTCCTTAAAACCTACTCACTATTTGATTCTCATCCATCAGCCAACTAAAATTTGCATAAACCCAATCCGTTTTTCTCTTTGGCAATTTATCAAACACCTTGTGTGCGCTCAGCAAAACCAAGAAACTTTGCAGCCATAAACCCATTCTTATCAAACCCAATCAAACAAATCTATTTCTTGATTCCAATCCTATGAATCTAAACCAACAACCTTGTATTTCTCAAGCTATAACACGACGTCCCTTCATATTTTTCTCGGATGAAAGAACAGAACATTACCGTGGACGATGGAGAAGCTTGAAGTTCAGTCCATCATCGTTAAGCACAAGCTTGATGTTCTGCAATGTCTATAAGTGGTTCCAGACACGAGAACAACAAGACCTGGCTCAAGAAAAGAAACAAACGTTACAGAATTCTCAACATAGAAACAATGGAATTTTTTGCGAGTGAGATAAGGATGCCTTATTTTGGTCATGGAAAAGCTTATTTCATCGGTGATATCGTTCTCAAGCTGCAGCAAATTGTCCTCCATGAATGAAACTGAGACTAAAGTAACTAGAGATCCAATCGCAGCAACAACAACTGCTTCTTCCTCCTCTGTTATTCCTAACCGAAGCAGCTCCGTCGCTCACAGGGAGATTGGTTTGGTACTGCGATTCTCCACGGCGACAGATCTACGTCGTACCGGCCGGAGCTGAGAAGAAATCGGCAAATTGCCGTGAGAGAGGAGAGAAAAAATCGAGAGAGAGTAAATGATTTTTTTTTTTCTCTTCTGTCGGCAAAAAAATTTTCTGCGACCAATCACGCCCTGCCACGTCACATGATACCCAGTATCATGAGTTTCACTGGGATGATACGGATCAGACCCATAAAACATGTTTGGTCTATTTAAAAATAATAAATTGGCTTATGATACTCTTAAAAGTTCTCCTATGTACATGGTCTAAGGCTTCATACCAAATATTTCACCAAATAAAAACTTCAACAGTCGAATCAAAACATCATTGATTCAAATAAAAACCTTACATTTTCACGTAATTATTTTGAAGTGGAACAATGAAAATGTAAACATTATGGTACTACTTCGCTCGTCTATTTTATTTCACTTTTAAAAAGTGTAAAATTCATTTCCGAATTCAAACGAGCTTCATTCCCCATTGCTTTATCTCTCAACTTCTTCAATCTTTCACCCATATTTTGATCCTCCATTACTTTCCTTAGCCCATCTTCAACCTCCTTCTCTCCAAACCCGCTCAATCTCACCCCAATTTTCCACACGTCCACGATATATTTACAATTCACAAACTGGTCTCCGGCCACGGGATAACATAGTAGCCTACGAGAACTTGCCACCGCCTATTGTACAAGCAATGAATCAAAATTAAACACACATTGTATTTATATAATAGGTACCAAAATCATATAATACATGTTAGATGATTATACAATACTAGTGTATGTACCTCCATGGTCGAGTTCCAGCCACAATGAGTCACGTAACATCCCACAGAATTGTTTTTAAGAATTTCAAGTTGCGGTGCCCACGAGACGATCCTTCCTTGGTTTTTGGTAATTGTGACTCTATGCACGAACCCTGGTGGTAGTCCCTCCTGCCACACCCGGTTTAGTGCCCAAAGAAAAGGTCTCCCTGAAGCTTCTAACGCCAATGCCAATGTTTGAATATTTGATTCTCCTATAGGAGAAACCCAACTTCCAAATGATATATAAATGACTGAGTTTGGATTTTGTTCTTGAAGCCAACCAAGACAAGAAATGTCTTCTTCCCAAAAACTAGTCTTGGTTATAGTTATATTATTTGTTGCTTCTTGGTTATGCAATGGACCTACGTGAAGGATTTGAGGGTTTTGACCATTGTTTTCTTTGTTGAAATCTTTAGATATTTTGTAGGATGCTTTGTGGTTGTTGACATCATCATATTCATCTTTAAAGGAGTTTGCCAATATCCAACGGAGACTTTTTGTTCGTTCTAGAGTTCTTTGCCAGAACTTGAATCGATTTTTATGAGCTTTCGGAGTTCCGATCAGCCACGGTAGATCTTCTGCGGATAGGAGCGGTTGTTCTGGCAGGACTATTGGTTTTTCTAGTTGACGAGGACAGCCTGCACACCAATGTTACAACTGTCATTAATATGCAATAATGTGTAGTAACCATAAAAATATGACGAAAGGAAATAAAATAACAAAGGAAATCAAAATATGTTCTCAAGTTAGTTTGGAAAATTGCTTCATCAAATTAATGAGACTAGTGATGGGTGTTTCTTGTTCATATGGTTGGATTCATGGTTCCCACTAAAAATTGTCAAGCCACTAAAAGTTTTACTTGACAATTTTCATGTTGTATATATGTATGTATATATATATAATATCATTGAATGATCCAATAATAAAACTCTTTTTTGAGTAGTCACTTAAGACTTTGTAACTTGCACTTTCATTTCTTTATCATCGCATTCCAATGATTGCATTTTCTGGGTAACCATATACTCCCTCCGTTTCGTTTTAGTTGTCGTTTAAGATTTTTTCACACAAATTAAGAAAAACATTAAATTTTATGTTTACCCTTTATTAATGTATTTTATAAAAAAATTCATTGCCTAAAACATTAAAACAGTAGAGATAAAACTGGAATTTTTACAAAACATTTGCATTGAAAACGTAAAACGACAACTATTATGAAACATAATTTAGATCATAAAACGACAACTAAACTGAAACATAGAGAGTAATATATAATCCAGTAATTATCAACTACAAATGTTCTGTTTAAAAACCTATGTTGAGTGACTAATTAAAAACCCTATATTGAACCCCAACGTGAGTGGACAACCAATTACCATGATATATTGTTCTTTTTATAATGGATCTACCGAAATATTGATGGCATTTATATTTTATGATTTATATGCATGCATGTGTAAAAATTAGAGTATTATTTTTTGTCAACCAAGAATAAAATTAGTACATTATACAATGATATGATCCAGCATAGTGTTAGGATAAAGAATTATAGAGTTGTTGTTTACAGCCCGGTCCTTGGATATTTGGGGCCTCAAGCATATTTCAATAATATAATTTTTTATTTAAAACTATTGTTAAAAATTTAAACAAAAACTATAGAAGACGAGATTTGAACTCAAGATTTGACACTAACTTATTAACTACATAACCACTAGGCTAAGCAAGTTTTTTTGTAATGTGGCCCTAAAAACTTTATTATATTTTGTGACCTAAAGCAGATGCTTTGCCTGCTTTATGGGTGGGCCGGACCTGGTTGTTTATGATCCGCTAAGTTATAAATCACAATAATATATTAAAAACAACGTGGTATGTGATTTAACCTTTGTATTTTTATTTTATTTTATTTTATTTTTTTTTAATATTTTTTTTAACCTTTGTATAAAAATAATGCAAACTACCTTTTTGGGAAACTAAGCCTGTCCGTACTAGCTCCGGTATTGCTTGGATCAAACGGTAAGCAGCGAACATCACCGGCCAGAATCCAGCGACCGGAACACCACACCGATCAGCCACTCCGATAGCCCACGAAGCCAGCAAATCAACCACGACACAAGCCACACCCAAGTCTTCTTCTAGTAGGAGCCGTTCGAGCTGAGAGGGCATGATGTTCTCCATCGAATTCTCTATCGAGAAGAAGTCCGAGGGAGGTGCGTCCGGACGATCTTGCCCGTCAGATAAGGCTAAGAACGTGATCCCAAGATCCACGTTAGTAGCCGAGATCCGACGGTGGATAGACTCGGGAGTCATAACGATAGGGGCGAATCCACGGCTAAGGAAAGCCGATGCAAGGTGGAGCATCGGAGTAACATGGCCTTGCGCAGGATAAGGGACGAATATTATCTTAGGCTTTTGTGTTACTTTCATATCTTTTTCTTTTCTCTTCCTATATTTTTGAGTTTTGGTATAGTGTGCTTATGTTATGTGTTATATAACAAGGAAGATGAATGGCTACAGAATTCTTAATTTAATTGTTTTCTTCACACCATGCATGTGCTCAGTGCCGGTCCGAGCATTTGTGAGGCCCTACACGAAAAATAAAATAATGTCCAATATATTTATAAGTTTTAGGGCTAAATTTTTTTTTTTGACCTATTTTTAGTAAATTATACAAAAATAATGATATTTTGAATATTATTACATTCAAATTTAATTGTTTGGGCCCTATTTTATTTATTTTTTTCGAAAAAACTTTAGTTTTTACTAAATATTTTCATTTTATGGGCCTTTTTACCAAAAAAAAAATAAAAAACCTTAAAAAAAAAAAAAAATTGTGGTGCCCCAAGCCACCGCTTGGGTGGCCTGTCCTGCGGGCCGGTCCTGCATGTGCTATATTGATCGACTCTAGCAATCCGTACATGCATGGAAATATGGATACACGTATAATCCACAGACCACAAATGAATATATATATTTTTTTTTTTGTCAAACACAAATGAATATTTGTTTTCATAGTTAAGCATAAAATATATGTAATTATTTAGAAAATGGTGACTCAAACACAATAATATTGTGAGGAAGACTGCTACTTCCTCATTTTTCTAGAAGCGCAGAATTTATATA
>NW_003302553.1:9898311-9921657 GCF_000004255.2 Arabidopsis lyrata subsp. lyrata | reverse complement strand
TATATATATATATATATATATATATATATGCACACACACACATAGATAATGTGAACTGGTAATTTGCTGGAACAGGATACGGTGGCTGCTTTAAAAATGCTTGTATAGTTGTATCAAATGTAAATCATGCTCTAAATCGAATATAAAAACATTGAGTAATGTCAGTAGTCGCATGAAGTCAATGACTCGATCGTAGTCAACTATCCTCGAAAGCATAGAGAAGTAGAGGGCATGTTGATACCAGCGATCCTCCAAAAAATATTCCACTATGGATGTCAGAACCAGTTTACCATGAATTTCCAACCATAGATCTATAACTACAAGCAAAACTAACTATGCATATTAACTGATAATAAATGTTTTCTTAAATGATAAATAATTTAAAGTACAAAGTTTAACAGTTGATTTGCTGGATTAAGAGATCGAAAGCCGTTGACGAAGGAGATCCATATATACTATAGACAAGGCTTACCACTATTCCTGAAATGTTCAAAGATCCCACGTGGTTTGATAGGTTTTAAAGACAGGTCCATCTCGATTTATATATATGTGCTTCGTATATTATAAATTAAAAACCATTATTATATGTGAAAAAAAATGTTTGGCCGCATAACTCAAAAGGTTTTCTAACTCTTAAACTTTTAAAAACTAGATTTGTGACCCCGCGCAATGCGCGGGATTTTACTTATAAACTATTAACAATATAAGACGTGAATATAAATATATATATTGAATTTTAAAAGATAAATCTATAATGACATAAACCTATTTAATTATGAATGATATATAACATAGATTTTATTGAGAATAATGTTTCTCTTGAAAAAAACCAACAAATTTTTAGGTAACACATGGTAAAAAATTAGTTGAAAAAATTCAGAGAAATATAATACAATCTCGACCATGTCATGTTCATACATCTTTTTGAATTTAGTCAATTTCTCTTGAAATTATTTCGCTGTCATTTTATTCGTCATATTCTAATATGCAGTCGTCCACCTCGCGACATTTTATCTCTTTTCACGTTCTTTTCGTTAAAATAATTGATTAAATTTTTGATTCATTATAAACTTATATTAAAATTATATTCTCTTTATCTATTTCATTTTTATATTTTATTTTTTCTTGTCTATTATAAAATGTTCTTTTTCCTACATATTAAATTTTATATTTGGATTCTTCCTATTCTCATACATTGCATTTTCCATGAAACATTGCACTCTAACGTTATTGTTTAAAGAAATCTTGTATCTAATTGTACTTTTAAATCACAATTCTTTCCTTAAATATATTATACAATTTTATATATATTTTATCTTGATTTTGGATACATACTTTTTTCTTGAAAAATAGATATTCTTATTTCGTGTAATCTAAATTCTATAGTTTACTATCATATAAAATTTTTTAATCTAAATATTTTATAACTCTTGAAAAGGTTAATGTCTTTCTAGCGTGATAACATATTTTTTTGTTTTCTACTTCTCATATATAAATTATATGTATTTGAAAATTATCTATATGCTTCTAATTTTTATTCATATTGTTATCTTATATATTTTTGTGCTGTGTTTTATTAATTCATTAACTTCTATTTTTGAATTATCTATTTGTATATTAACTTCTATTCACATATTTTTGTGTGTTATATTATATTACTTTTTATTTATATTAAAAAATGTTATTGTTTATGAAAAAATATTTTCTTTTATTAAAAGATGATAATATAAAAGTATGTGAAATTTTTTTTAATGTTTCTTCGTTTAATAAATAAATTGAGTGGAAGTTTTATAAAGTCATATATATAATTTAAATTTTGATATCAATCAAAACGATTTAAATGGCAATTTGGTTTGAAATGCACCTATTAAATGTATTGGGTAAGGGGTTCTAGTGCCTTGTCTGTGAATAATTTATTTATTCATGTGAACGAATCAAAAAAATGTTAGGTAAGCCTGCCAAAGCCAAACCAATACATTTTGAGAGACAGACCGATATAGGAACGCTAGCTACATGCATCTATATGGCTGAATCTGGCTGAATTGCTGAATCTGACTGGATATATTTGTGTTTTTCTATAGAATCTGGCTGAATAATTTAAACTTCAAATGGTAACTACGGAATCCGGCTGATTTTTTTTTTTAATAACTAATCAAATAAACTTTTAAAAAGTAACTAGAAAATTGTTTCACCGAAACCGAACTGAAACCGACGAAATAACCGAATGGATCATAAAATTCATTACCGAAAAATCGGAACCAAAATATTTTAGATATTTATATGAAACCAAAGTACACATATATATCCAAAATATTAGTTACTTTAATACCGAATAGTAAAAAAAAATCCTAATAATAAAACCCGAACCGGAATCAAATGGACACGAACCATAATAACCAAAAAAACTCAAAAATATTTGTAAAGTTTTTGGTTCCTAATCCGTTCTTGATTCAAAAAGCCGAAATACCTAAAACCGAACCGAACTTAAGCCGAAATTTTAAAATAACCGAATGGATACTAAACTCGAGAACTGAAATACCCGAAACCAAAAATTATAGAACCGACACCGAGCTAAAGACCCAAACATCCAAGACTATCCGCTATTAATTATCCATTTTAAAATCCACAAATTTTTTTTTTTTTTCCTAAAAACAAACTTCAAAATACATTATTCAAAAATACATATGGAAATTAACAAATGAAATGCATCTGTTGAAGGTTTGATTAATTTAATAAATAGAATAAAGTAGGACCATTATGACAGAACAACAAAAATTCAACAATAATTCCACGGTTACAAATGATGTAACATTAATATCTTCCACAAGAATTCCTCAACAATTCCACATAAAAGATGTTACCATTCACAGCCTTGGTGTTAGTCCGTACGTACATATATTTGGAAGGACACTCGCATTATATATTGATAAAAAAAAAACTGCATATGTCCTTTAGAGTTAGCTCTAAATTCTGTCCATTCAGAATAACCTAATACTCTTATGTTTTTGTTTCTGATAATAATATATGTAATCCATTATCAGTTTGATAATATTGAACAGCTTCGCTAACTATATATTTTCCCCTTAAATTTCTGATCAATGTGAAATTATAAATTCGACATCTCAAATCCTTGTCTCAAGATATTTGACAGTCTTCTCAGTTCTCATTATGCACCAGTGAAAAATATTGCTAGAGATAATAGTTTTTTGCAACATACATACATATATATATCCCTCCGTTCTTTTATAAGTGATGTTTTAGGAGAATGCATATACATTAAAAAATTATTTAATTTTTGTGTATTTCTAAACTAAAACATCATTTATTATCTAAACAATCAATAAAAAAATAATATACCGAATATAAATCGTCAAAACCAATAAAAAAGTAATTAATTTTGCATTGAAAATATTTACGTCATCTATTTAAAAACAAAATTAAAAGCTTAAAACATCACTTATAAAAGGAGAGAGTATATACTACTAATAAAAAGATTGATAAATGATCCAAAATACTCTTTAATAATAAATTGATATATATAGTCATAAAAAGGAATAGAAGACGAAAAAAATGTAATAATATAACTTTGTGATTTTTTCTTTAATTAGTTGATTTTGTTTCATTTGAAAAGTGGTATTTTTATTTTGTTTGAAAATCCAACTCGAAGGCAAATCAAATGAGGAAACATATGTAAAAAAGGAAGACTCATGTGATATTTTGGATACAATTGGTTTAAATAGTTAGTGAAAAGCAAGAAAGTCATCGAATAATTGTTTCAACTTTCAAACCCACCATAAATTCTTGACGCGTCTGTTTGTCTGTTATCTCTACAAATTTTCTTATACTATCAAAAACTCTATAAAAACAAATTTCCATTTGTAATGAAATTTGGATTAGATTCCAACTACTTTAAAGAACGCAAAGAAAATTAAAAACAGTGAAGTCACATATAAATCAAGTATCACGACACCACAAATTAATGTCAAGAAAACGCGAATATAGAGCTTCAGTGGTCCAATCCTATATGTATAAACTTATTCAAATTATATTTTTTTGGGTTTTAACTTCAAGTAATATATGAAAGTATATATAATCAATAGATACGTAATAACTATTTTTAAAACTTTAAAAATAAACAGCCGAACGAAAACCATTTGGGCAAGTTTGTAATATTGCCATCTCAGGTTACGCTTCTACCAGGGAAGTTCGATGCAGGGGAGTTCGATTCTAAGATTATCCCTTAAGAATACGACATCTTAACCTAATGTTTTATGCAATTATTTTACAAGACTTTTATAAATAAATAAATAAAGGGAGACTCACAAAAATGCCATTTTTCAATACTCATTTTCAAAAATGTCCCTTTTGGTTGTCCATTTTTAAAAATACCTCTTTTTATGTACAAAATGACTAAATTACCTTTCTTTTAATAAAAGATATCACAAATATATAAGGAAAACATGAGAATGCGCACACATCAAAATTACAAATTTGATTTTGTAAAAACTTGTAAAACCTTTAAAATACCTTGTAAAATATTCCCGTAAAAAATTTTCCTGCCAAAAAATTTTCCCGCCAAAATTTTTTTTTGCGGGAAAATTGATTCCGCAATTTTTTTGGCGGGAAAAATTTACAAGGTTTTTTACAGGGTATTTATAAGGTTTTACAATGTATTTTAAAAAGTTTTACAACGTATTTATAAGGTATTTATAAGATATTATAAGATTTTACAAACTATTTTATAAGGTTTTACAAGTTTTTTATAAGGTTTTACAAGTTATAAATACCTTATAAAATCTTATAAGTACTTTGTAAAACCTTTTAAAATACATTGTAAAACCTTACAAAACACTTGTAAATACTTTGTAAAACCTTTAAAATACCTTGTAAATTTTTCCCGCAAAATTTTTTTTTTGGCGGGAAAATTTTTTTAGAAAATTTTACAAGGTATTTTAAAAGTTTTACAAGTTTTTACAAGTGTTTTGGCGGGAAAATTGCGGGATCACTTTTCCCGCCAAAAAATATTTTGTATTTTGTGGACCTAATTTTGTTTCAAATAAAGGTAAAATGGTCATTAAAAATTAAAAAAGGGCAAACTTAAAAATAGACTCTCAAAGACATTTTTGAAAAAGGTATTGAAAAATGAGCATTTTTAACAATTTCTCATAAATAAAACTTAGGAAATTTAACTTATGTATCTACTGTGATATCTCAACCATCTTAATGAATGATACTCAATATTTTGATGTCACAAAATCCAAATTGAATTCTAGTAGTATAAAGATTATAATATTTTGGTGAATATAGATTAAAAGTTATTAGTGTTTTTCTATATACTGAGAAACTTCAAATAGTTGACGCGTAATTTAAGGACCAAAAGCTGATCAATGCTTTTTTTTTTTTAAAGTATTTTGTAAATGAGTTTGATGTTTATTGTTCAAACACATCGTCTGTATTTTAGATGTCAAAGACAAAAAATGATAAAATTAAAGTTTTTTTTTTTAAGAAAATTATTAACATTTTGATGCAAACATATATATCAGATAATCCGGTGTTAGTACTTAATTTGTAGCTTTACTCGTATATCAAACTCAGGAATCAGGATCAAATAAATTTGATCATATTATATATTCTCACTAACAAAACTAATAAATATATCTGTATAATACTTAAAAAACTTTGAATAAAATTCAAAATGTATAAATATATATCATAATTGCTAAAATATTACTATAAGATTCTAAATACTAAAAACTTTCATATATAGCGTACTTAATTGAATTCAACCACTCCAATAATCTTCAGATGTTCAAACCTGCTTTTCTCGTCCGCATCTTCATAATCTCTATTTATATATCATCCATCACCAAACCTCTCTAATTATTTTTATAAAAACTTTCATAATATTCGTCTTCTTTAAATTATAACCACAACACTTTCTCCTCTTCATAATCCTCATCTCCTCACTTTGTCACTAAATCAGAATGAATCCATCCGAGCAAAATCACTTTTCCGGTAATTATTCAATTATTTGTTTTAATCAAGATCGATATCCGACGTATATTGAACAATAATATGATAAGTTAATAATCTTTTTTTGGCCACAGTGGAAAAACCTTCACAAACTTCGTCGGGGCCGTACACAAGCCCACCACCGATTGGTTATCCGACCAGAGATGCGATGGTTGGTGACCCCCCTGCCGCTTCAGTGGAGACGAAGTCCAAGGGCGATGGTTTTTGGAAAGGATGGTATGTTTTTCTTTCATTTTACTCTCATCATGCATCATATATAATTATATATAGATCATGGTTCTAATTATCCGTTTTGCAAGATATTCATACTACGCTCTTATTTTATTTCTAATGATCTATCAGTGTAGGGTTTCATGTGTGTTTCTCCGTTTTGCTCGATTATTTAAATCTTTAACTCGTCATCAGACAATAATTTTTGAGACTATAGTATATTTATTAAAAAAATTATGGAGTATCTCTAATTCGACTCAAACGTAACTATTGGTTTTGTACTGTAATTTTTTTGGTAGAATGAGAAACTGTCAAATCAAGTGTTGGAAAAAAATTGGGTCAACATTTTATAGTTAAGCTTTGTTTTTTTCAACATTTTAGTTGGGATTAAAAGAAAATTATGGTGTATGTGTGTGTGTTTTTTTGATAACTAGTGTTTTCTTGCAAATTTTTGTTTGTTTTAAATTCACCCTTGACTCACATTTTTTATTTCCTTTCATTGACAAAAGATACAAATTAAATAAAAATCCAACTTCAGAGTTGTCAGCTAAAAGTTTGTTTTACCAGCTGAACAACTAAAAATAAATTAAACCATGGGATATTACGTACGTTGCCAAAATTCTTTTTCTTTATTTAAAGTTTTTCAGAAAATGTTTTTTTTTTTTTTTGGTACAAATTTTCAGAAAATGTTACTACTTTAAATATTGAATTTAAACCCATATCTTCCCTAGTCCCTACATAAGAATGGTATTGGTACGTAACAGTTAATATATGTGGTTTTGTCTTTTGGCAGTTGTGCTGCCATATGCTGCTGTTGTGTCCTGGATGCATGTTTCTGAGACTTCGGAGTTAACGATTTCATGCAAATTATTGCTGTAATAAAATAGTATTTGATGCTAGTTATGTTACCTACTCTCTGTTTGGAATATACTATGTGGATGGTTGTTATTTGTTGTTATGTTTTATTATTGTAAGTGATTATATATATTCCATTGAATTGGTTTGTTGAATAGATCCATCGATGATCGCATCATCAGTAAGAAACGATAGGATGTGTTTCAGTTCCTCACGCATTAATGGTAATTTGAAGAGTTGTGAATGGGTTACCCAAATAGAATTAATTAGGTGGGATAATGTTTTTTTTTTTTTTTTTTTCTCTTTCTTTCTTGACCAATCAAAAAGAAAATACAGTAGTAGAAAAGCGAAAACCCAATAACAAAATCAGATTTCTCTAGAAAGCAACATATGCTACTTGTTATATATACTGCAGAAATCTTAAATATAGAAGTTCTAAATCATGCATATAGATATCAAACGAGATATGTCAACGGGATACTTGTTATATATAGGATATAATTCATGATAAAACCATATATTTTCAAGCTGAATGATTAGATGTATTAATTAAATTGCTTCACGTTTTTATGTTTGTGGAAGTTAGAGAAACATTCAGTTCATTTTCAAATAAAGTGCCAATTAGCTCCTAATTATTTGGGAAGTTAAAAGTAACAAGTAATAATGTATTGGCTAATCAAAAGTATTGTATGCTTACATTTCCCGTTTGATATATATACATGCATTGTAACACCCCCTCCCACATTATTGGGTCAATTTATTTTGACATAATGATACAAGCCCAATAAAGCCCAATAACTCCTAACAACTAGAGTTTGGTGTTTGTATGTGTATGTGTAGAAGCATAAAGATCTCTCTCTTCATTTAGAAATGCCGTCAAGAGAAGAATAGAGAGAGAGACAGAGAGAGAGAGAAAGGAGAATTGTAGCAAAGGCAACGTGATCACCACCGGAGCTTCACGTAGTCACCGTCGTTCACTTCTCCCACCGGAATCGATGGCGAAGGAGACAGATCATTCCACAAGGATAGCAAAGCAGTGATGAGTCTATTTTGTAGCAGATCAGAGATGGTGGTTCATATATCACGGATTTATCGGTTTTAACCGTGATTTATGTGTCGGTTTTAAAGTCTTTTTGTTGTTTCTAGTATATTTTTGAGTCTTTTCAGATTTTTACACGTTCAGGACAAATTTGGAGAAAATGAATCATTCTGGAGCTAAACCGGAGATTTGGAGCTAAGGAGACGATTTCGGCATCAGACCAAGACATGAGTTTCGACCGACACCCATTGGTGTCGCTCGACACCACACACGGCCCCGTGAAAAGTCTCGACGGTTTAAAGTTTTAAAGCCCGCATAATCAACCCAGAAGATTTCCTTAATTGCAATTTTAGTCCTTGCACGTTTTTGAGACTTTATAAATAGTTTTTAGGTTTTTTCTATTTTATTATCTTGTCTTTGACTTTTGTAATTCTCTGAGCTTGAACCCTTTGGAAGATAATTGGAGAGAGCTATTTTCAGAGATTTCATAACCCTGTTAGAGAGAAGATTTATTCTAAACTCTTTTCTTCTTTTGATTTCTTATTTTACAATTTATTCAAACATATTTTCTGTTTCATTAATCATGTCTGAGTAATCACCTTGTTATGTTTAGGGATTCTCATTAGGGATTTAGATGAAGTAGTAAATCGATTACCTGTTAGGATTTATCTATAGAATTTTTCACCTAGGTTGTTCTTAATGCTAGTTATAGAGTAACTAACTAGAACTTGATCATAAGATAATAGGTTTTGATCCGAGAGGCCGCCTGTTATTAAAACTACCTTAGGTGAGCAAATATTTCTAGATTCATACGAGAGGTGGTTTAAGAAGATTTGTGAACATATCAAACATGTGCTTAATGCAAATTACTAGTAAAATAGGGTAAATCTTCGGTTTTGTAGTGAATTTGAAATCTTAAAAATTTTGTGTGTGTGTTTCTTTTTCTCACTATGAGATTATATTATAATATTCAAATAAGATACACAGCGAGATAAACTGAAAGTTTTAGTCCAAAAATTTTAGAGCATTTCCATGGGAAAAATATCACACAGCTTTTTATAATTAAAATAATGAAAAAATTAGAAAAAGATGGAGAGAGATAAGCGTTTCTCAAACGAGAGACCTTGAGATAGACAAACTCATTTTATTAATTCTATTGATTTAACATCTTTTATTCATGAGATACCCTTTTTTGACATCCTCACCGATGAAGATGCACTTACAGAAAACAACGTCGACATGATATTTTTCTCTGACATCAAATGTCCAAAAGAAGGAGACAAAAAAATATAAAATACAAAAAAGTAAAATAAAATACAATGAATCATGAAACCGCAAATTGTTTAATTCCAGGAAATACAAATGATTTAGTACATATTATAGGCCATAATAGCATTTTCTACCTCTACAAGATACTTAAGTACTTAACCCAATTTAGCACTAAGGAAAACAACTTCGGAGTATTACGAAGCATAATTCGTAAGGAGAGAGCTTCTTTCGCTATGCTATCTGCCAATCTGCCATCACATTGCTCTCTTGAGAAGAAATTGAGGTTAAACTTGAGAAATACAAACGAACTTTGTGTTTTAAACGAGATCCCAAATTTGTGGCTTTAGGCCTAAAATTCTTTAGAAAAATTTTGTAGGCTGAATTCAAAGTGTACTGAAGATCAATTTTTTTTTTATGAGAACATAATTTAAAGCATCTATAAATTACATTAATTAGAAAAAACAAAAAAAGTGGTCGCACCACTTGGCTAAGGTAGGTCTCCACGTAGGGGTGAGACCAATTATCCGGGATCCGATCCGGGATCCGCTCCGAAAAATAGGATATCCGGGTTGGGCGGATCCGGATCCGGATAATGAAAAAGCGGATCCGGATCCGGATAATAGAAAATTTAAAGCCGGATATCCGGATCCGGGATATTTTAGATAATAATAATATTTTTTTAATATTTTATTACTATTATTTAAATTTTATTAATAAATTCTATTATTTTATATAAGAATAATATTTTTTTAATAATATTTTTAATTATTTATATTAAATTATTTGTTTTTAAATATTTTTCTTGAAATTTTATAGTAATAAAAAAAATTATATAAAAAAACCCAGATCCGGATATCCGGGTGGAACGGCTCTTTTACGGATATCCGAAATCCGGATATCCGGGTGGAACGGATCCGGATCCGGATAATGAAAAGGCGGATCTGGCCGGATCCGAATCCGGATCCGGATACCCAAAAAAAGCCGGATATCCGGATCCGGCCCAGCCCTCTCTCCACGTGAGTAAATATCTACCTTTGCTCAAATAAAAAGTTCCCCCTCCTCGCGTACCTGCATGAATATGATCTCCGCCAGATAGACGTAAAACTTAAGCTAGTACACAAAAGTGTTTACTGATAAGGTTCAAATTAAGACCTAAGACTACTCTCTCAAATAAGAGATCAATTGCAGTACTTTAGGGTCGAATTCCACAAAGCTCTCGTGTTCACACAATAGACTAACATGTTTTGAATTAAGCTAAACAAGAAAAGATTGCAAATTAAAATAAAACAAGTAATTAAAATCGAGATGTAAATCAGATGGGAAAACGTTAGGCTTAGGGATTTCTCAGGAAATAAAGTAATAGTAAATCTAGCAAATTAATTAGGATAATTTAATGAACCGTTCTAGAAATCAAAACACTAATGAATAGCTAACCACCTCTCGATGCGATAACTAACAAGTCTAATATCAGTAATTCCACCTCTCGATGCGAATTCCTAGATCTAGACTAGCATTAATTTCAGGTTTGATATGTTCACCTTAGTAGATAGGCCGATTCTTATTACACACCTATAAACCAGGCTCATCTAAAGTAGTTCCAGTAACAGGTGCCCTCTCGGATCAAATACCTATTATCCTAAGATCAAATTCTAGGTGATCAAGCTAGAATTAGCATTAAGAACAACCTAGATGAAGAACTCTATAAATTAATCCTAACAGGTAATCGATTTACTAATCCATCTAAATCCCTAATGAGAATCCCTAAACCTAACAAGCAAACTACTCAGACATAGAGATTGAAACAAACAACATGATTGAATAGAATTGCATTAAGAAAACAAAGAAGAGAATAGAGTTTAAGAAATCTTCTCTGGAGGAACTCTCTTCAATTATCTCCCAAAAGGTTCAAGCTCCAAACATACAAAAGAGAAAAGGAGAATAGCCTCTCCAAGCTTAGGTCTAAACAATGACCTTATATATATATATATATATATATATATATATATATATATATATGTTATTAAAAACATGCAGGGACTTCTTTGTAAATAGGGAAACGTTCTGGGCCGAATCTTCAAATCTTCATAACTTCAATAAGTTGCGAAATTGAATTGCCGTCAGATCTTGGTGTCGACCGAGGGTGGTGTCGATCGACACCTACACGTATTTTCGTCTCCGGATTGCTCGCGCAGCATAACTTCTCGGTTTTGCTCCAGAATGATCCATAATCTCTAAATTGGTCCCGAACGTGTAAAAACCTTAAAATACTCAAAAGACTCTAGAAATAACAAAAAGACTCTAAAAACAATACATATATCACGGTTAAAACCGGTAAAATCCGTGATATATCACATACCATGACTCTTGTCTATCAATAACAAAGTGCATTGCACGGGGATGTGATGAAGTTGGCCATGATCTCGGGAATAATGAGTCAAACTAGTATTGCAGTGAATCCCCCTGTTAAGTTATCATGCATTATCATAAGAACTCCCAATAATCTGGCAAATACATCTTTCTTGTCATTTTTTCGTATGTGCCACAATATCATTCAAATAATGCCCTATTATTTCACATGTTTCAGCATATGATTTATATATAGCTTCAGCCCAAAATAAGAAACAGAACATTCTTCAAAAAGACCCCTACCGAACATTCTTCAAAAAGATCCAATTAATGAGTAAGTTACAAAAAGACTCGATGAGGTAGCATCGTCCTTTGTAACGATCAAGGATGGTAAGACTATCGGTACACATACTTGTCCATGTACTAGTAGAAGATCCATCAGCCAATGCAACCTTTGCTTCTTCAGGTAGAACTCCAAGTTGAGTTACTCGGAATGCTTCCCAAGATATTAGTATCCTTGATTTTAGATCATGAATATCATAAGTCAATTTATACTCTTTAACACCAACTTTGAATCCAACAATTGCTTTAGTCTCTGTTTGTGGTGACTAAGTCCCTCCCTACAAGCTAGGTTGCATGGAAACGGAAACGAAAATTTAAACGCGGAAGCGAAACGTGTGGAAACGGATTTTTAAAAAAATTACGAAATGGAAACGTTTTGGAAACGTGTATATATATATATGAAACACTAAACATCAAAATAATATTAAAAATATATTTTAAATAACATAAATCATTAATAAAAATATTAAATAATCAAATTAAAATAATGATAACAATACTCAAAATAAAAAATTAAGACCATATATCACGATCACAAGTAATAAAATAAGTGTTTAATATTCCTCATACTAATTAGGTTTTTAAAGAAAAATATCAAATATATACTTATATTTTAAAAATAATTAATTTTTATGTTTCAAAAGAAAAAATTAGGTTTCCGATGTGTTTCCAAAATGGAAACGTACGTTTCCATCGCGTTTTCAAATTGACTTTTTAAGGATACGTGTTTCCATGACGTTTCCACGTGTTTCCAAGAGTTTTCGATTCCGAAACGTTTCCGAAACGGGAAACTCACCTCGGATGGAGTTTCCATGCAACATAGCCTACAAGTCTTGAATTTAGAATTCTTGCAGTAAAAAAACAACAACAGGGTCTACTAGACATAAATTAGGAATAGATCATTTAATTAGTTAACCTTTTTGGCAAGAACCTTTCACAAAATTAACAACTAATCAGAATGATTCTTTATTAGGCCATGGCCGGCTATGCTAACATAAAAATACAAATCAGATAAAACAATATATTGCCTATTGCGTATTCTATTATGATAAATGAATCAAAGACTTTTGCAAAAAATATTATATTCATATGTATATTATTTTAAAACTATGATTCAGTTAGTTGAGCTTGAAAATGAATAGTCCTTCATTGAATAAGTAAAATATGTAATTTCACATTCGCTTGGGTGGTACCAACGAAATCGAGTGCTTACTTCAAGTTCTATTGAATTAACCGATGAATTTGCTATTAAATATTTTTTCTATATTCGAAACAAATTTCAAAAAATTTAACATCTTTCTTTTTTTGGGGCAGTAATTTATTATTATTATTATAATGAGAATAAAAATTCTATTAGACCCAAAAATGATACATCAGCTAAAATCTCTTTTTCGTTTACTCCTATCCCGACGAGTCCTACTACTTTGGAACTAGAGGTTTTGATACGTTAAAAAAAAAAAGTTGTGACGTATCGCGGTTATCGCCCAAATTTTTGATCCGGTACATATACCTTTATTAAAAAAAATTGGTTTTCAAAATTGCTAATTCACATAATCGCGATACTTGTCAAGGCTATCGATAAAATTTCGACACGTATAAGAAAACTTTTAACCAATTAGAAATAGATATTGTGTTATTGCCTAGAGCTATTTTGAACAAGTCTATTGATATATACGCTAATGGCTCCTACGAAGTAACAATATCTTTTCACTTTCATCTCAACCTTGGGTGTGGCTTTCGTCTTCCCTTTTGCATTTCACAGAATAGCATTTGCTTTTTCTCCGCAATTCTTAATTTGCTAGTTACATTTTTTTTAAAAAAGGAGTGGTGTACGACTTGGCTAAGATGAATCTGTTCAGTATATGCATATGACTAACCTAAATACATTAAGAAAAATAAAAAAAAATGGTGGTACGACTTGGCTAAAGGTAGGTCTGTTCTTTTCTTGTTTTTCTTTGCAAAGTATTACACTAGGTAGGTTTATTCAATAGTTACTTTTCTTTCTTTTATTTAGAAAATAATTAAGGAAAATTCCTAATACAATTCGTCTTCCTTAAATTAAGTCCACAACACTCGCTCCTCTTCACAATTCTCCCTTCAGCGTTCCTCAGCTCCTCAAATCAGAATGACTCAATCCGAGCACAATTACTTTTCCGGTAATTCTTCAATTATTTTCTAAAATCATGATCAATGTCCGATGTATAATCTTGTTGGCCACGTATAATCATGAACAATTATTCTATACACACCAACTAGATAATTAACTAATCTTTTTGGGCACAGTGCAAAAACGTTCACAGATTTCATCAGGGCCGGACACAAGTCCGTCGCCGCCGATTGGTTATCCGACCACAGATCAGGTGGTGGGTGATCCTCCGGCAGCAGCAGTGAAGACAAAGTCCAAGGGCGGCGGACGCTTTATAGTGGCAATATTACAGTACATACATATATTTCTTTAAATTTATTTGCAAGATATTGTCATCGTTCAACTTTCTTTTTAATGATCTGTCTGTCTACACTATTGGCAGTTGGATAATGTGTTGTTGCGAATGTATATCACAATAATCATCATGATGAGACTGAAGTGCTTGCCCAAACCAGAAAAACAACACGTACGTAATAGGAGATCCATCAATAAGTCTCAAGATATATATTAAGTCGTCGTTTGTAAGGACTCCCACGTTGCATTTTTAAATTTGTTTGCACCACTGTTTGAATGGGATCCATGCATGATCCCCATTTGCTTTGTGTATTTTTTTTTTTTTTTTTGACAATAACTTTGTGTATTTTGTTTTTATATATATATATATATAAATTCAAGAAAAACCAAAATTGCTAGTCATAACTCGTAACTACCCAAAGAAAACTGTGTTATAGTAGTGTTTTTTACGTCTTTCTTACGATTAACATTGAATAATCCTTACATGGGACTCATTAACTTCGGAATTAACCATTTCATACAAATTATATTGCTGTAAGAAAAATAAAAACAATATTTGACGATAGTGAGGAATGAGGATGGTTGTGTTTGGCTTTACAATTTTAAGTGGCTGTGACTTTATCCAAGTATAACTATTAGGTGGAAAACTGTCTTTTTTTCTTTCAAAACCAATCAATAGAAGATAACGGAAAAAATAACGAGAAAGTATTATCCAGCTAGATAGTAAGAGACTGTTAATTATGGCCAAATTTTACATGCTAGATGTGCAAAAGACAAAAGTGTAAAGTATGTAAAATTTGCCGTTATTACGGCTTATGTCATCGGTTTTGTTTGTTATAAAAAAACAATCGATGTAAGGATAAAATCGGCTTAAATTTGTTGTGGAAGCCGATCCAAACTAAATCAAAGAAACCAAATTCAAATTTAAATTAAATATATTTAAAATCAGCAAATTTTCACTAAAATCAATTTTTTTAATTATCATTTAGTTTTCAACAACCAAACTAATATATAATTTGATTCCAAATAGAACTTATTTTCTATAACCTAAAAACCCAAAACCCGAAAAACCTGAACTGAATTTTTTTTTCTCGAATGGACGTATTTTCTAAAATCTAATTTTTCTAAAAGTGAAACATAGTTATGAAATATTTACAATATTACCCTTTACTAAAATAAATATGAAAAGGAGCAAAAAAAACAGTTTGGAATTGTCAAACCCATCACATTTTCGCTTAAAGCCGAGAACCAAGTGAGCTATCAAATATATACTTTAAAATATTAAATCAAGAAATTTATTAATTTTAATATTAGTTAAATTTAATATCAAATAAACTTTAAAACTAGTCTCCGATTGAACTCCGCTTTTTTTGGTAGGCTTTAAACCTGTTCTGAACGCCTGACTACCCCCAAACGATATTTTGAACGAAACTAATGATATATAAGCTACATGCTTCTACGAAGTAACAAATTTGTTTCTTTCATATTTATAAGAGCCAGAGTAAATAAAAGGAAAAGTACTCTCTTCTCACTTTCTTCATCTCAACCATCGGTGACGCTTTCCACTTCCTTTTGCATTTCACACAACAGCATTTGCTTTTCCTCCGAAATTCTTTGCCAATCGACAATCCCTTATGAGTTACCTAGTTACATTTAAAAAACACAAAAAGTGGTGGCACGACTTGGCTAAGATGAGTTTGTTCAATATATGACTTGCCTAGTTTCATTAAAAAGAAAACAAAAGAAGTCTTGGCACGACTTGGCTAAGGTAGGTCTGTTCTTTTTTTTTTCTTTCCCATAACTGTTTAGCTTTTATATTACTGTATAACACAAGTGTTGCAAAGTATTACAATAGGTTGGTCTATTCAATATCGACTTTTCTTTCTTTTATTTAGAGAATAATTAAGAAAACTTCCTAATATTCGTCTTGGTTAAATTAAAACCACAACACTCTCTCCTCTTCATAATTCTTCCTCATTCCTTAGCTCCTCTAATCAGAATGAATCAATACGACCACAAATACTTTCCAGCTATTTCTTCAATTATTTTCTAAAATCAAGATCAATGTCTGACGTTTAATCTTTTTGGCCACATATAACCATCCATGAACAATTTAATTATTCTATACACACCAAGTAGATAATTAATTAATCTTTTTGGGAACAGTGGATCGGAAAAACCATCAGAGACTTCATCAGGACCGTCCGTAAGTCTGCCGCGCGCTGACGATGGGTTATCTGACCAGCAGCAGTGAAGACAAAGTCCAATTTCTGCCAAGGCATATTGCCAATATTACAGTACCAATATTTTTCATTTAATTTACTTTCTTTTATATATGTTTATAGTTTGGCTCTAATTATCCGCAACCGGCGTTCAACTAACTTTTTAATGATCTGTTTGTCTACAAAATTGACAGTAATGTTGTATTACGGCTTGTTGCCATTGTCTCGCCCTCTGCGCATCAGGATTATCATGCTGATGAGACTGAACTCGTTGCCCAAACCAGAAAAACAACACGCAATAGAAGATCCATCAATATGTTATCTTAACTCAAGATATAAATCTTAGTCGCTTGTATGGTTTCCAACGTTGCATTTTTAAGTTTATTTGCTTTATTGTTTAAAAGGGATCCATTATCCCCATTTGCTTGGTGTATTTTGTTTCTATATAAATCAAAGACAAACCAAAAATAGCTAGTCATAACTCGTAAGTACCCAAAGAAAACTGTGTTATATATATAGTGTTTTTACGTCTTGCTTCAGATCAACATTGAATGATCCTTGCATGGGACTCGTTAACGATTTCATACAAATTACGGCTTTATGCCATCGGTTCTATTTATTAAAAAAAAAACGATGTAAGGGTTAAATACTTAAATATCTGCATTAATTTGTACGCGCCGTACGCTCAACTAGGGCCTAGCAATATTTTGAACAAGACTATTAATATATAAATGGCTCTTGCGAATAATTAATATCTTTTCCTTGATATGTACTATAAGAAGAACCGGAGTAAATGAAAGGATAAGTACTCTCTTCCCTTTTGCATTTCAGACAAAAGCATTTGCTTTTCTCCGCAATTCTTTTCTATTCGACAATATTCACTTATGACTTACCTAGTTACATTAAAAAACAAAACAAAAAAGTGGTGGCACGACTTGGCTAAGGTGAGTATGTTCAATACTTGACAGTTATGACTTATAATTACATTAAGAAAAACAAAAAAGTGGTGGCGCGACTTGGCTAAGCTAGGTCTGTTCTTGTTTTTTTTTTTCCCCATACTGTTTCGCTTTTTATATACTATAACACAAGTGTTGCAAGGTATTACACTAGGTAGGTCTATTCAATATTTGACTTTTCTTTCATTTATTTAGAGAATAATTAAGAAAACCTCCTAATATTCTTCTTGGTTAAATTAAAACCACAACACTCTCTCCTCTTCATAATTCTCCCTTCCACATTCCTCAGCTCCTCAAACCAGAATGGATCAATACGATCACAAATACTTTTCAGGTAATTCTTCAATTATTTTCTAAAATCATGATCAATGTCCGACGTCTAATCTTTTTTGCCATGTATAACCATGAACAATTATTATATACACACCAATATTAGATAATTAATTAATCTTTTTGGGTACAGTGCAAAAGCCATCACAGACTTCGTCAGGGCCGTACATAAGTCCGCCGCCGATTGGTTATCCGACCAGAGATAAGGCGGTGGGTGATCCTCCGGCAGCAGCAGTGAAGACAAATTCCAAGGGCTGCTGTGAAGTCGTAATGGCAATATTACAGTACATAGTTATACATATCTAATTTAACTTTCTTTATAGATAGTTTTGTTGGAGTTGAATAAGTCTTCAAAGACTTGATCGTGTGTAAGTTTGAGTCAATAAGACGAAATACCAGGAACTAAGTCACGTTTTGGATAAGTTTGTTGTAGTTCCTGTTTTTGCTCTGTTTTAGTTTTGCTTCAGTTCTTGTAAGGCTATTTAAAGGCCATCTTGTTTCCAATCTAAGCATCAATGAGTACTTTCTCAAAACCTGCAACTCTTATTTTAACATTGTGGTATCAGAGCCCTCTCAAAAGGGATCTGACTGAGTGAGAAACGAGTGTGTATTTTGAGTGAGTGTGAGAAAAGAAATCAGTGTGAGAGATGGCAGCTGAATCAAGTAACTTCAGTGCCCCGTGTGTGCCAAAATTCGATGGAGATTACGACCATTGGAGTTTACTAATGGAGAACCTGTTGCGTTCAAAGGAGTATTGGTGTGTGATTCAACCTGGTTTTAAGGAACCCGGGGAAGGAGAAGTGCTGTCCGCAGCACAACAGAAGGTGTTAGATGAAGCAAGGCTAAAGGACTTGAAGGCAAAGAACTATCTCTTCCAGTCCATTGACAAGTCGATCTTGAAGACCATCACTCAAAAGGAGACTGCTAAGCTTTTATGGGATTCCATGAAAGTCAAGTATCAAGGCAATGAAAGGGTGAAACGTGCGCAGCTACAGAGACTTCGTAGAGTTTTCGAAACCTTAGAGATGAAGGTGGGAGAAACAGTGACAGATTATTTCGGGAGAGTCATGGTGACAGCAAACGATATGCGGAACTGCGGAGAAAACATGGAAGATGTGAAGATCGTTGAAAAAATTCTTCGAACACTAACGGAGAATTTTAACTATGTCGTGTGCTCTATAGAGGAATCAAAGGACATTGACCAGATGACTGTCGACGGGCTACACAGCTCACTGCTTGTTCACGAACAGAAGATACGACGTAGGGGAGTCGAAGAGCAAGTACTAAAAGTTGAGTACGACAACTCTGGACGAGGAAGAGGTAGGGGCTACAATGGTAGAAGAGGAGGTAGCAACGTGTCAAGAGGAAGAGGAGGAACCAGACCAAGTTTCGACAAAGCTACCATTGAATGTTTTAGATGTCACAAACTGGGACATTTTCAATACGAGTGTCCAACTGCTGAAAAGGAAGCAAACTATGCTGAGTTCGATGAAGGAGAGGCATTGCTTCTAATGGCGCAAACAGAGACTCAAGAAACGAAGAAAAGTGGTCTGTGGTTTCTGGATTCGGGATGTTCCAATCACATGACGGGAAATAAAGAATGGTTCATGGAGATCGATGATAGTTTCAGGCATGCAGTGAGGCTGGGAAACAGTTCAAGAATGGAAGTTGTCGGAAAAGGAGACGTCAAATTTGAGGTTGAAGGGGTGACTCAAATTGTAAGTGACGTGTTCTTTGTTCCAAATTTGACTAATAATCTGTTGAGTGTTGGGCAATTGCAAGAAAAGGGTGTGGATGTTCTTATTAGCAAAGGAGTGTGCAAGATCTATCATCCTCGTAGAGGGTTGATTGTGAGCACAAAAATGACTGCAAATCGCATGTTCATTGTGTCAGCCATTATGAAAACCGATCCAAATCAATGTCTGAAAATCGAAGAAGATGAAGTGTCGACTCTCTGGCACAAGCGTTACGGACATCTCAACAACACGTCTATCCGGAGTATGCATGAGAAGAAACTGGTGAATGGTCTACCTCACCTGAAAGAAGTCTCTAAGGTATGCGAAGTCTGCAACATCGGAAAGCAACACCGAGAAGTTATACCCAAGAAGAGTCAATGGAGAGCAGCAGAGAAGTTAAAGCTCATTCATGCAGACTTATGCGGTCCTATTTCCCCAACCTCTCATAGTGGAAAAAGGTACATCTTTCTTTTGATTGATGATTTTAGCCGCAAAAGCTGGATTTACCTTCTCTCCGAAAAAAGTGAGGCGTTTGATACTTTCAAGATTTTCAAGAGTCTTGTGGAGAAGGAATCAGGAACATACATTGGTTGCTTGAGGACTGATAGGGGAGGAGAGTTCACTTCTAGCATGTTTAATCAGTATTGTGAAGAACATGGGATTAAAAGACAATTGACTGCAGCCTATACGCCACAGCAGAACGGCGTTGCAGAGAGAAGAAACCGCACCATAATGAATATGGTAAGATGTTTACTCACGGAGAAGAGCATGCCAAAGAAGTTTTGGCCTGAGGCTGCAAAGTGGACTTGCCACGTTTTAAACAGAAGCATGACAAGTGCCGTGAAGGATATGGTTCCAGAAGAGGTTTGGAGTGGGATGAAGCCAAGTGTGAGTTACTTTAGAGTTTTCGGGTGTATTGGACATGTACATGTCCCTGATCAACGAAGAGTGAAGCTTGATAACAGGAGCAACAAATGCGTTCTTCTCGGAGTGAGTGAAGAATCTAAAGCATATCGGCTTTATGATCCAAATTCTAAGAAAGTGGTGGTCAGTCGGGATGTGATATTTGAAGAAGAAGAAAAATGGGACTGGAGTGCAGATAAAGATGCTATTGATGACATTCTGGACTGGGGAGAAGAAGAGAAAACCGATGGAGAAAGAGAAGAAGAGGCTGAGGTTTCTGAAGAAGATGACGATGGAGAGGGTCAGCAGCTGAATAATGGAGAAAATACTGAGAATTCTCCACAGCTAGAGACACATCAAAAGAGAGAAAGAAGAGCACCTGGTTGGATGCGAGATTATGAGAGTGGAGAAAGAATCTCAGATGAGGAGGCAGAAGCTGAGCTGGCACTAGCGTTGTTTTTGTCTCATGGGGATCCGGTTAAGTTCGCAGAAGCCTGCAAAGAAGATAAATGGATGGAAGCAATGAGGAGTGAGATCCATTCCATTGAGAAAAACCAGACGTGGGAGCTTGTTAAGCTACCAACAGATGCTAAGAAAATTGGGGTAAAGTGGGTTTTCAAGACCAAGTTAAATGAGGATGGGGAGGTTGACAAGTATAAAGCAAGATTGGTCGTGAAAGGGTATGCGCAAGAAGAAGGCATTGACTACGATGAAGTCTTTGCACCCGTAGCTCGGTGGGACACAATCAGACTTTTATTGGCTATTGCTGCTCAAAGAGGCTGGAGAGTATACCAATTGGACGTGAAAAGCGCTTTTCTATATGGAGAATTAAAGGAAGTTGTGTATGTGGATCAACCGGAGGGGTTCATTAAAATCGGAGAAGAAGATAAGGTATACCGTTTGAGAAAAGCCTTGTATGGACTAAAACAGGCTCCTAGAGCTTGGTTTAGTCGGGTTGAAGGTTATTTTAAGCGAGAGGGATTCATCAAGAGCAGCTATGATCACACACTCTTTATCAAAAGAATCGGAGAAAAGCAAATCATGGTGAGTATTTATGTTGATGATTTGATTTTTTCTGGAAATGATGAGATGTTGCTAGAAGAATTTAAGGAATCAATGAAGCGAGAGTTCGAGATGACTGATCTCGGTCTGATGAGGTTCTTTCTTGGCGTGGAAGTGAGGCAAAGTCCAGAAGGAATTCACCTATGTCAAAAGAAATATGCTATGGAGGTGTTGGAGAGATTTAAAATGGCTGACTGCAACCCGGTTAAAAACCCTATAGTTCCAGGCGCTAAACTTACAAAGGAAGGTGATGGAGAAGAGGTGGATTCTACTCTGTACAAGCAGTTAGTGGGTTGTTTGATGTACCTAACTGTAACACGACCTGATATGATGTATGTGGTCTGTTTGATAGCTCGTTTTATGGCAAAACCAAGAGAAGAACATATGTTGGCAGCAAAGAGAGTTTTGAGATACTTGCGGGGTACGTTGGAGTTTGGTATCTTTTACGAAAGGGGAAATGAGTTAAAGGTGAAAGCATACACTGATAGTGATTATGCTGGTGATGTCGAGGACCGAAAAAGCACCTCAGGTTATGTATTTCTGTTTAACGGTGCGGCAGTTTGTTGGAGCTCAAGAAAACAAGATGTTGTTACTTTATCTTCAACAGAAGCAGAGTATGTTGCTGCAACATCATGTGCATGTCATTGTGTTTGGTTGAAAGGAATCATGGAGCAGATTATGTTTGAGCAAGTTGGATGTTTGGAGATTTCGTGTGACAATACTTCCTCCATTAAGCTCTCTAAGAATCCAGTTATGCACAGGCGCACTAAGCATATTGATGTCAGGTACCATTATATCCGTGATCTTACCAATCAAGAAGCTGTGAAGCTTGTGTTTTGCGGGACAGAGAAACAGGTAGCAGACATCATGACAAAACCGGTGAAGCTGGACACATTTGTCAAGATGCGAAGTCTACTTGGAATGAAGACACAAGAAGGTTAAACTGGATGCTTTGTTAGCATTTCCAGTTTAAGGGAGGGATTTGTTGGAGTTGAATAAGTCTTCAAAGACTTGGTCGTGTGTAAGTTTGAGTCAATAAGACGAAATACCAGGAACTAAGTCACGTTTTGGATAAGTTTGTTGTAGTTCCTGTTTTTGCTCTGTTTTAGTTTTGCTTCAGTTCTTGTAAAGCTATTTAAAGGCCATCTTGTTTCCAATCTAAGCATCAATGAGTACTTTCTCAAAACCTGCAACTCTTATTTTAACAAGTTTGGTTCTAATTATCCATTGATTATTTGCAAGATATTCATCCTACGTTCAACTCTCTTTTTCATGATCTGTCTGCCTACACTATTGGCAGTTGTATTCAAGGTTGTGGCGAATGTTTCATGTGCTGTGCATCAGGATTTTCAGGATGATGAGACTCAAGTGAGTCTTTGCTCAAACCAGAAAAACAACATGTACGTAATAGAAGATCCATCAATATGTTATTTGCTTCATTGGTTGAAAGAGATCCATGATCCCCATTTGCTTCCTGTATTTACTTCTTTAGAAATCAAAGAAAAACCAAAAATAGCTAGTCATAACTCTCGTATAACAACAAATTATGACGTAGTGATTTTTATTCCTAAGTTTAATACAATATAATTATATAAACAACACC
>NW_003302553.1:9824533-9893613 GCF_000004255.2 Arabidopsis lyrata subsp. lyrata | reverse complement strand
CATAGCACCAATAAACACAAAGAACAAAGCCAAAACTATTTTTCACGGTTCAAAGGCATATTGAAGAAGTCATACACATCGTAGGTCTTTTAGTTTCAGATTTGTTTGTTTTAAAATTTGGGTTGTGTTACTCTGGTTTTCTTTTCGGAGTTTGGATGGAAACTTGGTTATCATGCTTCAATAATAATATTTTTTTATGGATTCTTATGATATATGTTTTAGTCTACTTCGTTTAGATGAAAACTCACTAGCATCAATATTAAGAATTAATTCAAGTTTAATCATTACACAAATGTCAATTACAGACCTCAACTTCGTCAATATCACATCCACAGATTCACATTTAAAACTTGCACATATAGGTTGGAAGTGTTGCTAGGAAAATCCCCCTTAATGCCATTATTCACCTACATCTTTGCAAGATAAAAAAGAAAAGAAAAAGAGAATGATTCGAAAAAGAATCAGTATAGGGAGAGGGAGAGAACAAGTACTAAAGTGTGTGAAAATGGTTGAATTATCAAGGTATAGTACGAGAATGAGTTTAGACGATTCTTAAACATTGTTTTAGTAATAGGACCCAACAATGAGGGCTATGGATAATGTTGTAAATATATGGTTTGAATTTGGGATTTTGCGAATGCATGCAGAGAAGTACATGTTGGTTCGATTTGATGCGATCTGTTAGCATATGGATTTTGGTTTGAATGATAAGAGCAATATGGTAGAGAGAATGAGAGTTTCCGTGTTTTCAAACTTGTGCCACATGCTAAGTTAGTTTAGGGATTTTTGTGGACTACATCGAACCTAAAATTAATGCTTGTCTAGATTCTAGTATTCGCAAAGCGATTTGAAATTCTAGATTTGAGACATAGATAATCTCTACAACGAGAGTTGATTGATTTTACAATAGTGTTTCGAGTTCGAGAACGGATCTTAATAACAATCCTGACAATTGATTTATTCTGCAATTCTATACTATCTGAGAATTTTCCTAAGCCTCAGCTTTTTCTCATTGATTTTTACAAAGTTTTGAGGAATACATTTGTAAAAAAAACATGAGTGTTTACGAGGTGCTAAAAGACAGATTCAGGAACAAAATAATTGAGATTCCTCATGTTTTACGTCATGTACCTGACGTAAGCCATCTCTGCATCAAACCATTTCTCACCATTGGTGTTGCTTTTCCTCTTCCCTTGTATCTGTTTCTTCTTCGCAATTCTGTGCTTCTAAGTTTTTTCACTAATCAACAATCACTTACCACTTGGCTAAAGGTAGGACTGTCCGTGAGTAAGATGTTTTATTGTTCAATATTGACTTTTCTTTCTTTTATTTAGAGAATAATTTTAAAAACTTCCTAATATTCGTCTACCTTATAAATTAGTACCACACCACTCTCTCCTCTTCATAAATCTCACTTCCTCATTCCTCAGCTCCTCAAATCAGAATGGATCAATCCGAGCAGAATTACGTTTCCGGTAATTCTTCAATTGTTTTCTAAAATCATGATTATTAATGTCCGACGTATAATTTTTTTGACCATGTATTATATCATAAACAATTATTTTATAGAATTAATTAATCTTTTTGGGCACAGTAGAAAAACCTTCGGAGACTTCACCAGGGCCGTACACAAGTCCGCCGCCAATTGGTTATCCGACTAGAGATGCGATGGTGGGTGATCCTCCGGCAGTAGCACTGGAGACAAAGTCCAAGGGCGCCCCGCGCCCCCGAAGCCATATTGGGTATATTAAAGTACGTATATATATTATTTTAATTTACTTTCTTTACATATATGTTTATAGTTTGGCTCTAATTATCCGTTAATTATTTGCAAGATGTTATATCCGGCGTTTAACTTTCTTTTTAATGATCTGTCTGTCTACACTATTGGCAGATGTATTAAGAGTTGTTGCAACTGTATCGCAAAAAACCTAGAAGAACTAGACATACAAGACGGACCAGGTGGAGGTGGTGATTAAATCAGCATGACGAGGCTGAAGTCCTTGCCCAAACCAGAAAAACAACACGTAATAGAACTTCCATCATTATATATGTATATAGTCGTTAATTTGTAAGGATTCCCACGTTGCCTTTTTAAGTTTATTTGCTTCATTGTTTGAAAAAGATCCATATATGATCCCCATTTGCTTCGTGTATTTTGTTTTTATATAAATCAAAGAAAAGCCAAAAAAAAAGATAGTCATATAAAACTGTGTGTTTAGTGTTCTTACGCCTTGTTTCCGATCAACACTGAATGATCCTTGCATGGGACTCATTAACAATTCGGAATTAATGATTTCGTCCAAATTCTATTGCTGTAACATATAAAAAAATATTTGGATAGTGAGAAATGAGGATGGTTGTGTTTCGCTTTGAAGTTTTAAGTGAAAATATTATCCAGCTGGACAATAGTAGACTATATGGTCAAATTTTACATGCTGGATGTGCAACAAATTTTATGTTTTGAATAACAGGCCATATAAGGGTAAAATTGGCATAAATTTGTAGAGGAAACAGACCTGAACCAAAATTCAAGTTTAAATTAAAGGGAAAATCACATTTTTAACCCTCAAAATGTAACTGGTAGCACTTTAAACCTCAAAAGAATTTTACTAATACTATAAACCACCATAATTGTGGGACTAACACTTTAAACCTCCAAACTAGTTTTTCTGTTTGCAAAACCATAAAAGATGATAGAACAATCAATTTAGGTTTGTTTAATATATATATATATATATATATTTAATTTAATTTAATTTAAATTTTAAATAATTTTATTATTTATTACGATTAATAAAAATCTATAAAAACAAAAAAAAACTTTATTTTCTTCATTTACTCACTGTCCGACCATAAAAATCTGAAAAATTGTAGTCGGACGGTGAATAGTCGAAGATGATGATTTTTTTTTACGTTATTTATTTATCGTCAAAATCGTAATAAATAATAAAATTAATTAAAATTTAAATTAAATATATATATATTAAACAAACATAAATTGATTGTTACATCATATTTTATAACTTTGTAAACGGAAAAGTTAGTTTGAAGGTTTAAAGTGTTAGTAAAACAATCTTGGTGTTTTATAGTGTTAGTAGAATTCTTTCGAGGTTTAAAGTGCTATCCAGTTACACTTTCAGGGTTAAAAATGTGATTTTCCCTTAAACTAAATATATAAAATATACTATTTAAGATCAACAAATTTTCTTTAAAATCAGTTAATTGTTTATTAATATTATAATTTATTATCAACAATTTCCACTAAAACTGAAACCCATATATAATTTGATCCCAAATGATACTTTTTCATATTTATTTTATTTTAAAACTAAATTTTAGTTAGTTGACCTAGAAAATGACAATTCCTTTATTGAATAAGTAAAAATAATAATTCCACATTCGATTGGGTGGTACCAGCGAAATCGAGTGCTTATTCTTATTTTTGTTGAACTAAATGATGAATTTCCTGTCAAAGATTTATTTTGTATTCGAAAAATTTCGTAACAATTTTAACATTTTTAATATATCTTTGGATTCAGATGTTTCGATATGTGAAAAAAACTTGGGACGTATAGTCCAAATTATTGATCCAGCAGATATATTTTATTATATAAAGTTTTGTTTTCTAAGCTGTTAGCTCACATGATCGCGAAACGTGTCAAGTATATCAATAAATTTTTGACACATATTAAATTTATTAATGAGTAACCATCTCGTTTGTCTCCTATATTGATCTTTAACTTGTTCAAAAACGCGACCACCGAAGCGCCTGTTATTCTCTTGGCGGTAGGGATCCACTGCGATTGTGCTCTAATTGGAAGAATAAAAAATGAAAAAATTCGATGTTTTGATTTTAGACTCAAGATAAGATGTTTGATATAAAATCTTTCACTTTCTTGTTAAATCTAATAAAAGTGAGATGTAAATGGCAGAAAACAAGCCAAAAAGAAACTAAAGTTCAAAAAATATGAAAACGTGCGAGGAAGGTAAATAGATATTTAAAATATTTCCCCTTATTAAAATAGTTCAGAAAAAGAAGCAAAAAAAAAAACAATATGGAGGTGTAAAACCTATTACATTTTCGCTTAAAGCCGAGAAGTAATCAACTGAACTAGTTGCACAAAAAAAACAACAACCGAACTATAAAATACTTTCAAATAATTTCGTTACTTTAATATCGTTATTCTAATTTCGTTATTCTAACCATAGTTAAATTATGGTTACTTTAATATCGTTATTCTACCAAATCAATATGATATTTTACACATTGTATACATTGGAATAACTCAAACTAAAACCAAATCCAAGCCGGATTTAACATCTCTAATAAAACTGTTAGAAATTTTTTGAATAGTATAAAAATATGCACTTTTAAGGATGGGAAATACGTTATGTCCCGAGAATTTTCCGTCCAATAAACATTTAAAAATAATAATTACCAGCATCTCTGATGCCTACTCGAGTAAAAATGAAAGAAACGAACAAACTGTTTTGTTGGTTCTCATCTGTCCTCTCATAATACATAGTTGTGAAAAAAAAAATGTATAAAAATTAAAATATTTACGTCATGTACGTTTACGTCATGTACGTGACGAAAGCCATTTCTGCATCAGATCATTCGGCTGTGATTCACCATGTTGCTTTAGAGACATGAGTCTAGAGATAAGGGTCTTTCGATATATAGTGTGGCAAGTTGACGGTAAGATGGATGAGCTTGAATATGCTTCCGTCCATTTCTCACTCTCAACTCAACCATCGGTGTGGCTTGCCTCGGCTAAGGTAGGTCCGTGGCGGATCCAGGAATAATTTTTACCGGGGTCATAATGTTTTGTTAAAACCGTATCTTATAATTAATTTTATTAAAATATTTATATTTTTCATAATTTAATTAAAAAGATATGCAAATCCTAATAAATGCTGTGATTTTTAAGAAAATGGTAAAACAAAAGATGTAAATATAAAAGAAAGTAAACATATTGAAGATGTACAAAACAAAAATTGTCTGTGAGATGACTTGAACCCAAATTTAGGGGTGTCAAGAGCATGAGACTAAACCAACTGTGCTACCAATACTTCAATGATTCCTGTACATTAAAATATATTTGAACATTTAACCTGGGTCAACTGACCCACCTAGTTCCTTGGTGGATCCGCCACTGGGTCCGTCTGTGAGTTGTCCATGAGTTAGATATTTTTTTTTTTTGACATCTTTGGATCGACAAGACCCGATCCATAGTCAATCCCTACTACGCGGGGTAACGCGACTTATTGGAGTCGAATTTCGGTGGAGAAGGCGGAGTCAAATGGACTTAACCATTTGACTAAAGGCACATCCCCCGAGTTAGATGTTTTTGTTGTTCAATATTGACTTTTTTTTTTTTAAGAGAATAATAATAAAAAAAAACTTCCTAATATTCGTCTTCCTTAAAGATATTATTTGACGATAGTATGGTTGTGTTTCGCTTTACAGTTTTAAGCTAGTGATCATATATATATTTAAGTGAACTAAAAGGATGTGCTCGGTTCGCGCTACACAGTGGTTGTGACTTTATCCAAATATCCCATTATTAGGTTGAAAACTGTCTTTTTTTCTTTCATCACCAATCAATCAATAGAAGATAACAAAAAAATATTATCCAGCTGGATAATAAGAGACTGTTATATGGTGAAATTTTACATGCTTGATGTGATTTTGAACTTCAATTATCTCAGTCGTCTCTACATGCGGAGGCTCTTGGATTTCTACATGTTTTTTAATTGGTTTGGTCGCATGATCTTCGATATGTTTTTTTTTTGAAGGAGATAATTTGGAATTAGTCCAATTAATAAACACGAAAGGTGACTATCTCTCTTTGGGTCCTCCTCATGCAGTGGTCCATATTTTCTGTTTAAGTATTTAATTTTTACAAAATTAATAAAAATGATCCAAATTTTATTCATATTCACATAGATATATACATTACACACTAAAACCAATTTAACAGGTATAATATAATTTCTAAATTAATAAAAAATTAAGTTAGAACGTTACCTCTGGCCTTCAGGTATTTTAAACTTTAAAGTTATTTAGCCTCCTAAAACAATTAATCAATGTCTAAACATCGAGATGATTTTTAATATTGAATTAAAAACTAACATACACTATTTAATCCAATCACTCTAATAACAATTAACATGCATTGCATACTAATACCAACAAAAAATTATAATACAACTAACTAATACAGTAAAAAATATTTTTTTTGAAATTATTATCTCTCCGGGTTCCAACACGGATTATCAATCTAGTAAAAAAATTAAAATATGATGGAAAATTAAAGGATATTTTGTTTAGGAGGTTAAAAGAAAAGCACAAGTAAAAAAGTAAAATTTTCGGTTTAGTGGTTGGTTTCAGGGCCTAAAATCTTACGAATAAAACGATGGCCAAGAAAAAACATATAAAATGGTGTTAAAAAATATTTTCGAAATGGGCCGAATTTCGATATTGAAATGAACAAATTAGGGTTTTACTCAGCACACTCTATAAGACAATCATCTCATCAATTAGGGTTTCTTATGGTGAAGTTTCTGAAGAACAAGGCCGTGATCCTCCTTCAAGGCCGTTACGCCGGAAAGAAGGCAGTGATCATCAAATCCTTCGACGACGGAACGAGTGACCGTCGTTACGGACATTGCCTCATCGCCGGACTGAAGAAGTATCCAAGCAAAGTCATCCGCAAAGACTCAGCGAAGAATACGGCGAAGAAATCTATAGTGAAATGTTTCATCAAGGTCGTGAATTACCAGCATCTGATGCCTACTCGTTACACGCTCGAGTAAAAATGAGAGAAATGAACAGTGTTTTGTTGGTTCTCATCTGCCCTCTCATTTATAATTATTTTCACATAGTTGTGAAAAATAAATAAATTAATGTATAAAAATTAAAATATTTACGTCATGTACGTGACGAAAGCCATTTCTGCATCAGGCCATTCGGCTGTGATTCACCATGTTGCTTTAGAGACATGATTCGAGAGATAAGGGTTTCTGCGATATGTGTGGCACAAGTTGACGGTAGGATTGATGAGCTTGCCTCGGCTAAGGTAGGTCCGTCCGTGAGTTGTCCATGAGTTAGATGTTTTTGTTGTTCAATATTGACTTTTCTTTCTTTTTTTTAGAGAATATTTAAAAAAACTTCCTAATATTCGTCTTCCTTAAATTATTGAACCATAACACTCTCTTCTCTGCATAATTCTCACTTCCTCATTCCTCAACTCCTCAAATCAGAATGAATCAATCCGAGCACAATGACTTTTCCGGTAATTCTTCTATTATTTTCTAAAATCATGTTCAATGTCCGACGTATAATTAATCTTTTTTAGCCACGTATAATCTTGAACAATTATTCTATACACACCAATTAGATAATTAATTAATCTTTTTGCAGGCACAGTGCAAAGATCTTCACAGACTTCATCAGAGTCGTCGTACACAAGTCCTCCGCCGCCGATTGGTTATCCGACTAGAGATGCGGTGGTGGGTGATCCTCCGGCAGTAGCAACGGAGACTAAGTCCAAGAACCTCGAAGAAACAGCCAAGATATGCGGGTACATATTTTTTCTTCTTTATATATATGTTTATGGTTTAGCTCTAATTATCCGTTAATTATTTGCAAGATATTCATCCGGCGTTCAAATTTGTTTTTAATGATCTGTCTATTGGCAGTTGTTTGGGGGCATGTTGCAATTGTTTGACGGCATGTTGCAATTTTCTTACGTGCGTATCAGGATGATGAGACTGAAGTCGTCGTTGAACAAACCAGAAAAACAACACGTAATTATAGAAGATTCATCAATAAGTTCTATTGTCATATTGACTTAAGAGTTTAAGTCTCAAGATATATTTTTCTTAATCTGTTTGTAAGAATTGCATTTTTTAAGTTTATTTGTTTGAAAGTTTGTCAAAGTTTGGTGTTATTAATAAGATTTGTAAAAGGTAATCTAAAATTTTCATAAATCTAGAGTTATTATAATCATACTTTTATAAAGTCAAGAAAAGTTTTGTGTTTCAATTAAAACAAAAGAATCTATGATTGTTAATAAATTAAATTACAATTATGTTATTTGTTTATGACTTTTTACATTTTTTTTCACAAAATAAAATCATAAAAAGTATCATCAAAATAGAGAGATTGTTTGAAAAACTTTACAAGATTATTAAAAAACTAATCAACAAGATTATTGAAAACTCTCTAGCAATAGTTTAGAATATTTCGTTTAATTACTTTCTATAATTTTATTAAAGTCTTCAAAAATATTCCTTGTAAAATATGAACCAATAACACCCCCTTAACTTTTAAGTGATCAGATATATATATATATATATATATACTATTAATTGGGAATCACTACATATTAAATAACTTTATGAAGGGTAAACTATTACATAAGATGCCATTAGATTTTAGTGTTTTTAAAGTGTTACGGCCAAATTTTACATATGGATGTGCAAAGCTGTAATCTTCTCAATCGTCTTTTAGTATGGATGCTCTCGGATTTTTACATGTTTTTTCAATTGGTTTGGTCGCATAGTCTTCAAATTGTTTGTTTGGAGATAGTCCAATTGATAAACACGAAAGGTGATTATCTTTTTTGGGTCCTCGTCTCTATTGATGTAACTTGTTTTTTTCGGTTTTGAATCTTTGTTTTCTTTCTTATTTCATATATTTTATTGAGTCAAAGTGTGTTTTTAGAGTCGGTTAGTCCTTTATCGAGTTTTTACAGGTTTTTTTACAGTTTGGAGGAAAAGGCACTTTGGGTGCAAAGAAACATAAAAGAAGACAAATGCTTCACATAAAGCATGCGGTTCAGCTACATAAGAGGTAGAGTGCTAGGAGTAGACCGCCTGCTTTACCAAAAATCTCGGCAGTCTACTTCCAGTGGTCTACCTCTCTGTGTTGCTTGACCGCCTGCTTCACCGAAGATCCTGGCAATCTACTTTTGGCGGTCTACCTCCATCTGTTGCTCGACCGTCTGCTTCACCGAAGATCCTGGCGGTCTACCTCCCTTTGTTGTTGGACTGCCAGCTTCTGCGATTTTGACTATTAAAAACCAAATTAAGTTTGTTCCGTGGGAACCCGGTTTGTTTGTATCTCTTTAAATATGTTGCCTTGCGGTTAATTTTATCAGGTAATTACTCAAGCAATCTTATATGATATAAGTTTGTCTTTGGATTATATTAAACGTGACAGGAATGTTGCATCCGATGTCGATGTTATTGTGAAGCAAGCAAATGCTATTGGCACTCCAAGCAATCATTTAATATATAAAGGCTGGTTTATAGTTAGTCATTAACATGAAAATTATCCAAATTTGATTCATATTCACATATATATACATCCTATACTATTATTTGGGAAGTACAATTTATAATTACCCTTTAATAACCTTCTTCTTTGTAAGTTATTACATTCGAATGCCATTAGAGATAAAAATTTCAAGAATAAATTAATTAAGCTCATTAAGGATAAACAAGTCAAATACTAATTTATGCAATTTAATTAATTTAATTATTAAAAATGAAAATATATTATTAACTTAAAAAAAAAGAATGACCAATCAAAATGAACATATAAGATTTGATATCTAACTTACCATATTAATTTGTTATTAATCATTATACTTCACACTCATCTTTATATGATTCTATTTTTATAAAACAAATAAATCATCATATCATCCATATAACAAAAAAAAAAGTAAATTTTTTCTGCTTATGCCAAGATTTCAAATTTTTAAAACAAATATAAATTGTTAAATCTATGAAGAAAAATATTTAACGGATCAAAAATTCACATTTGAGTAATATATTTCTTTTTACCAAAAATAAGTTCAACAAAAATTTTGACTGAGTAACAGGTCAGAATTTGAATATTTATATTCAATTTCATACATTTATTTTTTGAAATGTATTATTATATATACAATAATAAGATTTTTAAATATTTTATTTAGCAACATATAAAATTAGTTCTACTTGATATTTTTCAAGAATATCATCAATAAATACTCTAATTTGATTTTTTGGAAAACAAATATTTATAATAGGCAATAGGTTAAATATAATATATTATATTAACAAATGAGTTATAATCCTTATAACTGTTTGAATATTTCTATTTAATTTTATATAATTCTTTTTTGAAATTCATAATTTTATATACTACAAGAAATATTTTTAAAGATTTTAATTTAGAAAATTTAAAAATAGTTTAATTTAATATTTGAATGAATATCATAAATATTTAGTAGATTAAAAAGTTAAAAAAAAATTATAAAGCCTTTAATTTGATTTTCTAAAAAGATAAATTTAAAATAGTTATAGTAGGCGGAGGGTTAAATGTAATATATTATATGATATAAAATTATGATCCTTAAAATAAACGGCATGTTAAGATTATATGATCAGATAGATTAAATAATGTTGACGCTTGACACCATGAAATATTTGAAAATTTGATTGTGCAAGCAATTTTGGAAATAACGAATAATAGATTGTGCACGCAATATTTTCATTATGATTCTAAAATAAGAATATAGACTCCACGCACGGGTTGAATTTGATATATTATAATATATGTTCATAACATATTCGATTACACGAATAATTGGTAAATTCCGTAGTTACCTCAAACAAATCTCTATTTCAACAACCAAAGAATTAGAAATTGAAAAAAGAATTTCCTAAATTAATTCAAAATAATAGCTAACTTTCTTAATTAATTAAAAATAATCTACGTTTTTGAAGCGATTCATTATAATATTTTGATTTTTGATCTAACTGAATTATATGCAATCTCATTTTGTGGTTGTTAATATAAATTAGCTCATTGTTCAGACCATATTAATTTATTAAAATAATTTTATTTTCTGTTTTCATATCTTAAAAAAATATATCCATAAATGAGTATAATTTTTTTTAAAAAAATATATTTATTCTAATATTATATATAGGAACTGACAAAAATCTAATTATATTTTTTCAATAACTATTATAATATATCATAATTTTATTCTAAAATAAATAAAATTTAACCCGTACTGTAGCACGGGTGATGATCTAGTTACACACTAAAACCATTTCAAAATGTACAATTTAACTTCTAAATTAATAAACTTTAGGCGCATAGAACGGTGATTAATTTAAATATGTAGATGATTTTCGATATTGAATTAACAATAAATATACACTATTTAATCCAATCACTCTAATTAACATACATTATATACTAACACCAACAAAAAAGAAATATAACTAATTAATACAATAAAAGATAAACTTTTTAAAAACATTTTCTACGGACTCCACTTCCGGTTATCAATCTAGTAGAAAAGTTTGACTCACCAAAAAAAAAAATCTAGTAGAAAAGTTACGACATGATAGCAAAACAAGAGGATATTTTGTTTAGGAGGTTAGAAAAAAAAGCACAAGTGAAAAGCAAGAACTTTTCGGGTTTAGTAGTATTTGAATCTTACGAAATTTGACTTTAGTTTTATAAGACAAAAGTTACAAAACATATAAAACGATGTCCAAAAAAACATATAAAATGGTGTTCAAAAAAAAAATTTCGAATTTGGTGGCTTCAGGGCCTAAAATGATATTGGAAAGTTATATGGGCCTTTTAGGATCATCTCATTTAGATGGGCCGAATTCGATCTTGAAATGAGCAAATCAAATTAGGGTTTTACTTAGCACACTATATAAAGACAATCGTCTCAACAATTAGGGTTTCTTCTTTGCGGTGTGAGAAAGAAACAATGGTGAAGTTTCTGAAGCAGAACAAGGCCGTGATCCTCCTTCAAGGCCGTTACGCCGGTAAGAAGGCAGTGATCATCAAATCCTTCGACGACGGAACCAGTGACCGTCGTTACGGACACTGCCTCGTCGCCGGACTGAAGAAGTATCCAAGCAAAGTCATCCGCAAAGACTCAGCGAAGAAGACGGCGAAGAAGTCTCGAGTGAAATGTTTCATCAAACTCGTGAATTACCAGCATCTGATGCCTACACGTTACACACTCGATGTAGATCTGAAGGAAGTTGCGACTCTTGATGCTCTTAAGAGTAAAGATAAGAAGGTGACTGCTCTTAAGGAAGCTAAGGCTAAGCTTGAGGAGAGGTTCAAGACTGGCAAGAACAGGTGGTTCTTTACTAAGCTCAGGTTCTGAAGAAGAATCTTTGAGTTTTTATCTTTATCGAATTTTATAACTATCTATTTTGTTTAGTTCTAGAATCAGTTTGGATTATTGTTTAAGACTATTTTGGTTTGGAATTGATTCTGGCTTTTGTCTTTTACTTATGATCATTTGCGATATTGATGCTTTCCAATTTCAGAGTATTGAAATGGGTTTCTTTGATAATCATTTTGCTTTAATCATCTTTACTTGCTATTAATCAAGATTAGGCCTTTGTCTCTGTTATTTACTTGTAGGAACATAGAGCTTCTTAGAAGCATGTTTGAGTTGTTATTCTCGATTTCATGATGATGTTGTGGTGTTTATAAATAGAGTGTTTAGATTGGAAAGTAACTTGGATATGAATATAAAAGTTTAGGAATTAGGAGAAGTAATTTAGCAGTTGATGTATTGTAGAGAAGTAATTTAGCAGTGCCTAACACAAAGTTGTATGTTCTGTAACTTTAGAGTTATATACCAAATCTCCTTGGAGAAAGTTATGCGACTCCTATGAAAATTTGGAGAAGTAATTTCGTAATGTTAAATGTTTGTTGTGAGTGTGGCAAAAGATGACGAGATTGTGTGATTCGTAGTTTATCGATCACATAACACGAAGGATATGGTAAAGAGTTTGCATAGGAAGGGACTGACTTTGTATTAGTTGTTTCTTTTCCATGTTCAATCATAGAGACTTATTGCGATATATGAGCATGAAAACTATTATGTGATTTTTAATTTCTGTACAAATATTTCTAACTCTTAAAAAAGCATACGACCATTGTATAAATATCACAATGAAAGAAACACAGAAGAAGATCCTCTCAACATTTGATGAGTTGACACAAATATAGCAGACGAATTACATAATCAATAGCCAACAACACATCGAGTCAATCTAACATCAGCAATAGCCAAGAAAATTACATAATCAAACTACTGCGTCACATCTAATTCATCAATCATCTTTTTGTTCACATTTGATGATTTAAAACAAATATAGTAGAAATTATTTATGGGTTCAGGTAAGGAGACAGAAACAAGAAGGTGAATTTCAGATATATAGCAAGCAACAATGCGAACAAAAAGATCATTGATTTATTCTTGGTCTAAGCCTACATGAAACCATTAGACCACGATCATTTTGTCACTTCATTGTTCACTATCATATTATCTTAACATTTATTTTATGTTAAATTGAATTTCAGGGAAAGTCTAAGTTGCTATGAGGTGATGAAGATTTTTGGTTTAAACATTAATCCATTACTTATGAATTTTCTGAAAAATAACAAAAAAGAAATATGTACTAAGATGTAGAGCAAGGAATTTTCTTTCAAGAATACGAATATAACAATTTTTTAATTTTAAAATAATTTTAATTATAAAAAGCTACATAGCTAAAATCATAATTGAATTTAAAATCTAATAACACATTGTCAAAAAAAAAGAATCCAAAATAATAATGTTTTTACTTAAAAAAAAAATCAAGTAACAAATGTAATAACTAAAAAAAAGTTATATTAATTTATGAAATGAAAAAATTGTATTTTATTATTCAACTTTACCTTAATTAATTAATTTATGATAAGACTTTGAAAAACAATAAATATCTCTAGATTATACAATCTCATCCAATATTTTTGACCCAAAATCATTTCTATGTTTGAAAAGACAAATTAGAATATACCCCACAGAAAGTCACTTATCATCATGTCAGACCTTATACTTTATACAAATCACGACTTTAGTCCTTAAAATTAAAACCGATTTAACCACAAAAACAAGTTTAAGCCAAATCAAGAGATTTATTTTAGAAGAAAAATAAATAAATAAATTGTCGTTTTTATAAACCAGAAAAGCTGCCCAACTTCTTCTCCTCTCGAACCCTAACGAGCCGGGTCATCTCAAAAATTTTCTGCGACATTGCATTCCTCCGTCGCTCTCAGATTTAAAGTCTTCTTCTCCGGTCGATTCCACCTTCTTCTTCCCTAAAACCGAAGTCCTTATACCGTAATTTTATCAAGTTTTTTACCGAACCGATTCTTCCCGTAACCAAAACCCGGTCACAAACCTGCAAACCAAAAAGGTTCGTTCTTTGTTCTTACGATTATTCAAAAACTCATAAATTTACGATTTTGGTGCGCTGGGTTTTAGAATTTCGCGTTTTTAAAGCTTTTGCTTTGATGGGTTTGATTCAATATAATCCGATTTGTATAATCAATGAAAATTTTTGCGAAAGTTGAGAGCTTTTTTTATGCAGCTGAGTTCTTCTTCTATGTTGATCTCGTAGTAATGTTTGATTAGAGGATCTAGGGTTTTTGAATTCAGCAATGTAATTCATGGGTTCTTTGTTTTGGTACGAGTTTGTAGGATGGATTCAGATTTGGAGCCTGTAGCTCTTACACCACAGAAACAAGACAGTGCGTGGAAACACTGTGAAGTTTACAAATATGGAGATCGAGTTCAGATGAGATGTCTTTACTGTCGGAAGATGTTTAAAGGAGGTGGTATTACAAGAGTTAAGGAACATCTTGCTGGTAAGAAAGGACAAGGTACGATCTGTGATCAAGTTCCTGAAGAGGTTCGTCTTTACTTGCAGCAGTGTATTGATGGTACTGTGAGACGTCAGAGGAAGAGACGTAAATCGAGTCCTGAACCATTGCCTATAGCTTATTTCCCTCCTTGTGAAGTTGAGACTCAGGTTGTTGCTCCTTCTGATGTGAATAACGGGTTTAAATCGCCGAGTTCGGATGTCGTAGCTGGTCAAAGCACGGGGAGGACGAAACAGAGAACTTACAGGAGTAGAAAGAATGTTGAGAGGAATGATTTGGCTAATGTTGAGGTTGGTGGTGTGAGCAATATGAGTGATTTGATTGATCGAGATATGGACAATTTGATTCCTGTGGCTATTAGTAGCGTGAAGAACATTGTGCATCCGTCTTCAAAAGACCGCGAAAAAACAGTTCATATGGCGATGGGACGGTTTCTCTTTGATATTGGAGCTGATTTTGATGCGGCTAATTCTGTTAATTTCCAAACGTTTATCGATTCGATTGTTTCTGGAGGATTTGGTGTTTCTATTCCCACTCATGAAGACCTCAGAGGTTGGATTTTGAAGAGTTGTGTAGAGGAAGTGAAGAAAGAGATTGATGAATGCAAAACTCTGTGGAAGAGGACAGGATGTTCTGTTTTAGTTCAGGAATTGAACTCCAACGAAGGCCCGATGATCCTTAAGTTTTTGGTTTACTGTCCCGAGAAAGTAGTGTTTCTGAAATCCGTTGACGCATCGGAGATATTAGATTCTGAGGATAAGTTGTATGAGTTACTTAAGGAGGTAGTTGAAGAGATAGGCGATACCAATGTTGTTCAAGTTATTACCAAATGTGAAGATCATTACGCTGCTGCGGGGAAAAAGTTGATGGATGTGTATCCTTCTCTATACTGGGTACCTTGTGCTGCACACTGCATAGACAAGATGCTTGAAGAATTTGGGAAGATGGACTGGATAAGAGAAATTATCGAACAAGCTCGAACTGTCACAAGAATTATTTACAATCACAGTGGTGTTTTGAATCTTGTGAGGAAATTCACTTATGGCAATGATATTGTGCAACCAGCCTTTACCAGTTCCGCCACAAATTTTACAACAATGGGAAGAATTGCCGATCTTAAACCCCATTTGCAGGCCATGGTTACTTCATCCGAGTGGAACGATTGTTCATATTCGAAGGAAGCAGGTGGATTAGCAATGACTGAGACTATCAATGATGAGAATTTCTGGAAGGCATTAACATTGGCAAACCATATATCTGCTCCGATTTTGCGGGTTTTGAGGATAGTTTGTTCTGAAAGGAAGCCTGCAATGGGGTATGTCTATGCAGCAGTGTACCGAGCAAAGGAAGCAATTAAGACACATCTGGTTCACAGGGAGGATTACATAGTCTACTGGAAAATTATAGATAGGTGGTGGTTGCAGCAACCTTTGCATGCCGCTGGTTTCTATCTGAACCCAAAGTTTTTCTACAGCATCGACGAAGAAATGCGTAGTGAGATCCATTTAGCTGTTGTTGATTGCATAGAGAAATTGGTCCCTGATGTCAACATTCAAGATATTGTCATTAAGGACATAAACTCATACAAGAATGCTGTTGGTATTTTCGGAAGGAATTTAGCAATCAGAGCTCGTGACACAATGCTTCCAGGTATGCCATTTTTTTCTTCTTATTAATTGAATCTCATAAAGATTTCATATGTTCAAGTGTTTTGTAAGTACTTAAAAATGTTTGATTCATGTAGCTGAATGGTGGTCTACATATGGAGAAAGCTGCTTGAACCTGTCACGTTTTGCGATACGCATTCTGAGTCAGACATGCAGCTCATCGATTGGCTCAGGGAGAAACCTGACACTAATCTCGCAAATATATGAATCAAAGAACTCCATTGAGCGACAACGGCTTAGCGATCTTGTATTTGTTCAGTACAACATGCGCCTCAGACGACTGTAAGTTGCAATCTTTTGTTCTTCTCGATTACTACACCGTCTTTGTTCAAAACAGAACTTAAATGGTTATCTGTCTGTCTCCTCTAGGGGCAGCGAAAGCAGCGGAGATGACACTGTAGACCCGTTATCACACAGCAACATGGAAGTTCTTGAAGACTGGGTTTCAAGAAACCAAGTTTGTATAGAAGGAAATGGAAGCTCAGACTGGAAGTCACTCGAATTCATCAAGAGGGCAGAAGAAGTAGCTGTTGTTATCGACGAAACAGAAGATCTGGGTTCAGGTAAAAGCTTCGCAGAATCTAGTTTTTGTGAATATCTTGACCAATATGTTGGTGTGAGAGAAGTTGTTAAAAAGTGTTTTGAATGAAATGTGATCAGGTTTCGATGATGCAGATATATTCAAAGGTGAAAAGGAAGCGAGTTACGAAGGTGGTTATTCGGAGAATCTGTTCACTTGAACTTGCACCTCTCTCTGTAATCATCATTAGGATTTGATTTGTGTTATTAAATAGAAGTCTTTACCAGTTTTAAGTTGTATCCCAGAAACTAATAATTACATGATTCTTCTTCTTACTCAGCATGTATTTCTTATATGGTAGTGAGAACATAAACCATTTTAGAGATGTTGATTGTTACTTGCTTTTAAGTTCAGATTTTTAATTGTTTCATAAACACTGTACTCTTTCGTTCTCTCTCTCTTGTCCAAATAATATTGTTTGGACATAAGCTAATCTTGAGTCTTTAAAAGGATAAGTGAAAAAAAAGAGAGAGTTGAATTCAGATACTATATAAAGAGCCCTTATCCACAAGAGCCTTATCTTCAAAGTTTGGTTCAGAGAAGAGAAGAAAATGGAAGGGCTAAGTCATATCGCACTCCCTGTTCTTGGAATTGTCGCAGTCTCCGTCGTAACCTTCTATGCCGTTAGCTTTGCCGAGATCAGAGAGGTTCGTGTTGTTATGAAACTGCTCCTTAATTTCTTAGAGTAGATAAATATAGCCTATCAAGATCACAATCTTGTTCGGTGTCATTTTAACTGCTATTGTGGTCTTACCGTTATTCCTCAACAATTGATTTTAAGAAAATTCATGTGTGTGTGTGTGTGCGCGCGCAGAAATCGTTTAAAGATGTGTACGACTCGGAAAATGAAGTTGGGTTCAAGACTTCTCTAAGTTCAAGGGAGAGAAGATCAAGAAGAGAAGCAAATAAAAAACGCCCTCGATCTTGATTCCAAAATCCAGGCTGATTTGATCGCGTTCCATGATAATGGATGTTCTCCAATCAAGAAACTCTCTTAATCCCTTGATCGTTTTTTTTCTCAATGTTATATAAATCTCTATACTATTAAAAGAGAAGTACAAATGAAAATGGGTCGGGTTAAAATCAGAAAATTAACCCGAAATTCTGAAATCGGATCTTTGAATTTTTTTTGGAATATAAATTCGAATTAATAATGAAAAATCGAAATAAAATCAAATATTTATGGAAATCAAATAAAATCTGATTGTACTTATGATAACTAATAATAAAAGCATATTCCGAACAATATTATACATTAATTACGTATAATAAATTTGTTCATATATTTTTGGGACTAATTCCATAACAATCAACGTTTTTGTCATTAATTTCGCTCATTTTAGCCAATTATCATTAATTGAAAGATATTTTATTTGCTTCTAAAGATTTCTAGAAAATTTATCACAAATAATCCATCTGTTTTAATCATTATACTTCATCTTTCAATCTCTCATCTAACAAATAAGATACATATTTTATTATTACTATGTCCAAACTTCATTTTGTTGTATGACTAAATAATATTCTCATTAGAACTGTCAAAGCGAGTTGATTGGTCCCGTTAAGTCCGTTTTGCGATAGACAAAAAATATTTTGACTTGTAGTTAGTCGATTCGCACGACCCGCGGGTAGCATATATGAAATACAAAACCGTCCCGCGAATGTATGCGGATTTGTGGAATTGTACATGGATTTTGTTTAAATAATTTTAAAGTAACCAAAATTTAAAATACTAATAAAATAAATAAATAAATAAAAATACTATTAAAAGTTTGTTTAAATTACCACATGTTGAATAAATTATAATTTTATCAATAAATACTAATATGCGGGCTGATCCGCCAACCCGCGGATGAAAACCGATTAAACCTATGACCTACTGCGAATTAATCCATGTGACCCGTTTATTTGCGGGTTTAATATATTTTCCCAAATCTGCCCCATAGTGAGATGATGTGGGCTCGACCCGCGGTTTTTGACCTATTTTGACTGCTTTAATTCCCATGAATCATCTAACTTTAGAATTTTAAAACACAAAATTCTATTTTGTAAATCATAATTAATACGATGGGTATATTTATAAACAATTTTACATTTTCTCTACTAAAAAACATTTTCGTTATTATGAATATTTATAAGTATACTACACGATTCGTTCTACTAAAAAACACACACAATATTAAACGCAACGTATGTAAACCAATATTCTCTCGCGGTGGACCGCGGGTCCGATCCTAGTTAACTATTCAAAAGAGCTTCGCTATTGTTGAAGTTTTGGACCAAAAAGTCTATGAGCCATTCCGGTTCGGATTGGTCTATGGTTGTCACAGTCTGAGAAGAATCTTTCACAGTTCCTGTCTCAGTTAGCATTGCAAACAATTATAGTCAATGTCTCTGCATATTTGGGTTGGTTAGATGATTTTTGATCACATCGTGCGATGTCCCATTATTGTTTATCTCTCATTAAAATGCACTTATTAAAAGACTTGTGTGTTAAAAACAAAAGATCCAAACTTTGAGAATCTAAAAAAAACATTTTCATCAACATCATTTGAACTCTGCTTCTCACTTCTTGTGCTGAGTCTTGAGTTCTTTTACCTTCTCTTCCGTTGCCTTCAATGCTTTCCCATAGATAGAAATCAACTAAACGAAAGAGAGAGAGAGAGAGAGAGTTTCAGTGAATTAGTCGCAAGATTTAGCAGACAATAGCTATCTTAATGTCTCAAGATTGGGACATTTTACCTCATCGATCTCTTCAGGTGAGATAATGAGCGGTGGAGACATCATTATGCTATCACCTGCAACACGGACTAACATCCCGCGCTTCTGGCACTCGGCTCCAAAGTATGCGCCAACACCTGTAAACATCAATTGAAATTGGTGTAGCAAGGTAAGTGAGTGTAGGAGAAAAGAGACTTTAATGTTTGGTCATTAGAGAGATCTTTTTACCCCATTCTGGTGGAAATGGTTCGTTTGGGGATTTATTGTCTACAAACTCAGTCCCGAGAATCAAACCTGTTCCTCTTATCTGATAACCATCGCATAATGTCCTCAGTAAAATACTTCTTATTGAATAAAATCTGGTAAGTAAAGGACCAAGAGAAATTGTACCTCTCCAATAATAGGACTACTAGAGGCAAAAGCTTTAAGTCCATCTTGAAACCTTGGGGCAACTTTGGCGACATACTCTGGTATGTTCCTCTCCCTGTAATATGAATATGAACGTCAAAAAAGTGCAGTAAGAATAGAGGAACGAGAAACTTTATCAGCTGTGTGACAGGTTTTGATGTTTTTGGCAAATCACAATCTAAAAACTGGCTCACTTGCATGAACGAGCAAAGTGACAAACTTACTTGTATATCTTTAACGCTTCGATTGCTACAGCACATGAAACTGGATGACCAGAATAAGTAAATCCATGCGAGAAAATACCTGAAATATAGAATTTTTTACCAGCATTAATATCAGAACATTGGAATATTACTGCGGTGACCATTAATTAGTTTACAAAAGTACCTAGCTTGTTGCTTTGAGAATAAATGACATCTGCCACTTCTTGACTCATAAGAATGGCTCCAATCGGCATATATGCTGAAGACAGTGCCTGCAAATTAATAACATTTAAAACATGTCAGGGGAAATTTGCCAACAAAAAAAAAAAAAAGCTACTAATCACTAATCAGCTTGCAAAATCTCACCTTAGCTAGGCTCACAAGATCTGGCTTAATGTTGTATTTGTCACAGCCAAACATTGTCCCGAGCCTTCCAAATGCACATATCACCTAAAAGGCCAAACAAATTAAAAACGGATAATGATACATCTTCTTCTTGATCTTCTTCTTCCTGTGTGGACTGATAGTAAACATGGTTCAATAAGATATGCACATACCTCATCAGCAATGAACAAGATATCATACTTCTTAACAACAGCTTGGACCTGCAGCACAGAAAGAGAAAAAACACTCGGATAAACAAAATGAAACGGCAAAAAGAGCCCAATATCATGCTAGTTGTACTTAGTACCAACAAAGTTTCCGAAAATGACCTTTTCAAAGTAGGTAGCAGGTGGAGGTATCACACCCCCAGCACCCATGACTGGTTCAGCTATAAAAGCACCAATCTATTAAGAAGACATTTCTGTTAGACTGAGATGCCAACATCATATTTAATGCATAAAGTCCGAAATTTGCGTAAGTAACTATAGAAGTTTACAGTTTCTGGTCCCTCTTTGATGATTAGATCCTCTAAATTCTTGGCTAATCTGGTTGAGAACTCCTCTTCCGTTTCACCTGAACAAACAATTCAAAAGTTGCAATAACACATTACTTTTACTGTTTAAAATGGAAGTGAGAATCATTCATACCTGGAAGATGAAAACGCCAATAATGAGGGCAATCTGTGTGCAGCACAAATGGTGCAGGTAAATCAAAATTATGGTGCAGCGGTGGAAGGCTGGAACGACAAATTAAATTTGTTAGGGAAAAGAAAGAATCTTAAACACTTCTAAAAAGAATATCAGAGGAACTTTTATCCTACCCGGACAAACTTGCTGATATTAGAGTGGAGCCATGGTACCTGAATATGACAACACCGCACTTATAAGCGCACTCAGATCTTATAAAAACAGACAGGGAAAATGACAATCAAATATCCTATCTCACGATTTATTTCTCGCGATAAATTTTTTCTTCTCAGGCCTTCCAAGTGCGTTATTGTAATACCAAACCAGCTTGACCTGCATTATACATACAGAAGATACATAAACAACTCTTATAGGTCGACAACTTAGAAAACAGGAGATCAAGGTTTGAAGTATAATTATAGAAACCTGAGTATCGTTGGCATCTGATCCACCGCTTGTAAAAAATGCTTTGGCCATTTTGTTGGCCGTGAACATCTCTAAAAGATCCTTAGCAAGATCCTGTTTAATAGGGAAAACATCACAGTGCTCAAATTATCATTGATAACCCATCAAGTATATACTGCTCTGAGTCTGAACAGCACACAGAAAGTAGCAGGACACTGTAGGAAAAGATAATAAAAATGACACCAAAAGGAAAAGTCTTGAGTACCAGAGAAGGTTTAGTAGTACGGTTCCAAAAGGAGTGGTAAAACGGTAAGGTGTTCAACTGCTTAACAGCAGCAGAAACAAGCCGCGGCTCATTTCCTCCTGCAAAATTTCAGATATCAATGACACAATGCTAACACTTGCAGGTATGTAAGAAGTCAAAACATCAAGAAACTTGTATAGTAATAGAAGGAAGAATACCTAAGGCAGTACACCATAAACCAGCGAGAGAGTCAAGATACTTTTTCCCATTGGCATCATACACATAACTTCCCTGTAAAACATTAAAAAACGAAAGAAAAATGTCACAGTTGATCAAAAAGAAAAAGAAAAAAGACTTTTTTTTTTTTATATGTACCTCAGACTTTGCAATGACCAAGGGATCTAAATCAGTACTCTGCCACCCAGCAGTAAAAGGTGCAAGCATATCATGCCCCTTAGACCTACTCAGAAAGAAAACATCACCACTAAATTCATGTCTCTATAAAAGTAAAACGCTTAGAAGCATTAAAAATGACTCACCCAGCAGAGTTTAGCTTCTCAGGTGATGCCTCAGTAGTGAAGATCCTCCTGGAAGTAGAGTTCCCAGACATGCAAGTGGCATACCTACTCTGCAAATTAACCTGCAATGAGAGTTGAGATAATATTAGCACTACGAATCACATCTCTTCAAATTCCACAGAATTTCTTCAAATATATCTCTTTGTTATAAGAATATGATTCACCACAAGAGACTTGTTCCACTTTATTGAAACATAATAAGGAAAAGTTTGTTCCTTGATTACTGGAGAATCTCCAAAAAAGATAACTTTCAAAAAGACATGACCTTTTTTCACCCTGATCCAGGTCAATTTGGTGTTTGAAAAAAGGTTCAATTTTTATTTTCCCAATGTTCTTCTGATCTACTAAGCAAAACATTCACGAAATTTTTTTGGTTAAATTTCTCTAGGGTCTGATGATGCAATCGAAGATCATGTATTGGGATAATGAGATTATGAAGCGAGTAAAGAAGTTGAAGAACCTGAGTGGTACGCGCTAAGCGTCGGAGGCTGTTGATAACGACCATTTCTCCTACACCGGATCGAAGAAACAGATAGAGAGGAGATCAAAGGAGAAGAATCTGAAGAATCCTGGATTTTTTGAGAAGCAGAGCTGAGATTGGTTAAGAACAGAGGATGATGGTTAATATCTTCTTAGTACCCTATTATTATTTAACTCTCTTCGAGTTCCATTTGATTTGGGAAAAATGTCGTTTTATCTCCCAACTTTCAAAAAGTGGCCAATCAATACGTCAACTTCATATGTGGCCATTTAAAACATAAAATAAACGTTGACTAACGTTTGAGACATGGAAATTCGTTGACCAGGCCAAAATAGACATGCCGTTATCAGTCGTTAACGGAACCTCTAACGCCCGTTATCACCCGTAACGACTCTGTTAATCAACTTTCAAATTATGGCCATTTTAAACATCAACTTTATATGTGGCCATTTAAAACATGAACTAATCGTTGACTAACATTTGAAACATGAGAATTCGTTGACCAGGCCAAAATAGACATGTCGTCATCATTCGTTAAAAAAACCTATAACATCCGTTATCACCCGTTAACGACTCTGTTAGTATATCCAAAACGACGTCGTTTTGAAAATAATCAAGAGAAAATCAGGACAAATTTTTTGTTTAAAGCATAATCCAAGGACATGGTTTGATATATAGACAATCGTAGAGCCAGTAATTGGAAGCAAACATTGTTTATATATTTGTTTTAAATCTAAAAAGGAATCATGGAAGCAAACTTGTAGACCCATCATAGGACTAAAATAGGCATGGGCGTTCGGATATTCGGGTCGGGTTCGGGTTGGGTTTTTTGGGTTTGGGTTTTTCGGGTTTAGAAAACTAAGATCCATTCGGGTATTTTAAAACTTCGGGTTTGGGTCGGGTTCGGATCGGGTATTTCGGGTTCGGATTCAGGTTTACCCAAAGTATCCAAATATTAGAAATTTTGTATCCGACCTATGCAAAGTCTTGAAAAATAATCAAAAAATCTATAAAACCCAAATATTTTAACCCGAATCTAACCCAAAGTAGCTAAAACACCCGAATATCTTAACATCCGAATAATTTTGGCACTTAGGTTATTACAAGTATAAATATTACTAATATATTATAACTATGTACTTATATTTTGGGTATGTTCGGGTACTTGTTCGGGTTCGAGTTCGGGTCGGGTTCGGGTTTTTCGGGTTGTCAAGTTTAGAATCCGTTCGGGTATTTTAAAACTTCGGGTTCGGGTTCGGGTCGGATTTTTCGGGTCGGGTTCGGTTCGGTTCTTCGAGTTCGGGTATTATGCCCAGGCCTAGACTAAATGTAGCTTTTCTGAAATGCAGATAGAGATAATAGGACTATTCATCTTGTTTGAGCTGTTGTAGAAATAGATTTGGGGATTTGGTGTTTTCATTTGGGAAAAATCTTTTTGGACATACTAACAGTGTCGTTAACGGGTGATAACGGATGTTATAGGTTCAGTTAACGAATGATGACGACATGTCTACTTTGGCCTGGTCAACGAATTCTAATGTTTCAAATGTTAGTCAACGATTAGTTCATGTTTTGAATGGCCACATATGAAGTTGATGTTTAAAATGGCCACAATTTGAAAGTTGATTAACAGAGTCGTTACGGGTGATAACGGGCGTTAGAAGTTCCGTTAACGACTGATAACGGCATGTCTATTTTGGCCTGGTCAACGAAGTTCCATGTCTCATACGTTAGTCAACGTTTATTTCATGTTTTAAATGGCCACATATGAAGTTGACGTATTGATTGGCCACTTTTTGAAAGTTGGGAGATAAAACGACATTTTTCCCCATTTGATTTTTACTAGTGACGTGTCATTGAGTCATTTTATTTACAATTATTTTTGTTTTTATTAATAAAATAGAAAAAAAATCGTTTGGTTATAACTGGTGTAGTAGCAACTAACTAGCTAGGAAAGAAAAAATACAAATAAAAGGTTCTTTTCTTTTTACATCAGTCAAAACAATAAAAAAAAAAAACAATTAGAATGTTTATATATTTTCTGCTTGAAAAAAATTTAAAATGAACAAAAATAGAGTAAAATATTTACTCCACCTAATGCACATAAATGAATTGCTCTTTACATACTTTATAATGGAAGCTGATTGCATAGTTTAAAAATGGCCTTCTCCACAATCGATCTAAAAATACAACTATGAAGAATCTCTTCGTTAATATCTGCAGTTGGACAGATTGTTTTACTAACATTATATTTACAGTGATACCTCGAAAATACAATCAAGTTGTAGACAAGTTAGCTAACCTAACTCCCGCGTCTATTTACACTATTTGGAAGGAACGCACCTCCCGCATCTTCACCTTGGAATCAATTAGTACAGTCTCAGCCATCCGCAAACCGATTGATCGCTCTCTCCGTGATCGCTTGCTCTCTCTTCCTTCTCTGGACTCTTCCTCCTTTTCTCTTCTTGCTTTTTACTTTGGTTGTGTATCTTTTTTGTTTAAATTTTTCTGTCTGTCGTTTTCTTTCCATTTAAGTTGATTAATAAGTTGTATGCAACAGAAAAATTGAAAATGGTATAAAATTTAACATTTACACCAAAAAAAGATTAGCTAACCTATCATATCAACAACAAGAATCGCGATGATGCAAGCGAAATCAAAAAGAAAAAAAAAAGATGAATGAGAATTTAGCTCAATCGAAGAAGCATCTATGATCGTGAATGCTCTAATACCATAACAAACTCTTCTTCTTCAACATTAGCTCAAGAACACAAAAGAGAAATGTGAAGATAGAGAGAGAGAGTGATTAAGAAAGCTAACATTTCTCATTAAATGTAAAAAGTGTACAATGTGTTTCTTATATACAAGTAATCGTAACCTAATGACTATCGTAAACCTATTCACTTGTAAATGCTAACATGAGCCTTTGTGTATTTGACTAAGATACACCTACAGTAAATTACTCATGATACAAGTTATATTTCTCAAACTTATTTTTATCCTCCGATATGTTTAAGAAAACAATCAGAAGTTAAGAAAAAAAACACTCCCTTCAATCTAACTTCTTCTTATTTGTATGTTTTCTGTCTTTCTATATCTCATTTCCTACATTAAAAACACACCAACAAGGCCAACTAGCAGAAAAAAATAGCCAAATTTGATCACATATTCCAAACAAGCTAGTAGGGGAATAGTTTTTTTATAAATTTTTAATATACGAGTTTTGAAAAGATTATTACATAACCATGCGATAGTTGTTAGCGTCTAACAGAAGTAAAAGAAAATTTATAATTATAAATTTAAATAAAGATAAAACCATGTTTTTGGAATAAAATAATGATCCAACAGTACAACTAAAAGTCACATCATATAATACACACCAAAAAAAAGAAGTCACATCATATAATCAGGTGACACGTCAACTTATTTTGTCTTCTCATTCAGAATATCAGACTGCAATGAGAGTTACACATATAAATGCATGCATTAATTAAAGAGAATTAAAACATACTTCAAACTAAAAAACTGCGTGCCGTTTTAGAGGTAAAAAACGCTGACAAATTGAACAATATAGCACGCGTACGGCGTGCAATCTAATCTATCATTCAATCAATCGTATCTGAGAGAGGAGAGGGAAAACGAAACGATAATAAGTCAATTCCTACCTATCTGTATATCCCCTAGAGAGAGAAAATAAAGAATGGACCTTTTTCTTTTTGTAGTGAGAGAAAATAAGTAAAGTAGCCGAGAAAGACGCTCACTGACTGAAGAAAAAGATCACCAAGTCGTCGTCACTCACTCTCTCTAAAGATCTCATCGGCCGATCTTTCCTTCGCCGCCGGTAAAAGTTTTTGAATTTTGCTTCTTTTGATGTGTCTCTTCGTTTCTCAATTTTGCAAAGTTTTGATTTTTTGTTAGTGTTCATTACTAAATTCTTGGTTTTGAATATTATGATCCAACATTGTCAGGAGAATTTAGTGAATTCAATTAAAGTTTCCTTTTTTTGTTTGTATTTTTTTTTTATCAAAAAGGAGAAAGCTTTACTGTTTTGAATAATTCAGTTTCTAAATCCGCAATTTTGCAGGTTTGTGTTGTTTTATGTTGCTGATCGTTGGAATTGAGATACAATGGGAGCTTCAGGGAGATGGATTAAAGCATTGGTTGGTTTTACTAAATCTGATAAGTCTAAGTCCTCAAAGAAAGATGAAAATGTGAGTACTTCAAGGAAAGATTATTACAAGAGTTTCTCTTTTTGTCTTAATTATGCCAATGTTGGTTCATTTCTGTGTTTGTTTAACTGATGAAGGTGAAGGTTGCGTCCAAGAGTAGGTTTGGGAGAAAGAATTCAGTTGATTTCGACTTTGAGAAATTTCAAGATGGATTTGAAGAGTCCAATACGCGTAGTATGATTGATACTGGGGTCTCTACTTCAAATTCACTACAGTCATATGGGGGTGTAGCTTATGAAGAACGTAGTAGGGAAAATCGGGCTGCAACGCGTATCCAAACAGCTTATCGGGGATTTCTGGTATCAATTCGCCTTATGGAGTTGATCTTTTTATAGTAATATTTATTGCATGCTTTAGTTATTGTTTAGTGATGATAGTTCATTGGTTTTAAAAGAAGAGTGGATTGATAAGCAAGATGATACATTTTTTTAGGCTAGAAGGGCTTTACGAGCGTTGAAGGGATTGGTTAGACTTCAAGCCCTTGTTAGAGGACATGCTGTGAGAAAACAAGCTGCTGTAACGCTTCGATGCATGCAAGCGTTGGTAAGAGTTCAGGCTCGTGTACGCGCAAGACGTGTTCGTCTCGCCTTGGAATTGGAAAGTGAAACGGGTCAGCAGACACTTCAGCAACAGCTAGCAGATGAAGCCCGAGTTCGAGAAATAGAGGTGACTGTCACTTGTCTCAGTTGTTTACAAACTTTGTATTTTTTTTCTATCTTGTGGTTGACCTTTAATTTACATTCAAGTTGACTATGTGTTATCATCTCTCAGGAAGGTTGGTGTGATAGCATTGGATCTGTTGAACAAATCCAAGCCAAGCTGCTAAAGAGGCAGGAAGCTGCAGCTAAGCGTGAGAGGGCTATGGCATATGCTTTGACTCACCAGGTTACTCACAACCACTATTCTAGTTAAGAAGTAATTGTTTGAATTGTTAACCCTGAATAGTCTGTGTGGTTGTCGTGGGTTCTCTTTCATAGGATCAATTTTTAACCAAGCACTACGGATTGCAAACTGAAGCTGCGTGTTTTTTTTTTTGTCGGGTTTTCTTAACTTTCTCCTGCAGCAGTCTATTAATGGACTGCTTATTTTGCTGGACCAATGTGGCCATTTTGTTTCCCTGAGGCTTCATCCCAGCCCCTCTAATAATGTCCCGTGATGTTTTTTTCCTAGTGGCTTAAATGTATCTTTTTCTTACATATAGATTTTCTCTCTTGTAGTGGCAGGCAGGAACTCGGCAGTTATCTGCTCACAGTGGCTTTCAACCTGACAAAAACAACTGGGGATGGAACTGGTTGGAAAGATGGATGGCTGTGCGTCCATGGGAGAACCGGTTTCTTGACAGTAACCTCAGGGATGATGCGAAATTAGGTGAAAACAGCATGGAGCAGTCTGAGAATGTGCCCAAAACGCAGATGAAAAGTGTGAGCAAGGTGCCAAATACTTCAAATCTTGTGTCTGGTATTTCAAGTCAGATGACCGGCCCATGTCAGTCGGATGGTAATTCATCTTCTCCTGGAATATCGTCAAGCATTCCAGTGGTATCCAAGGCTAAGTCAAAGCCTGCTAAAGATGATCTTGCTGTAGAAGTTAACTCAAGGCCTGGTGCTGGTCCAAGATCTCACAGCAATCCGAAAGAAAGATCAAGAGAGCCAAATAGATCGTCAAAGGAACGGCTATCTCTGCCAAACAGTGGTAAGATTTCTCTCTCTTTCTCTATGCCTAGGAAACAGGTTTCCATTTCCATTTTAATAATTGAGACAATAGTTTTATCAACATGCTGATAGCGATAAGAGAATCAGTTTGCATAGTCATAAAGATACAAGCCACAATGTAGAGACTAGGATGGCTAAGTTTTAGTATAACCCACAAATCTGATCTAATCTTCCAATGGAGAGTTTGACCAAGCCTCAAATCAATCCGCCCGTTCCCATTGTTCTTTTAAGTCTATATCGTGAATATTCTTGTGCAGGAAAATCCTTAGGATCTCAGACAGCTAAAGGCAATCGAGCAAAACTCACGACAACATCTCAAAATGTAGTGGAGGAAAAATCTGCCCAAAACCAGAGAAGACGCAACTCCGATCCAATAAAACAGAGGCTCGCATAGCCTTGTAAGTGTGTGTAGCTCTGAGAATCGTCAGCCCAAATCCCTATCCCATCGTCCTGTACATACACATCTTTTGATGAAAGGAAATAGACAATATCATGGGTCATGGGAGAACAGAACACAGCGGGTTTTAGATAAGAGAGTTGCTTGGTTCATCGATCAATCAAGAAGAGAACGATGCCGTATTGGTGTCTGTCACTGCCTTCATTGTTGTTGTTATTTATGTTAGCCATCCTTTTATTGTCCATGACTCTCTGGAGTGGTTTTGGATTCTTATAGGATCGGTAAGTTATATGATCTCAAGGTGTACATTTGTCAAACCTTTTCAGTTTTTGCTGGGAGAACGGATTATGCTCCTAATGTGATTATATAGTACGTTATGTTGTATACGGTATTAGTTTCAAAGAGTGATAATATTTTTATCATAATAATAGTGTTGAGTGATCAATTTTCTAGAAATGAAAATGCAGCGTAGAAAAAAGGTCAACAAACGAAGAGATAAGTGAAAGAAGAATTTACATGAATGGTTTTCTTTTCTGGAAGAATCAAAAGTGATGACATTTTGGATTTCGGGGTTTATAAGAAGCACCTATCAAAGGAACTCAAAATCCATGCAAGAAAATTAGTCCTATACGTTGAGAAATGACCGCGAACTTCGCACAAATTCCAGGAAACTCAAATTTCAATGCTCAGAGCTCCATCAGCACAGCACAGACCCCATTGATTTTGAGCCTCTCCAGGAATTGGGAAGGTGTTTTGTAGAAGATCAGAGCCTTTCAAGAAATACAGTCGGTGTATCTACTTGATGTTAGAACCGGAGTTTGTCCCAAGACCTCCAGGGGCAAACACCGGAAGCTGGTTTGAGGTTGAATCCTTTCTGAATCTTGCATCCCGATGAACTGTTGACGCCAATCTGTCTTGTACCTCTCTTACCAAGCCCCTGCCACTTCTCGGGGTATCTCTAGTCGGAATATTAATCAGAGGGCCTCCATAGAAGATAGAGTCACCAGTATATGTCAGTCTTCTCTCCGCTTGGTGCATAGGAAGAGGATCCCTTAGTGTTGATGATCCAGAAGAAGAATCATGAGCTGGAAGAATGGGTCTTGGATTCTGAGAGTTGGCTGTTTGTGAGCTAGGATTTAGCAATCTGTTGCAGACCTCAGATGTTGTCGTTACAGGAGCTGATACATATCTCCCAGCTTCTGGATCCCAAACAACTGATGTCTTTCTCACATCCCTCAGATGAGAAGTTGCAGGAGCAGAGAGAAATAGCGGATCCGCGTCATTTCCTCTGTGCAGCACCTTATCATCAAAGGTTGAGTGCATGTGGTGGTTTGTTGCAGTGAAGCGATTGCCGACTATTGTAGGATTCTGAGGGAGCGGAGCAAGTGTGACAGACTCGTGAACATGGCTTGGACTGCTAAGATTGCTCATACCATGGCTCCCTGTGTCATACTCATCCCGGCTACCTTGGCTTGGAGCAAAGGAGTTTCTAGAAAGAGATGACCTTAGATCATTGTTCCTTATCTCTTTATTTGCAGCCACATTTGCATCTGTGCTTACACTACTGATGATACTAACTGTGCCAATTGAACTAAGTTCACTATCAGGTAAATGGCGATTATCTATCGGTCTTAGGACAGATGATGACGCTCTGGCTCTGGCAGCTGCCCTTGCAGCTTCATTTGGATCCAACTTTGCAAGCTTCCATGCATTACGTTTGACAGGTCTTTTCAGAGCCTTGGTGCCTTTCTCTGATCCAGGGGCATCTGGGTCTACGGTCGACGGGACCATGCGAGGGTCTAAATGGGGAATGACTTCATCCTACATAGAGATAATGACTGTAAAACTGGCATGTTGATAGTTGATACTTGAGCATAATCTCAGATTAAGCAATATATGTATGCCAAAAATTAACGCTTTTCGTGGAAAGCCTTGTCTTTAAAGTTTATATTTAAAGATTGATCCTATGGATAACTAGACTTCCAAATGACGTATATGAGTTATGTAACCTATCTATTGCAACCAAAACTCTAGTGAGTTTCAGTGTTTCACAAGAGCATAAACCTGTGATTAAAAAGATTGGATGTTTTGGAAAAAGTGAATATACCTGATTATCAAACACTCTAGGTGGAGTGCACCAGACCCCCTTGTATGGTAGACCGAGAGAGCTTCCACCACTAAAGCCGGTTGTAGCAGATCCAGTGGGAGAATAGAGCACATTCTGAATTTCCTCGTCAACAGATGCTCCATCTGGCGCCTCGCTCATTGCTCTCATTGCCACAACATACTCATATGTTGTAATTCCCTGCCAGTGTTAGAAAAGTTCACATTGCTTATACTGAAACAAGCCATCATCAAGTAATAAGACATAAGTTAAATACAATAGTTAGAGCTTCTAAATTAGGAAACGATTTAGGAGAATGGTTCAGATGGACATAATTCTCTGGTAGAGGTGACATCAAGATATAAGGTAGTTAAACAAAAATTATCCAAGTTCAACCTCACTACAATGAAGAGCATGGATCTCTTGTGCTACTTACTTCTATCTTTAAAAAGTCTTACCACGATATCTTACTGTAAGAAAATTATCTGTGTTATGAGTAACTAATATCAGAACTAGCTTCTTTCCCACTGACCTTTTTAATGAGAAGCATGTGGAAAAAGAGAAGTTCACCCAGTGGAAAACATGCCAAAATGGCAACAGCAGTGCAAAGACCCTACATAATTTGCAGATATGACATTAGTAACATTGACGATAGGAGCTACCCTCAAACCAACTGCATAACACCAAGAAAACTTACGACAACTGCCGCTAAAGGTGCACGAGAGAAACTATTTCCAAGTCTATTGACAATTTCAGTTTCCATGCTCTGCTTATTAACAAATACACGCACTATAACTGCAATTCCAACTGCTGCTTCAATAACGAGCTGAGCAGGGAGAAAGTATAACCTGTCAGTGGTTAAGTGAGAGATAAGTACAAGAAATAGCACATACGAGGTATATACATACCCAGAGAAGACTGGCACTCATCAGAGAGACAAAAGTCACGTAGTTTTTACGACCGACGCAATTGTTAAGCCACTGTAGCAATGATTACAACTATGTCAGCGACTAAACCAATGAAAATCCAGTCAAACATTTGAAACATCAGAACTTTACCTTGCAATGGTGATCAAAACAATCAACACATTTATCACAACTCCGACAATGCTTGCTGAACTTGCGTACCTATGAAACATGCATAATTCAGAACAAAAAGGCGTACACATCCAAAATCTGAAGCAAAATTCTTTCCCTAAAGACTTCTTAAAGCAGGTTCTAGAAAATATTCTATAAACACCAAGCAAATTTAGTTGTTATCTACTGCTCATAAATCATTGAATTTTCATATTAAAGGGCATACATGTAACACATGACATATAGCTTTCTAAAGCTTGGAACCATGTTAAGATACCTCAGAATTGCACAATGTGCAAAACAGAGCTTCTTCGCTGTTTCCTTCTTGTTCCGCCGCCCCTTCCTGTTTTCGGCAGTCTTCCAAAACAAACACGTAACAGAAGATAGCCAGAGGATTATAGCAAGATCTTCTTCTCACAGATTCCACTCTTTGAGAATCTCCTACAGAACCTTTCACACTAGAGTTTCCTGCTACGGTAGAACTCCTGCTGACAACTGAAGGAGAAGCCTGCAACTGACTACCAGCTTCATCAAAATTCCTCGATAAGGCACCAACCATATCATCTCTGTTCACGCCTGTATCAAATATCGACATGATTCTTGGATCCGCAGGATTGATTGCAGTACACCGAACATACAAAACAAGCACAAGAATAGCCTGCAAACACACATGATACATAAATGAATAAGATCAATGCCATAAGATACACAGCTGTGGAATCCAAAACTCGTTATAATCCTAAAATTCAAGTTCCTAAACCGATTTTTCGAACTTTAAACTAGCTTGAGAAGCAGTAGACATACCACAGGAGAGTAAACACCGATCAAAACGTATTCCCAAATACGACCTCCAACAAAAGGAGCGAAGAAAGCATAGAAAGCGACCACCAACAAGCAAAACACCGTAATTGCAATCACCTGAGAGAAAAATACACAGAACCCAATTGAAATCATAGTCATTGGTGACTTTAGATTGAGCAGATTCTAGAAACCAATCATGAAAAATCGAAGCTTTGGCTAAAGAGAAGGTTACATTCGATTTTTACCTGAAGAGTGTGAGCAGGAAGTTGCCAACCGTGTTTCCTCACCATACCTTCTTCTCCAACAACAATAAGCCAAGAAAGATAAACCCTAATTTTACGACAACGTCTCCGTCACGTTGCCGTCGCCACCGCCGGAGTGATTAAGTGAAGAGTGTTGTTGCTCGCGGAAAAAGGAAAGAGAGACTGAGAAAATATCGCCTCTCTCTGTTACCGTGGCAGGTTTAGTCTTAATTAAGTCTAAATGTTTTGACTCAACTTTTACATTAGTGGACTAATTTATTATAATTATAGTAATTTTGTCAAAAAAATATATACATATGTTATTAAATTGTTTTTGTTTTCAATATCAGCTAATATGTAAAGAAAATTATAAAATAATAATTTGACCAAACTTTTTAACATTAGTGGACTAATTATTATAACTATGGGTTTTAAGGCTGAGCTAATACAAAATTAAATACTAGAACAGTGACTCAGGCTCATGGCCATTGATTTATTTATTTTGGGTCAAATATATAATAAATTAAACCAATTCTGAAATAGTCATACCAACTGGCTCTATTGGCTATTGTCTATTGATTGTGATATTTAAGAAATTTATTTTCAATTCATAAAATATTTCCAAAAATAGTTTTAATATTCTATATTAGCTAATATGTAAAGAAAGTTGGAACATAAAATTTGACCGTTAAAAGTTAAAACATGTGTTATAGTCCTAATTCAAACTTGATAGTTTGTGAATTATAGACGATTACAGAAAAAAAAATTCATATTCATATAGTTTACTAAGAAACAAGTTTGTAATCCACCGTAATATTTTCAGTTTTCACCATCGTAAGAATACTTAAAAAGAAGGTATTTTAAGTTTTAAATAACATTCCTCAGGAATGGCTCTTTTGAGCTTTAATTAATTTCGGATGACAAAAAAAAAAAAAAAAAAAAAAAGGTATTTTAAGTTTTATAATGTCAAAAGAAATACAAAATAAAATAATTCAAACAAGTCTTAAAGTGGACCAAACACCAATTTTAAAAGCCTAATAAGTCTAGTCTTATAGATGTAAGTAAATCTCATGATGTCCATTATTCACGCTTCCCTCTAATTTTTGTTTTGGCATGCGCATTGGACAAAATTTCGAATTTTTATTTATTTGTTTTTGCATTTTTTCTAATTTTATTTAGTAATTAAATAAAATGGAGAGATATTATTATCAAAAAACATGGTGATGCGTTTAGACAGAGAGAAGAAGAAGAAACCCTAGAAACCAAAAGACGAATCGTGGATCTTCCGCCCACTCGCTTCCTCAGATCGCGTGAACACCACTCACCAATTTTTCTTCTCTTTCTCTCTTCTTCTTCTCTATCTCCCTTTTCGCAGATCGATACCCGATTGGCGCGTGTCTTCTTCTTCTTCCTCCTCTCGACGACGACGAGGTTAAAGAGACGGCCTTTTTCTCAGTTTCTGTTTCGTACGAGGTAAAGTTTTCATTTTTCTTTGTTTTTGTTTTGTAGTGAGAACCACAAAAATGATGGGTTATATACAGTGTTTTGATCAGCTTCGTTTTCAATCAGTTTTATGAATTGGATTTGAGAATTCGTTTATGTGATGAAATACCCACTAAGAATTTAGCTGCAAGTTCCTTTTTTTCTGCAATTGTAAGGACAAAATGTATATACTTTCTCGATTTATAATCATAGAAAGGTAGAATTTTGATGGATTCTCTGATTAGTTTTATCTTTTGTGTGTGATTTAGTATACATTTTGACCTAAATATATGTACTCATACCTAGATTTTGTCAATGAAACTTTTGCAGTGTTGTAGCAAGTTTGAGAAAAGAGGAGAAATTCTTTCTCATGGATATAGATCTTCGACTACATTCAGGTGACCTTTGCAAAGGAGATGATGAAGATAGAGGACTTGATAATGTGTTGCACAATGAACACAAACTTCATGATGCTGATGAAGAAGATATGGATATTGGCAAAATTGAGGATGTTTCGGTTGAGGTTAATACTGATGACAGTGTAGGCATGGGTGTTCCAACTGGGGAGTTGGTTGAGTACACTGAGGGTATGAATCTTGAACCTCTTAATGGTATGGAGTTCGAGTCACACGGTGAAGCGTATTCGTTTTACCAGGAGTATTCTCGAGCTATTGGCTTTAACACTGCGATACAGAACAGTCGTCGGTCGAAAACTACAAGAGAGTTTATTGATGCGAAGTTTGCCTGCTCTAGGTATGGTACCAAAAGAGAATATGACAAATCTTTTAATCGGCCACGAGCTAGACAAAGCAAGCAAGATCCAGAGAATATGGCTGGTCGGCGAACATGTGCGAAAACCGACTGCAAAGCTAGTATGCATGTTAAGAGAAGGCCAGATGGGAAATGGGTAATTCACAGCTTTGTTAGGGAGCATAATCATGAGCTCTTACCTGCACAAGCTGTGAGCGAACAGACTAGAAAGATATATGCTGCAATGGCTAAGCAGTTTGCTGAATATAAAACTGTTATCAGCCTTAAAAGCGATTCGAAAAGTTCTTTTGAAAAAGGTCGGAATTTATCGGTGGAAACAGGGGATTTCAAAATCTTGCTTGACTTCTTGTCACGGATGCAAACTTTGAATTCCAACTTCTTCTATGCGGTAGATCTGGGCGATGATCAGCGAGTGAAGAATGTATTTTGGGTAGATGCAAAGAGCAGGCATAACTATGGCAGTTTTTGTGATGTTGTTTCTCTAGACACCACCTATGTGAGAAACAAGTACAAGATGCCACTTGCTATTTTTGTTGGAGTGAACCAGCACTACCAGTATATGGTCCTTGGGTGCGCCTTAATATCTGATGAGAGTGCAGCAACATATTCTTGGTTAATGGAGACCTGGCTGAGAGCGATGGGTGGACAAGCTCCAAAGGTTTTGATCACTGAGCTAGACGTTGTAATGAACTCCATTGTTCCCGAAATCTTCCCCAATACACGGCATTGCCTTTTTCTTTGGCATGTATTGATGAAGGTTTCTGAGAATCTTGGTCAAGTTGTTAAGCAACATGATAATTTCATGCCAAAGTTTGAGAAGTGCATCTATAAATCAGGGAAAGATGAAGACTTTGCGAGAAAATGGTATAAGAATCTTGCTAGATTCGGCCTCAAAGATGATCAATGGATGCATTCTTTATATGAAGACCGCAAGAAATGGGCACCAACCTACATGACTGATCTTCTTTTGGCTGGGATGTCTACATCTCAGCGAGCTGATAGTATTAATGCTTTCTTCGACAAGTATATGCATAAGAAGACTAGTGTACAAGAATTTGTAAAGCTTTATGATATAATTTTGCAAGATAGATGTGAAGAAGAAGCCAAAGCTGATTCTGAAATGTGGAACAAGCAGCCAGCAATGAAGTCTCCATCGCCATTTGAGAAGAGTGTTTCTGAAGTCTATACTCCTGCAGTATTCAAAAAGTTCCAGATTGAAGTTTTGGGTGCGATTGCGTGTAGTCCCAGGGAGGAGAACCGAGATGCCACATGTTCTACTTTTAGAGTCCAGGATTTTGAAAACAACCAGGGCTTTGTGGTAACATGGAACCAAACAAAGGCTGAAGTCTCTTGCATCTGTCGGTTATTTGAGTATAAAGGGTATCTCTGCAGACACACTCTTAATGTTCTTCAGTGTTGTCATCTTTCTTCCATCCCCTCGCAGTACATATTGAAACGATGGACGAAAGATGCAAAAAGCCGGCATTTTTCAGGAGAACCTCAGCAGTTGCAGACTAGGCTGCTCCGGTATAACGATTTGTGCGAACGAGCATTAAAGCTGAATGAAGAGGCATCCCTCTCTCAAGAGAGTTACAGTATTGCATTCCTTGCTATTGAAGGAGCTATAGGAAACTGTGCTGGTATTAATACTTCCGGCAGAAGTCTTCCAGATGTTGTAACGTCACCAACTCAAGGTCTGATTTCTGTCGAGGAGGATAATCAGAGCAGAAGTGCAGGCAAAACCAGCAAGAAAAAGAATCCAACTAAGAAAAGAAAAGTAACTTCTTGTTTACGGTCTCTCTGTGCAGACAGCTTACAGATTTTGTTAGCTTTTCGCTTTTTGATTTGCAAGTCTGATGATACCAAATACTAATTGCAGGTGAACTCAGAGCAGGAGGTTATGCCAGTTGCAGCGCCAGAAAGCTTGCAACAGATGGTCTGTCTTTGTTGACATGTCATAGCAAAACTCTGTTAAACTTAAGTCGCCTATGTACATATTTCATATCTGAATTTTGTAATTGCAGGATAAGCTGAGCCCAAGGACGGTTGGCATAGAAAGCTATTATGGAACACAGCAGAGTGTACAAGGAATGGTAATTAAGCTCAACATACGTTCATATTATTCTCTTATACATTGAGATATGTAATCTGTTCTAATGTGTTTTTTTTACAGGTCCAGCTGAACTTAATGGCGCCAACTCGTGATAATTTCTACGGGAATCAACAAGCAATTCAAGGATTGGTACGAAATCGACCATGACATATGTGTAAAAGTAGCTTCTGCTGTTATTATTTCATTACCTTTGGATAAAAAAAAAACAATTCCTGCTGTTTTTTCTGTAGCGACAGTTGAACTCGATAGCACCAAGCTATGACAGTTACTACAATCCTCAGCATGGCATCCATAACCAGGTACCTACCTACCTATTCTCAATGCTTTCACGATTTTTGTTAATCTTTTAATAAAACTGCCAAAAAAGTAAAAATAAATCAATTAACATTCTTACTTTGTTCTCTCTAGGGAGTAGATTTCTTCCGGCCTCCCAATTTTCCTTACGATATCCGGGTAAATATTTCATTTGTAATCAAAGATTTATCTCTTTTTCTTTTCCTGTTTGTATCAATTGGTCATCTTGTTCATGGTGACTTCTGTACAGGATGATCCTAATGTGAGGACTACGCAGTTGCACGAGGACGCATCTAGACACTCGTAAACCAAACTATAAGCTAACCACGAATCAAATCTTAGAGTCGTCAGTCTGTGGATGAAAGATTCAAATCTCAGAGAACAGAAGCCAACGAGCACTAGAACGCGGTCAGGTTTGGAACAGAACACGAGACAAAGCTCTGTTTTATCTTCTCAAGTGTTAAAAAATAGGATGTTGTATTGTTTCGCCTATATTCTCAGAGATTCGATTCTGTTAATATTGTTTGTATTAGTTGTGATGATCATATGTTGATCATATACTGCTCGATTTAAGAGGTGAAGAAACAGTGTTACAAGAATATTCTCTATTTGTAAAAACTCTTGTTAATTCTTTTGATTAGGTTTCTCAAATTTGTATCTTGTGATTAATCTTGCCCTAAATTACAGACAAAATGGTGTATATCATTAGCGGTTTAAGTCTTGTTGAATATCATTATCCTTTAATAGAAAAAATCTAAAGTACTTTAATAAACCGTAATCTGTGAAATATGAGAAGGTATTTAGAATCACAAGTAATCTCTTGTATATTAAATACCCATATCTATGTTGTTTATAAAAAACTTAGATCTTTTGTTATTTACCAAAGCACCTCAGATTTTTTTTTATACCATTTATTGAAGTACCACAGATCTTTCGATATTTACTGGAAATATCTAATACCTTTTGGACGGAATCCAAATCTTTTTGTATTTACAAAATAGCCCAGAATTTTGAGCGTTGAGTTTTTTCCTAATTATCAAGATACCGAGGAACTTTTAGAGGGAGCCCGAAATGAATCTTTTGATATTAAGAAAAACATGAACATGAATAATTCAACTCAGAACTTTTTATTTATATGTAAATAAAATATTTGACTTACAAATTCTAAAAAAAAAAAAACAATGTAATAACTGATAACAAGAAACTTTACAAGTTTACAAACTGACGCTCAAAAATTACATTGCAAAGAGAATATTTAAAACAAGGATTACAACAAGAACAAGGATATCCGAATTACAAATTCTATAGCAAAAAAAAAATAAAGCTTAAAAATGACATCACTGATAACAAGCAACTTTACAAGTTCACTGACGCTCAAAATACATTGCGAAAAGAATATTAAAACAAGAATTGAGTTAAAATTATACAAGTCATTGTGAAAAAATCAAAATCAACATTGTGTTGCAGAGGAAGCAAACTCTATGTGATCGTGAAGTTGTGGAGTTTACGTGATCGTGAAGTTGTGGAGTTTATGCGATCGTGACTCGTGAACGTGAAGTTGTGGAGTTTATGCGATCGTGATTCGTGAACATGAAGTTGTGGAGTTTATGTGATCGGGAAGTTGTGGATTTTATGTGATCGTCATTCGTGAACGTGAAGTTGTGAAGTTTGTTTTTGCATTTTTGTGTGCAAATGGATTTTTTGTTGTGTGTGTTTTATGTTTTCGTGGGTTTGTGTTTTAAAATTTAATGTTGATGTGTTTGTGTTTTTTCTTATGAGAGGTAAAAGACAGTTACCGTAACTCAGTTACATCATCCAAGAGCCCCTTGTTCTTGGCTACATGTCATCTCCAAATTTATATTTATTGCTGCTCCTGAAAATATTAAATTATTTTGTTATGTAATTTGAGCAAGATAAAATTAATACAATCAAATTATAGGCATAGCCAAAGAAATAAAACTTACTAAACCAATATTCCCAGACGAAGTTGCTTACTAGCTTCTCATTCATACCTTTAAGTTTTAACCTGGACAAAGTTTCAAACGACAAATAAATTTCACATCCGTTGAAACTTTAACGACTAAAAAAGCGGGTAAGAAATACAAACCGTGAAATCAAATTACCTTAACAGTAAGTACTAAAAAATGAGTGTTGTAAGTTGCCATTGGCCATGTACTCGTCGATGAGAGCCAGACTGCTACCATCATCGCAGTATCCAATAAACTAAGCTAAGTTCCGTAGATGCACTGTCAAAAGAAGCTCTGCCTAAAAACAATGTCTAAACTTATCTGATTTCCGTTTCTAATGTTTTTGCTGTTCTTACCAAACCCTCCTTTACCGATCACTTTTGAAGTTGTTTTTAATGCTACATGTGAACCTTCTCTTTCCCGAAGGCAGAAGTGGTCCTGAATAAGCTCCTGAATACACTCATTTTCTTTCAGCATTAATTCTGACGTTTATCAACCAAATTATGTAAAAGACCAACTGTGCTTACTTATTTTTGTTACCCTTACCATGATGCATATCACAACCACAACGACAATGAGAATGATCACTATTGTGGCTACAACTATTGGCACGACGAATCTGAACGTGGGTGACAAATGCTTTGTTCATCCACATTGGAAACAGAGAGGAATTTAACAAGCATCAGAAAATGGTAGAGACACAGATTGTCTTAAGAAGATGACTATGGTTCCGGGGTTTTGACAAAAAAATGTACCTCTCAGTGCAAGTCCACTAGCCATTGTTCTTTTCCTAAGAGATCTTGGGACAAACCCAGTCAAGTTATCTTCTTTTAAATTCCTGTGACAGAAACAAATGTCTGAGAGAAATACATTATCAAAATGTCTGTCAAACGAAAAGCCTCTCTATGTGCTCAACCTTAAAGAACTTCACAATCAGCCAAAAATTCCCTTCTTAGGTTGTTGTTTTATGAATCCCTGGGAAAACAATGCACACGACTCTTATATTTAATGTGAATAAAGAGGTGGATAGTCTAAGAATGGAGAGATTTCTAAATGAGACGGCTATTGGTCCTTGTAACCCACTTGAACTAAGATTCATTCATCAAGAAAAACAAGCTCATCAGCAGAATTATCCTTGAGGGAAACTACAAAAAAATGAGTTATTGTCTGGTTGAAATGAATGACTTACATGGAGTTGATTTGGTAATTAGAAATACTTTCCCAAGGGAGTCTTTGAGAGAAAGGATCACCAGTCCAAACCTTATTCACTTTATACGTTGATTTTATACTTTCAATGGTGTGAACTGCATTAACAAGAGAAAAAGGATAACCGTGAGTTTCAGTATAAATCAAGTTCGAGGCCAATGCAATGGAAAACGAAAAACAAGGACTTACATGTAAAACTCTTATCAGATATAAATGATAATATACATGTTTCTCTTTTTCTGCATCGTCGAGTTTCTGAAAGCAAGCTAGGAAATAAAACGAAGAGAGATTTCTGTCGGAAAAACTTGATCAGTGAAACATGAATCCTTAAAAAGCCAATTTATAAAACAAGTACCTGGTCACCAAATTTCGTAGCACCCTGGGAACAGAACATGACTCTATCTATTGTTTTCATAAAGAAAACGTCGGAGCTTTTCCATTGCAATGGCCTCCATTGAATTCATACCCAATCCAGAAAATGAAAAACAAGGACTTATAGTGACTTGGGGACTGTAAATTCTTACCAGATAGAAATGATGAATACCTGCTTCTCGTTTTCTGCATGTATAATGCAAATATTTGCAAGTATATTATATCTATCTATCATCATCAAATTCTCAACACCAGGACTTTCGACCTAAACATGTAGCACATTCAGAAACTAATTGAAAGCAAGCTAAGAAGATCTCAGTTGTCTCCTGATTATTTCTCTCACCTTTACAACAACATCCCTCTTGTCCCCCACTATTGCTCGGTGTGCCTAAATATAAGCAAAAAGGAAGTGAAAATATATGTTTTAGTTGCATCTTTACTCATTATTATTTTCTTTCACAAACTAAACCGCAAGTGCATTGTAGTTGTAATGCTTTACCAATTCGTTACAAAAGCTTACCTTCTTTAAGTCTCTTTATCAACTCCTTAATAGATACATCATCAGACTCACACAAAGTTATTTTTACACATCAATTAAGCCAATTAAAAGGACATTAGACATAAATAATGAACAAAAGAACAATGTCAACTTAATTATGAGAAAAAGAAAACACAATACTATACTATTAAGCACTACCATTCTCTAATTTTGAGGCAGAATTTGGATACCCTGTCGGAGCTATCCTCTGAATAAATGGAAGATCATAGCTGAAACCTCTGAATACTTAGAACATATAATTAGTTTTATATAAAGTTACATTAATTCTAATAGAAAAGAGTTTAAAATGATGAAAAAGGTTTAACAAGATTACCGTGTCATTCATGAGTATATTGAAACGTATCTGAAACTTTTGCTCTTTCTTATGAAAACCTGGTTTAAACTGCAAACAATGCTCGTGTACACGAAAGCATTTTCAAATATATAAGTTAATACATGCTATACTAAAGCAAGTAGAAAGAAAGTAAGAGATATGGGAACAGTCACAACGCAATTTCTTGCCATCAAATGTGATTATTCACAATTTTTGTTAAAAACTTCCTGTGAAATTTTGTTTTCTGTTTCTTCAAGTTGCGTTTGGACGTTGTGTGCTATATTTTTTGTTTGTGCGTTTCAATTTCGTTTTGTGTGTGTGATTTTTTTTTGTGTATGTTCGAGTGTGGGTTTTCGTGGATTTATGTTTTGTTTTTTGTTTCTTTAAGTTGCATTTGGACGTTGTGTGCTATGTTTTTTGTTTGTGTGAATTTCGTTTTGTTTTTTGTGTGTTTGATTTATTTTTTTGTGCGTTAAAGTGTGGGTTTTCGTGGATTTATGCTCTATTTTTGAGACAGTGCCAGACATGATAAGTGGGAGAGAGAGAGAGCTACTTAACCATACCTTTGTTGGCTACTGAACTGTCTTCAAAGCTTCTTTGCAGCTAAACAATCCTTCATCTTGAAACCCCTTGTCAAAAGTTCCATTTCTACTTTAAAAAAGCTCTTGAAACCAAAGAACCTTGTTAATAACAAGCAGCTTAGACATAGAAAGTGACAAAAAATATTTACAGAGAGGAAATTGACAAGATGACTATGGTTCCGGGTTTTGACAAGAAAATGTACCTCTCAGTGCAAGTCCACCAGCCATTTTTTCCTAAGAGATCTTGGGACAAACCCAGCCAAGTTATCTCCTTTCAAATTTATGTGACAAATACATTATCAAATGTCTGTCAAACGAAAAGCCTCTTTATGTGCTCAACCTTACAGAACTTCAGATATTTTAGATAATCCAAAAAATCCCCTCTCAGGTTGTTGTTTGATATCCCTGGGAAAACAATGCACATGACTCTTATATTTATTGTGAATAAAGAGGTGGAAAGTGTGTGTGTATGGCTTGCATTTGTATACTTACAATGACTCAAGGAGGGAGAGATATCTAGAGGAGAAGGTTATTGGTCCTTGTAACCCACTTGAACTAAAATTCATTCTCGCATCAAGAAAAACGAAAACAAGCTCATCAGCAGAATTATCCTTGAGGGAGATTACAAAAATGAGTTATTGTCTGGTTGAAATGAATGACTTACATGGACTTGATTTGGTAATTAGAAGTACCTTCCCAAGGAAATAGTCTTGGAGAGCAAGGATCACCAGTCCAAACCTTATTCACTTTATACGTTGATTGCTTTCTATGGCGTGAACTGCATTAACAAGAGAAAATGGATAACTGTGAGTTTGAGTATAATTCAAGGTTTGAGGCCAATGCAATGGAAAATGAAAAACAAGGACTTCCATGTAAAATTCTTACCAGATAGAAATGATAAATAAATGCTTCTCTTTTTCTGCATCATTGAGTTCTCAATTCCAGGTCTTTGAACCTAAAGCACTTTCAGAAACTAATTGAAAGCAAGCTAAGAATATTCAGTTGTCTCACCTTTACAAAAACATCCCTCTTGTCACCCACTCTTGATCGGTGTGCCTAAACAGAAGCAAAAAGAAAGTGAAAATATATGTTTTGGTTGCATCTTTATCTCAAATAGTTTTGACCTAAGAAAATGCTTTATCAATTCCTTACAAAAGCATACCTTCTTCAAGTCTCTTTATCAACTCCTTAATGATACATCAGCAGGCTCACACAAAGTAATTCCTGCAACTTACAAAAGGATATTATACACCAAATTACGAACAACGTCTACATCAAACAGACAGAACCACACAACTTATTTATGAGAAAACACAATACTATAAAGCACAAACCTTCTCTAATTTTGATACCCGGTCGGAGCTATCCTCAAAATAAAGGGAAGATTGTAACTGAAACCCCTGAATAAATATATTAATGTAGTGTAACATGATTACCTTATCATTCATGATTACCTGCAACGCATCTGAAACTTTTGCTCTTTCTTATGGAAACCTGGTATTAACTGCAAACCATCCTCATTTACACGAAAGCATTTTCAACTATATAGCATGTTTGCATTTCGCTTCAAGAAGAAAATAAGTTAATATAAGCTATACTAAACCAAGTAGATAAGAAAGTAAGAAACAAGGGAACAAAGCATGTTTATGACATCAAATGTGATTATTCACACATTTTGTTAAAACATTTCTGTGAAAGCTTGATTTCTATTTTTGAAGTTGCGTTTGGATGTTGTGTGCTATGTTTTTGTTTGTGTTACTTTTAATTAATTATTGTGTGTTTGATTTTTTTTTTGTACGTTCGAGTGTCAGTTTTCGTGGATTTATGTTCTGTTTTATGTTTCTTGGTGTTGCATTTGGACGTTTTGTGCTATGTTTTTTGTTTTTTTTTTGGTGACTTTTAATTAATATTTTTGTGTTTGATTTTATTTTATTTTGTGTGCGTTTGAGTGTGTTTTCATGAACTTATGCTCTGTTTTCGAGACAGTGCAAAAGACATGATAAGTGAGAGACTTAACCATACCTTTTTTGGCTACTAAATGGTCTTCAAAGCTTCTTTGCAGCCAAACAATCTTTCATCTTGAAACCTTTGTCAAAAGTTCCATTCCAACTTAAGAAACCAAAGAACATTTGTTAATAATAACAAGCAGTTTAAACATAGAACGAATATTTGAATTCAAAAGATCATTAAAACCAAAAAATGACAAACTTACAGAATCCTCCCTGTCGACATTTGGTTGCTTCCTCAGCTCATATTATCTTAACGGTAATATACATTGTTGGAAGCTGCTGGAAATTGCAAGTCGGCTTCATCTTCTCTAGTTCACCTTATCTAGTTCTTATTCAAAGATACAAAAAAAAACAGACAAACGTTTTGTAAGAGATATAGAATGGTACAGAAGTAAACATTTTTGGGATAGTGCAAGCCTCTCTATCCTACGTGTCTAATTGCGGTAAAGGAGAGAGAGGAAGAGACTTGACCTTAACATTTGTATGTCTTGGCTAGCGAATAGTCTCCCTTTCGTTCTTTGCAACTTAAGGATCTCTTCACTTGTAAGCAATGACCTTTATTAGTAAAGACCCTTTTTCACAAGTGTTTTTAGCTCTGAAATGGAGATATAGGAGTGTGGGCACCGGATAAGGCGACAATGTCCTTTTCAGAGAAGCCCATCTGCTTAGCAAAGACATCTCTCAAGTGATCAAAACCCTTTGTAGCATCAGGAAGACGACCCTCTGGAGGTGGCTGGGGCTTGTCCTGAAAGCAAGATGTGCATGTTAGAAACAGACAATCAAGTCCCACAGTGTTTCAGTATTACAAGTATTGAGAGAATGTGTAAATTATCAATTTGCCATCTCTAGAAAGAAAGCAGAACACACACTCTCAGCAATGACTAACCTCTCTTCAAGGGTAGAAAGGAATTTCAGGGCCACCAGTCTTCAGCAGCGACAACACCAGCAAGCTGAAAGATCAATTTCACACCAAAAGGACATCGAGAGTTAGAATCCAAACCCTGAAGTTATCACCATCAACCAATTAGTATTATTTTAAAATCTAAAATCAATCAGCAAAAGAGATAGTAAGTAATTGCTCCCTGATGGGGTCCAACAACCTAAGAGCAATGTGGATACCACTGTTGGCTCCATGAGCTTGCTCAGCATCAAACCTCATTGTTCCGAATGGACCTCCAGTCCTTGACTGACAATCGAAAGTTCCAGCAGAGTGCCATCTGCAGAACAAATCAGCCATGAGAACCTAAATACATTAGAAACCCCAGCCATTGTTCTTTTCCTAGGAGATCTTGGGACAAACCCAGTCAAATTATTTCTTTTCAAATTCATGTGACACAAATACATTATCAAATTTCTGTCAAAAGAAGTGGATAGTGTGTGTGTATGGCTTAAATTTGTATACTTACAATGACTCAGGAAGGGAAATATTTCTAAATAAGACGGCTATTGATCCTTGTAACTCACTTGATCTAAAATTCATTCTCGCATCAAGAAAAACAGAAACAAGCACATCAGCAGAATTATCTTTGAGGCAAATTACAAAAGTGAGTTATTGTCTGGTTGAAATGAATGTAAGCACTTCCACACCAGTCCAAACCTTATTCACTTTATACGTTGAATTTATGCTTTTTATGGCGTGAACTGCATTAAAAGAAAAAAGGAATAACTGTTGAGTTTCAGCATAAATGAAGGTTCAGAATCTAGAAAATGTTTTACCAATTAGTTACAAAAGTATACCTTCTTCAGGTCTCTTTATCAACTCTTTAATAGATACATCAGCAGGCTCACACAAAGTTATTCCTGCAAGTTATGCATCAATTAAGCCAATTGGAAGGATATTATACACAAAGGTAGGAACAATGTCTGCATCAAACAGACAGAATGCACAACTTAAATATGAGAATACACACTATAAAGCACTAACCTTCTCTAATTTTGATACCAGGTCGGAGCTATCCTCTGAATAAATGGAAGATTATAACTAAAACCCCTGATACTTCAAGTATGTATTAAAGTGGTTTTACATAAAGTCACATTGGTTCTAATAGAAAAGAGTTTAAAACGATGAAAAAGGTTTAACAAGATTACCTTGTCATTCATGAGTATATTGAAACGCATCTGAAACTTTTGCTCTTTCTTATGAAAACCTGATTTAAACTGCAAACCATCCTCGTGTATACGAAAGCATTTTCAACTATATAGCACATTTTCATTTCGTTTGAAGAACAGTCACAAAGCAAGTTCTTGCCATCAAATGTGATTATTCACAATTTTGGTTAAAACTTTCCTGTGAAAGTTTGTTTTTTGTTTCTTGATTGTGTGCTATGTTTTTTGTTTGTGTGTTTGAATTTCGTGACTTAAATTAGTTTTGTGTGTTTGATTTTCTTTTCGTGTGGGTTTTCGTGGATTTATGTTCTGTTTTCTGTTTCTTGATGCGTTTGAACGTTGTGTGCTATGTTTTTTGTTGGTGTGTTTGAATTTCGTTTTGTGATTTCGTGACTTTAAACTAGTTTGTGTGTTTGATTTTTTTGTGTGCGTTTGAGTGTTGGTTTTCGTGGATTTATGCTCTGTTTTTAGACAGTGCAAGAGACATGATAAGTGGGAGACAGAGGGAGCTACTTAACCATACCTTTGTTGGCTACTGAATGATTTTCCTTCATCTTGAAACCCTTCGTCAAAAGTTACATTTTGACTGAAGAAAGCTCCTACAACCAAAGAAAACTTGTTAATAACATGCAGCTTAAACGTAGAACGAATATTTAAAATTCAAAAGATCATAAAACCAAAATTGACAAACATACAGAATCCTCCCTGTTGACATTTGGTTGCTCTCCTCTGCTCAGATTTGTAAACAAGTAATATACATTGTTGGAAGTAAACGTGTTGGCTAGCAAATGGTCTCCCTTTTGTTCTCTGCACTTGAAAGCAATGACATTTATTAGTAATTCAGCAACTAATAGAGTAACATAAAGCGAATAAAATACAAAAAAGGCTTTAAACTATACAGAATCTTACAGTTTAACTATATCTTATATTCACGAGAAGTGGTATTAGCTCTGAAATGGAGAAATAGACAAACATTATATAGAGAATCAGGAAATATCTTAGGGACACGTTTAAAACTCCTAATCTAACCCTTCTTCATTGGATCTAATTATGTTTAAAACTCCTAATCTAACCCTTTTACAAAAGCAAACTATTGAAGTGGAGATAAGACAAAAATCATGTAGAGAATTAGGTAACAACTTAATGATTCTAAAACACTACAGCTAATAATCTCTAATTCCCAAAGAGAATTGTGAATTAGCAAAATTGAATATGAAATTAAGCCAAAGAACTGAACACCAAACAGAGAAAAATCATCACAAATAGTTCTAAATCGCTAGATTTTCTTAATCAAAACACATGTAACCAACGTTTTTCAAGAACCTACATGATTGAACCCAGAGAAAAAAACCTAGCAATAAACGGAGAAAAAATGAAGATCATCATCATCATTCATCACAATACTTCTAAATTCACTGACTCTTCTAAATCGCTAAAAGATTACTATAAATGAATCCAAAAAAAAAAAACCCGAAGAAAGGGGTTAGTGATAATCAGAAGGATTTGTGATAATACATTTGAAGCAACGGACCCAGATTCAATAATCGGAAGAGAATTATGAAGTAAAAGAAACAATCGATAAATAAATAAAAAACAATTAAAATCGATAAGAACTGGGTTTATTATATACCTGATACTTTTGCGTAATCGGAGGGTTTTCTGATTCAATCACACGCTTCTCTTGACGGCGGCGACAAGAAATTTCCCCCAAAATGCGATCGCATCCATCAGATTCATCACCGGCTGGAACCGAAGAAAGAGGTTAGTGATAATCAGAAGGATTTGTGATACATTTGAAGCAACGGACCCAGATTCAATAATCGGAAGAGAATTATGAAGTAAAAGAAACAATCAAAACAAACTTAAAATCGATTAGAACTGGGTTAATTATATACCTGATTCTTTTGCGTAATCGGAGGGTTTTCTGATTCAATCACACGCTTCTCTTGGCGGCGGCGACAAGGATTTTCCCCCAAAATGCGATCGCATCCATCAGATTCATCACCGGCTGGAGCCGAAACAGATTGATTCCGATCAGATAACTTTGATCGCGAAAGTAATTTGAAATCGTAGAGAAGAAGCTGTTTTCGAGTCGGTGATGAAATGAAAGAGAGGAAAATTTTCTATTTGTAGTGGTTGGTTAGGCCAATTAATACGAAATTACGAAAATGCCCTGGCTTATTCCGTTAGATCATTTGGATTTGAATTGAAATTAGATTTTTCCCCCCTAATCTGAACATTATGTCCGTTAAAAACAAAAATTCAAATTACTAGTTACAGATTTCGAATCACATGGGCAAAATCAGCTTTTGGCTAATACCGAGTTTAGTGTGATTTCCGGTTTATTTTGGTTTAATTAATACTATGACTCTTAGTCTAATACCGGGTTTAGTGTGATTTCCGGTTTGTTATTCATCCTCCAATTATTGTTTACCATTTTTTAAAATCACTCCCTAAAATTTCTAAGATTCCGTTTTTTCACCCTGTGTTTTCAATTTTGCATAATAACACCAGAGTTTTTCAACCCTCCTATGAGATAGCTGTGGATGTCAAAATTCACGCTACGTATATTTGTGTTTCTGTTAATAAATGATTAAAAAGAAGGAACTTTGATCAAGATTTAATCAATAGAAACTGAAATGAATAATTTTAGTGTTTTATTGATTTGGAAAGTAGTAAAGTACTAGTGCTAAAGAGTTAGAGAGAACTTGAGTATCAAGTAATAAGCTAAAGAGTTGTATTAGGGTTAAGGAACTTAAGTTTTTGCTTTCAAGGAAAGTTTACTTCAAAGCAAAGTCGGATTTCGCTGAAGAACATATTCTTGCATTAGGGTTTAAAGGAATTAATGTTCAACAGAAAAACTATGTATAATATAATGAAGTGATCTGCTGTAACTGAAATTGTCAAAAGTTTCCCTAAAGGATTATGATGCACAGTCGTTTGCCCATGGAGGAGGAACATTATGGAAGAGACTGAAACTTCATTTATTTAATGAGATTTTAACAAGCTTATGAGTCTGATCATAAACATAGTATTTGTTGAATAAAAAGTATCCTATAATTATCAAATTTATGTAAGTAAACACTACCCGTATCTCATACTTCTAGAAGTGTATATTTTTATTCAAAATTTGTAATTAACAAAAAAAAGAGAGAGAAGGATGATGTAGTACCTATTACGTATCACGACGTTAGAATCAGATTATGGTTTTCTTTGAAATTTCTCACTAGTTTCTTTTTCGGTCGTCTCCTTCATTCAAAAGTCACCTACCCGTCAATTAATTTATGTCCACTAAGTCCTAATAAATTACGTAAATGATACCTATACATTATGAAAATACTAGTAGTATCTAATCTTTCTTTAGTTTATTAACCAGACTGGTTTTAAAGAATCATTATCTTAACTAATCAATAGCCCTCAAGGGTTAAGAAAAGTGTCTATCATACTATACGTACTTCACATGACATATCTTGAATTTCCTACGAAATTTGATAATACATACACTTTTCTTTACATCATATGGTTACATTAACTATTCTTAGCCACAAGTTCTTGAATATTTTTCTTAATGACCTTCTAATTTCTTGACTATCATCATACAGAAAAATTATTTTTTAATAATCGGCTTGGACAATGATTAATACAAAGAGATCTTCCAAGCTTCTTAGGAAATTGGTGAAACAAACCGTAATCTACAACATCATTGGAAGCCGAGAAACAATCTCATTCACGACAAAAGGATAGATTAGTAGAGAAACTAATAGATTAGTACTCTGCAATACAATCACATACGGGAGACACAAGCGTTATTTTGTATATTTTATAGAATTGATGCCAAACTAGTTAATTACAACATTAATTATGATACGATTTATATGATACAACATTACTTTTTTTTGTAGTGATTAGGTTGCAATGACGATAAACATTTTGTTCCAACTCTATTTTTTCCTTGTTTTTTAATTTTTTTTTTTTGAATAAAAACAATTATATAGGTTTGTAACACCTCAATTTTTATTTTAATGAATATTAACATTTGTAGCACAAAAAAAAAAAGTCGTTTTCGGTGATTAATATGTCTATAGACTTCCCATATGTTATGGGTTGAACAAAACTTTCAGTGTACCATATTTTATTTACGTCGATGTTTATATATGATACACATGTATATAGTATATAGCAAATGTATGTCATTATTATCGTACGACCGTCATTATTTAATTCATGACATATAATTCATGAGTATCTAGTGTGCTATATAAAACGGCTACTACACTAAGCACTGAGCAGGCAAGAGGCAGCGTGATAATGAATATCTTAACGTTTCATTAGGACGATTATGCCGTCAGCTTTGTGACGATAATGTAAAGTGAGGGACTTATTAAGTATTTTAACAAAAGTATACACACAGTGAAATGGGCCAATTTCGTCAACTTGTTGGGAAAGTAGCCAATACCAAACTAAACTCTAGTTTATTGGTAAAATTCAACTAATTGTAACTTCTAAGGTCTATTATTTTATTGTTTTCCAAATTATGATATTATCGAATCAGATTAAACATATTAATGAAGTACGTTAAAAAAATTACAACTTTATTTTGCAAGTAGGATTGAAATCCAAAGCCAAAAAATCAATTGTAATTAAAAAAATCAACGGTCATGATTGATTTAGAATAGTCTTCCTTTGACTAAGTCTTAATCAAAACACAATCAAATAAATATATAAAGAACTAACGAAGGCAAATGCTTTTTTCTTTCTTACAATCTCACAGAGTCTTTCTTGTAGACACAAAAAAATGGCTAACCCCAACGAGTGGTCTCAGTTCTACAACAATAACCAAACTTTCTTCACAACTTCCACCACCGCTTCGACCGCTGTCACAACCACCACTGCCGGTGATACCACCTCCATAGACTCTCGTCTGAGTCCAGAAACTGGCCGTGTAACCAAGCCAACACGTAGAAGATCCAGAGCCTCACGTAGAACACCAACAACGCTTCTCAACACCGACACTTCCAACTTCCGTGCCATGGTTCAGCAATACACTGGCGGACCATCCGCGATGGCTTTCGGATCCGGCAGTACTACTTCTGGTTTCAGCCTCACCTCATCGTCGGATCCATCAGCTGGATCTTCTCAACAAGCTCTATGGCAATATAATTTCCAGCCTCACGCGCCGCTGCAGCCACCGCAACGGCCTTACATGTTTTCTTTGAACAACGTGAATCCCGTGGTTGGATATAGTAACATGAACAACCCTAATACGGTGGTTTCCGGTGTGTTTGGGACGGTGGATGGTTCTGGTGGAGGAGGTTCTGCACCGTCGTCTAAGGAGGCTACGAATAGTAATACTTCTTCTTCGAGGTTCCAATGAGAAAACGATTGGATTCTTTTTGAATTTGTTTTTTGGTTTTCGCATAAAGGCAGAAATGTTAGGTACTGACTTTCTTTGTCATAGAATGAAAACTTTGACTTTTGTATATTTAAGTTTTTTTCTTTCATATTTGTGATTTAATCCATTTTTTAGGCTTTTGGCATAAGTTTGTTTAATTATGGCGTTGTCATGGACCACAATATGCATATATTCAATGCTGAAGTTGCATGCTTGCATTCCAAATTGCAAAATTGTCCATTAGAAAAAGAAAAAAAAAAATGTTTTCCAAACATATCAATAGTATTTTTCCAAGAAAATAAATTTATCTTTCATATATGGAATTCATTTTAAAAAAAATTAGAAACATCAAACATTTTCACGTGAAGTTCTCAAGTGCATGTGAAAGACTATAATTCTCATACATTAGTCAAGGAAATGCATATAAAACGTGCAGAGAATGGAGGAAATTGGCAATTAGCTTATCTCCAACTTTTGTATTCTTATTGCATAGTATATATTGGGACACATGAAATTAATGTGAATGTAACTTTACCAAATTAGCGCAATAATTGAGAATATGAATCTTTATAATTTATTTTTCGTATGGCATGGTATACAGTTTCATATCATCATTTGACTTGTCGAAAGAAAAAAAACAGTGATTAGCCATTTCCTTTTCACAATTTAATCGGCTTTAATTTCTGAAAGTTATTAGGGTTTTTTCTCTTTTCTTGATAATTTTGAAATAAATTTTTTTACAAAGACCTGAATTGAATAATCTTTAACAATAAATTATGGAGGAAAAGTCTATTGGATCATAGAGAAACCAAACTTGCCTTTCGTTCGGAAACATAGTGTTTTGGTGAAGTTAGGCTACCAACATGTCTAGATTCTTACGTTATCGTTTTTTTCTTTTCTTATAAATCCGTCGAGCTAATATTGATTATGACTGTAATTTATAATTATGATTTATCGCATTCACAAGAGATAACTTATAGTTAGAGTACATGTAACATATAGTTAGAGTATATGTCTTTAGTTTTTTTTAATTATTTTTTTGGCATTTGCCTTTAGATTTTAGATTCTTACGATAAATCCATAAATTAAATGAAAGAGAATAATTTATCATGCCGTACTCGTGTTTCTTGTAGATGATAAAGATAAAACAATATAAAGGAATAATAAATTGACGATATGACAAAAAATGAGTGAGAAATGGGTTGGGAAGAGGGGATGGATCTAAACACATCGTGGGTCCTATATATTCCCCTTGGCCCTTACAGTGAAATTTCACTTCTTTTTCATTTCTTAATTTTACATTTTGAGTTCAATAACCACTTACAAAACATTTTTAAAGACACTAAGAATCTTTATCTTTATAGATTCATATGTTATATATAACAAAATTATATCTCTCCCCCAAGTCAGATATGTTCATGTTTCAAATGAGCTTATGTATTCTATAAAATGAATTTAAATTAATAATTTCATTATCAATGAAAATTTACATTCTTAGCAAAAAAAATTTTTTTTTTAAATAATTTAGGGAAAAAAAGAATATGTAGAAATAGAAACTTCATTCAATTTCAGTGATGGTAATATTTTGATAAATTAGATTACTTATGTATTAAATGTAAATTAAAATTTATTTTGTAAATATCTTTAACTTATGAAAATTATATTTAAAGAGCTTAAATTTACCATTTTAACAACTAGACTAAAAAGTGATTGAAAACACATGGATGGATTGAATTGAACTTTCTAAAATTCTTTCACCTACCAGTTTTTGCAGTAGTTATATAAAAATGTATTTACTTGTATATAGGTATTTCTTATAAGTTTATGTAGTGGTGGACTAGTGGTTGAGTTCTAGTTTTTTAGATGGTCATGTAATTTTCAAACTCCAAGCATATGGTATTTGACTATTTGCAATAGTAATCACATGTGTAAACCAAAATAAAAGCTCTTCCACCATATTAAAATGTGTATATAAATAATATTTTTTTGCAAAAATATGACGATGTTTGGAAGTGGCCATTATTTGTAATTTTTATTTATTCAGTTAGGCCATTATCTTGCTGTTTATAATCACTTTATATATATAATTATTTTGTGAATAAATCCCTTCCAATTCCATTCATCATTTGTTTTAAAATTAAATTTATGAAAAAATGAAAATAATTACAATATTTAAGACTTTAAGTATACAAGAAGAAGATGCCTAGAGTGAAGATGACAGAAAGGAAACTACAATGATGTTGGTTTATCTACATTTCGTTTTTCCCAGTTCCTCCTCTGCCTTCTTCATGATTAATTAGCTTGTAATACTGTCTACAAAGATCAAACTGCACAATGGGTTTAAATCTCCATCTCCTGTCTTTTGTCTGGTCGAGTTTCCATAATTCCAGACATGACTAATGGTGTTTGAACAATTGCTGAAGACAATGATGAACAAGAGTGTTTATGACCAAAAAGATTTGCTTCTATGTCACCAACAAAGAGCTTCAGAAAGCAGAGAAATGAGAGTTTTTGAACGCTTACCCATTTTTTAAGGCATTGAATCACCTCTTGCTTTTATCTCCATCTTCTGTGAGAGCTAAAGAGTTACTACTGGCACTCTTTTTCACTCATCCAATTCCAAACTTGGAGTAACAATTGGCAATGTTGTCAGAAACGAATCGCCTCTCATATTTTTAGCCAAACCGTCGATTGCATCATAAATCTCACCAGAGTGAGGATGCTCTTGATCTCTAGACACAAAACAGTTGACATGACCTGCAACTTCAATCCCACTACGACCAACTTCTTTCTTTAAACCCTTTTCTCTCATTCCTTTCCTCACTCTATCAACGCTCTTCCAATTTTGTTCCTCAGCATACATATTCGAGAGCAAAACCTCGTACCCGGAAAAGTTCTTCCCTTTATCTAATTTAGCTAACCTCTCTGAAACAGTTTCAGCAAGCTCAAGCTCACCGTGTAGTCTACAAGACCCGAGTAGTGAACCCCACAGCTCAGCTATGTTCCCTTCTTCACCAAGTCCTTTAACAAACTCGTAGGCTTCATTAACCCGCCCAACTCTTCCCAACATGTCTGTAATGCAGCAATAGTGCTCACTTGAAGGCTGAATGTTATAAACTTCTCTCATGTCCTCGAATATTTTGAGACCTTCATCCACTAGACCTGAATAGCTGCAAGCTGATAACACTGCAACAAAGGCGATAGCATCGGGTTTGATTCCCAACTCTTGCATTGAGAGAAACAGCGAGATGGCTCTCTCGCCCATTCCATGTTGACCATACCCCAATATCATTGTGGTGTATGTCACGGAGTTTCTCTCTTTTGTTTGAGAAAACATGTTTTCTGCATACTTTATTGCTCCTGCCTTTGAATACATATCTACTAACGCAGAAGCGACAAATACGTTCTGATCCAAGTATTGCCTGATAGAGAAACCATGGAGCTGTTTACCTAAGTCAACACTACCTACTTGGCTACAAGCAGGGAGAATTGATGCCACAGTTACCGCATTAGGTCGGATATTCTGTTCTAACATCTTCCTGAACACTAGAAACGTTTCCTCTGTGTGTCCATTCTGCGTGTACCCGGAAATCATAGAATTCCAAGTAGCTTGATCTCTTTCAGCATAACCACTTCCTTCAAAAAGCTTCTGTGATATCCTAATTAGACCTGACTTAGCATACATGTCGATAAGGTAACTATTCATTCCCTCAAACTGAATGCCTTGCCTGATAAGGAAACCATGAGTCTGCTTCCCGATCTCTTTGTTTCTAAGATTTGATGCAGCCGAAAGCAAAGCTGTCACAGTTATGTAATCAATCTTAAACCCTTGCTTCTGCATCTCGTAAACCAGCATCAATCCTTCATCATCTAGGCCATTTTGGACAAATGCAGAGATCATAGTGTTCCAAGATACAACATCTCTCTCTCTCATCGAATGAAAGACTCCAAATGACTTTTGCACAAAACCACACCTTGAGTACATCACCATCAACGAGTTAATTATCACAATCGGTAGCTCTCGAAAGTTCTTGCTCACAAAACCATGAAACTGCCTGCCCAATTCTACTTGCTGTAACCCCGAAACAGCACTCGCTGCCAAGAGGAACGTTACTTCGTCCGACACAATCTCTTTCGATCCTATTGCTTCAAGAAAAAGCTCAATACTTTCAACTAGACAATCATTCTGAACATAAACACCTATCATCGTATTCCAAACCTCGATGTTTCTCTCAACACAAGAATCAAATACTCTCCTTGATGACTCCAGATCACCAAGCTCAGCATACATAGAAATAGCCGAACTAACCACAAACAAGTCCTTCACATATTCATCTCCCAATTTAAGCATCAAACCATAAAAAACATTAGCTTTCTTAATGCTTCTAGAAGTCGCCACCGCAGGAAAAACATTAACAAAGCTAACCGGGCTCGGTTTTATCTCCATTCTCATCATTATCGCAAATTGCCTACACGCTTCTGCATTTCTCCCTGTTTTCACATACCAAGAAATCAACGTATTCCAAGCCACAACGTTCTTCCTACGCATATTATCGAAAACTTTACGCACCACATCGTACTCAAAACAATCCAATTCACTTCCAGGAGCATTCAAACAAGAAACATACATATTCATCAAAGAATTATGCACAACCCTGCTCGAATTCTGTAAACAACGGATCAAATGACAATGCACAGCTTTACCAGCTTTCAAATTCTTCGTCTCAGCACACGCCTTGAGTGTAGAAGAGTAAGTATAAGCATCACATTTAGTGAAAGGTGCCGTCTTTTTCATCCGGGAATAGAAAAGAAGAGCCTCGTGTGGCAGATTATTACAAATAAACCCGATGATGATAGTGTTCCAAAGAACAGTGGTTGGTTTAGGAATTGCGTCGAACAGTTGGCGTGCAAGTTGAGGATTTCCTTCTTGACAGATTTTACTGAGACGGGAACGGATAGAAGGTGTTTGAGGAGTGAGGGTTGGTGGAGAAAAGGTAGAAGAATGACGGGTTTGATTCTGCGACGGAGATTGTAATGATAGTGGTGGAGGCGGTGGAAGAGGTAGAGCTGATCCGGCCATTGAGAAGGAGATGATGAAGAAAAAGGAAGAGCCTTTATTGGCTCTGTTTTCTTCAATCTATCTCTCTATGTTATCATCTTTTTAAGGTTCAGTGATATGATAAGAGTTTGTTTTGTTAGTTTTTTTCAGCTGACTTTACGAAATTTCTTCTATATTATCCGCAAAATATCAGTTTTTGCCGAGAACTATATTACGTAATTTTTATTTTATATTTGCGTATTCGAAATCTTTTTGTTTTGGACCTTTGTCCGTCTATTTTAGGCCTCTAGGATGGCTTACATAAAGCCTAAACTTGTCCTATTAATGGGCTTTAAGTAACTTCTTTTTGACGACGGAACTTTTTCGAGTCGTCCAAACCCGTAGGCGTGGACGTTCGGATATTTGGATTGAGTTTGGATCGGATTTTTGGGGTTTGGGATCTAAAAGTTTAAGATCTGTCTTGGATATTTCAAAATTTTGGTTCGGATTAGGTTCAGTACAGATTCGGTTCGGATTATCCACATATTCAAAATCAAATTTTTTTAATACAAATCTATTAAATTAATTGAAAATTCCTAAGCAACGAATTTTTTTACTTGAATATATCCACAAATAAAAAACGAAAAAATACTCAAAATAATCAAAAAATCAGATATTTTAGGTATTTGGCTTATTACAGGTAAAAATATTACTAATATAACATTAGTATATACATATATTTCAAAGAGGTAACCTTAGTTTTCCATTGATTTTGTTTGTGAATATCTCTAGAACGATTTTGATTTTAGGGTTTTTGTAGAATTCTGATTTTTGAACAACTTATTAGTTTTGTAGCATTCGCTCATTTTTTTTGTGATTTTGTTTACCTTAAAACAGATTTTGTTCGAGAACGTTGCAATTTCCAATTACTCTAAAAGAAGTTAAAGACTTAACTTCTAAGCGTAAAATTATCGAAGAATCAGTAAACAAAACCAGCAAAGTCATTGATGCAACTACAATATATAGGACTAACTTCTCCTCGTGAACATGTAAATTATAAAACTCTTCAAGTTCTAAACTAATTATGTCTAACCTTAAACTTTTGATTGTTGCTTAGATATAATTGTTTTTGATTCTTCAGGATCTTCATAGACTTGGACAATACCTTCCGTTACTCTTTAACTTGGTTCACTACACCGATAAGATTAAGCGGGTTTAGAATCTCAAGATAAGATGGAGTAGTGGATTGATCTCTCAGACCTTGATTCAGCGTACATGTCCGAAATTCTTCCAAGTCGATAACATAATGTTCGAGCTTGGGATGGTACTTTTCGTTTACACAGTTAAACTCCATGAGAGAGCAATGAAACTAGTATCCACATGTTAGTCTTTTTCTTGTAGTTTTTGCTTCTATATATTTTTGCTTTCATTAACTTAAAATCTTCTTGCTCCTGATTTCAACAGATTCTAAGAAATCGGTAACAGTTTACCGAGAAGCATCTGGAGTTTTCCATCATCTCTCTCATGAGCTTCTTCCTTCATTAAAACTTTGTCTGCCTCCAAGGAAGCTTCCGGAACTAACTCCTCCCCTTTGCTCTTGTTTGAGTCTCCTCTATTTAGCTGAAGGTCAGGTTAGTGAGTTTTACCTTAAATTTGTACAAGAGATCTTCTTACCTTATAATTTACCTGTTCACAAGCAGAAGTTAGTCCTATTGTAGTTGCATCAGTGACTTTGCTGGTTTTGTTTACTGATTCTTCGATAATTTTACGCTTAGAAGTTAAGCCTTTAACTTCTTCTAGAGTAATTGGACCAACTGATTGCAACGTTTTCTCAAACAAAATCTGTTTTAAGGTAAACAAAAACACAAAAAAATGAGAGAAGGCTACAAAACTAAATAACTTGTTCAAAAATCAGAATTCTACAAAAACCCTAAAATCAGAATCGTTCTAGAGATATCCACAAACAGAATTAATAGAAAACTAAGGTTACCTTTTTAGTTTTAAAAGGATCGGATTCGGGTTTTCGGGTTTTAAAAGGATCGAATATTTGAAAAGCTACACTAATAATGACATATCTATTAGACTAAGTATAGTCAACAAACCGGTTATGCAAAGCTTGTAATATCATTTAGGTTCTATTGACTATACATATGTAGTCTAATACTAATTAGTATCGAAATATCGAAAAGAGAAACAAAAAAAATCTTAGGAAGAGAAAGATATTCAGCAAAAATACTAAAAAAAGTGCAGTCTCTGTATTATGCTTTTGATTTGTCAAAGTAAACGGTGATTTAGCAATGATCGTATTCGTATACTAGGATATGACCCGCAGTACACCGCGGATTAATTATTTGATTTTTTTTATTTTTATAAATTGATGAATTTATTGTGTATAATATTTTTTGTTGTATACCGCGGGTAACATGCGTTGTATCTAAAATAAAAAATTTTAAGTTGTATTTGTTTTGTTTAGTGTTTAAGATTGTATAATTGTATTTTGATTTGTTATTTATAGGATTTCACCTGTGGTATATTGTCTCGTATTAATATTGACCCAAACCCGTCCAACCATATAATCTAAAATGAAATTAAACATCATTTTGTTATTTTTTTAATAACACTTTTATTTAAATGTCATATAATTCGAGTTAATTTGAAAGTTGCTTTCAAATAGTTTCCATGTATATTTTTAAATTAGTGTGTGTTTTTGGACCAACCCATAAAAACAATTTATAATTGTATCTTAAAATACTAATTAGAATTTCACCCGTGATATACTGTCCCATTTTAGATAATTGTAAAAATTAAAGAAAGATCCGAATGACTCAATTTCGGGTCTGAATAAAATAACGACATGATTAAATGCTCAATTTGTTCTTAAAAATGTTAATATAGATTACACACATATTTTTATTCATCGATTGAGTAATATATGTCCGTTTTAAAAAATTTGAATTGTAACATATGCAAAAAAAAAAACTAAAATTTACTAACTATTTATATATTTTATAATAATTTAAAATAATATAAATATAAGATCAAATAAAAGTGAAATAAGAATCATATATTTATGTTTAAATTAGGTAGAGAGGTTTTAGGAAATTAGTGCAAATTTGTTATATTAGCATTAAATCATCATATTTGATTTCTTTATCTATAAAAATCGTGGAGAATATACCATAAATAAAGCGTTTAAATATAGTAATTAGTTGAGAAAGTATATATATTTTAGATTTATTAATTATTTTCGTTTTTTAATTTTGCCAAAATTTAAGGAAAGATCCGATTGAAGATTTCCGGGTCAAAATTAAATAAATTTGACCCGATTTGGGTACCCCAAAAACTGCTGCAAAAATGTATAGTAGATACAATGACAAAATGTACTATATATTTATCGTGCATGCATAGTGATTATAGGCTCCACATACATGTATTATTTATACGCATGCGTTTCTTTTTGCAAGTGTGAACTGCATTCACTTCTTCAACATGAACGTAGCTTCAATATACTTTATTTCTTTGTTTGTCATCAAACAGTGGATATGTATTATTTGATATATATGAAACACATCGATTGCAACAAAAATATAACGTACGTGGATATGTTATACTTTGGTGCTGGAAATATGTTTACGAAATCGCAAACATAATTTAGCCATTAGCCACTGTAATTTTGAATAATTTTGTCAGTCGGATTACCATGTTATCAAACTCTAGCTAGTTTCAGAGTTAACTAAATGTAGCGTAATAAAATTCAAATCCAGACAAAAATATAGCAGAGAATATACGTTGAAGGATCATCTGAAAGAAATGATAAGAAATACGTAATAGATAATTATTTGTATACTGTATACAATACAATCATGATTGTCACGAAATTTTAGAGTTCTGATATTTTTGTGCAACAATATAATACTATAATAAATAATAGTATCTTTGGCATCTTTAGGCGCTAAACGATAGTTATAAATTTATTTTTTGGGGGAGCTTGTAGTTGCAGAATAGACGTCTCGAAATCAATAATAGTACGTATACTAAGGGCATCATCAATGGGGGATCATGTGAGGGTGTTCTTATAGAGAATATAATGTTAAAATAATGTAAGATCATGTGTTTAGATCTTTTGTTTAGAAGTTGATTAGTGGGAGAACATGTGTAAGATTTTAAGACTTAATAATATAATAATCTAAATTAAATTAAGATTTTACAATTATTAAAACATTTAAAAATAACATATAAATTGCAAATGCCAAATTTATGAAAAACTGAAAATAAAAGTGAAAATACAATACTAAATATTTATGAAAAAAACATTAAAAATATAAATAACAATAAACAAACAAACATATTACTTAATAAAAGCACAAAAACATTTTATCTAATTAATACATAGTTTATTATCCAAATTTATTCCAAATATGTTGAATATTCCAACCAATGCCCAAATGCCACGTCACCCCGCAACACCCACAAGAACAGATCCAGGTCAAGAGCCCAGTTCCTGATCTTAAGCCCATTGACCCATTTTTTTGGATTTAAATAATGCTTAGATCAGGGGGGTGATCCCCCAATGCAGATGGTCTAAAAGATAAGACAAAAGATCAGTATAAAACTAATAGATAAAAATCTTCAAAATCAATAATACTAAGAGATCAAAGAAATTAGTAATAACAAAAATATATTTACTTTGTATATTTTAAATGAAGTGACGTTTTTCATTATTTTTATTTTATTTTCAAAACCAATGTAATTTTGAATTTTTGATATAAAATGTGGCTTAAAATAAATAAATAAAAAGAATCAAAGTTTTATCAACAAAAAAAAAGAATCAAAAGTCAACTTGCTTTGCAGAGGTATAACAGAGTTCTTCTACTTCTTAATTTGTGTGAAAAAAACATAAAAATATATTTATTATTAGGATATGACCCGCGGTACACCGTGGGTTAATTATTTGATTTTTTTATTTTTATAAATTGATGAATTTATTGTGTATAATATTTTTTGTTGTATACCGCGGGTCACATGCGTTGTATCTAAAATAAAAAATTTTAAGTTGTATTTGTTTTGTTTAGTGTTTAAGATTGTATAATTGTATTTTGATTTGTTATTTATAGGATTTCACCTGTGGTATATTGTCTCGTATTAATATTGACCCAAACCCGTCCAACCATATAATCTAAAATGAAAATAAACATCATTTTGTTATTTTTTTAATAACACTTTTATTTAAATGTCATATAATTCGAGTTAATTTGAAAGTTGCTTTCAAATAGTTTCCATGTATATTTTTAAATTAGTGTGTGTTTTTGGACCAACCCATAAAAACAATTTATAATTGTATCTTAAAATACTAATTAGAATTTCACCCGTGATATACTGTCCCATTTTAGATAATTGTAAAAATTAAAGAAAGATCCGAATGACTCAATTTCGGGTCTGAATAAAATAACGACATGATTAAATGCTCAATTTGTTCTTAAAAATTTTAATATAGATTACACACATATTTTTATTCATCGATTGAGTAATATATGTCCGTTTTAAAAAATTTGAATTGTAACATATGCAGAAAAAAAAACTAAAATTTACTAACTATTTATATATTTTATAATAATTTAAAATAATATAAATATAAGATCAAATAAAAGTGAAATAAGAATCATATATTTATGTTTAAATTAGGTAGAGAGGTTTTAGGAAATTAGTGCAAATTTGTTATATTAGCATTAAATCATCATATTTGATTTCTTTATCTATAAAAATCGTGGAGAATATACCATAAATAAAGCGTTTAAATATAGTAATTAGTTGAGAAAGTATATATATTTTAGATTTTATTAATTATTTTCGTTTTTTAATTTTGCCAAAATTTAAGGAAAGATCCGATTGAAGATTTCTGGGTCAAAATTAAACAAATTTGACCCGATTTGGGTACCCCAAAAACTGCTGCAAAAATGTATAGTAGATAATTGGAAATACATTAATGCATAATATCCCAAAACCTTCACAATCATATATACGTAGGAAACTAAGCAGAGTACGTAAATGCCCTCTCTACTAAATTTAGTTAGAATAGTATCCATTGTATAACTTTGAAAAGATATCAAACTAATTCAAAATCTGATTCGTTCAATCAATTAGAAAAGTTGGATTGGTCCTTATAAATTTTCATTCGAATAAAAATTAATTTTTGAGAAGAATCAAACATTTTTAATAGAAAAATACTTCAAAACTGATAAATTTTATATTATCTCATGTTCCCTCGCAATTTTATGTATTAGAAAGATCACTTCTTCGTTTGTCCAAAAAAAAAAAAAAATGAAAGATCACTTCTTCATACGCATACGTCAATATTTTTGAATTATTTTGTGGCTATTAAGATTTACTTTTTGTAACTTAAGAAATATTTACAGCGTATAAGTATTTTGATGATAATGTTTGGTATTTTGTGATGCTTATTACGATATAAGGCATCTTTTTCCCTAAGGTGCTGAAAGTTTGAATTGATGCTTGAATTAAAAAAAAAAAAAACATAAGGTGTTGAATCGAAAAAGAATTAGAAGATCGGATTCCAAATGGTTTTAGAAATTCCTTGTTGCAAACCACATACATCTTCGTTATACTTACATAACTAAATAGCTTTTCTCAACAAGAAATCAAACTAGAAAAACTAGACTACGTACCTTTTTAGAGGGGTTTAACTCTCACCACTAGCTAGCTAGTCAGCTAGTCCAACTATCTGTTGTTGGTTATCTTGTTGTAATAACTAATGTTTAGACATACGATTGCATGAAAATAGTTTTTAGAAGTTCCGAACTATCTTTTCTTTCAAACAAAACCTCGAAGCTAAAGAAGATATAATTAATCACAACATTGATAAACCATTATGCTAATTGCTATAGCCTATATCTGTCGTCTTGCCAAAAATATCTAAAATCGCTAAGGAACAAACCAATATATTTGATCACAACAGGTTGCCATTAAATCACATCTTTGTTAAGACTTGTAAAATGGCAAGTCGGCAACATATTAGAAGTGGAAAGAAAACATCCAAACGATGATCGTTGTCTGATGTTCTAGTTTTTAGCTCTTTTCTGCTGGTGAAGGACCGACGTGTCTAAACGACAAGTACTCATGAGTACTCCGACCACTAGTTTTTCTTATTTCTTGTCGCGGTTTGGGGAGGAATCAAAGAGATGAATGGTGGAGTCACATGCACCCACGAGTCATTCACAAGGTCGCATATTATCCATTTCTCTTCTCTTTTTTTTTGTAAGGACAATTAAATCCTAAAAGTAACATACTTCACGGGTTACACTATTTTAACTATCTGCCGAATCGTACTCGCCACCTTGTAACCGCGTCCATAAATTTACTTCGGAAGGACAGATTTAAAGATGTTATTTTCATTTGGATCCCAAAAACTTCGAACAGGTCGGCTGATATATATGTTAGCTAAACGCCTAAAAAGCTAAAATCCAATGATCAAGTTTTATATTCCACTTTCATATCTCTCATTTCCTTATTTTACCTTCTCCAATCTGTACATTGTTTAATTAATAAAGTTTCAAATGTTAAGAAAAACGAAAAATCGGAAGTACAAAAATTTGATAATTTAGTTTTATGATTTTTGCACAAGATGGGTTAATTTCGAAAAGAATAAGAAGAAGCTCTGATGTTAGTTTTGAACCGTATTATAAAAAGTGATGAAGAAGGTAAATGTCAAGTTTTATGCGATTTCAAATCCAAATTAACTGATAATGAATGGATTAGCTAGCTCTTCATAAACCCTTATCTTTAACTTTGGATGTAGAATTTAAACACGCCCCATTTAATTATGAATGTAGAGGATCCTAATACGTTCTTCATGATATCTTGATCATAAAATTATATATATATACTAGATTTTAACCCGCGATACACCGTAGTATAAAAATATTTTTGTAAATTTTACTCCTATAACATATTTATTTATATTATTATTTACAATTGTTATTACGTAACGGTATACCACGAGTCCACGAGACAATTATTAATAAACTGAGGATTTAACATGTATTAAAGTGGTATATAAATATTGATTCAAATTCGTCCGCCATATAAATCATTTCCGAAATATAATTCGTTCTGTAATTTTTTAACCTGTCCCGTGATTTGTTTTTATTTTAAAATTTAATGATTATTTATTATATATAAAAGTTTACAAATCATATCATCTTCTAAGAGCACGGGACATTATTATACCATAGGACAATTTTTGGTTTTATATAATCTTTTCTAAATGAGACTGATTTAATATGTCTAATATTTGTGGTATTAAAAAAATAAGGATTTAATCCGTATTGAAGCGGCGAATTAATGATATTTTAATTTTTTTATTATTATTGATTCAAAAACCCGTTCCGCCAAACCTGTCCGGCCAAAAAACTCATTTATTTTATTAATGTTCGATATGATTCTGAATCATTGTCTAAATATTTTAATTGATGTAGAACGTTAAACACACATTTTCACCATATATGCAGAAAAAAATTGATTTTTTTTACTTTATGTATTATATGATGATTCAAAACAGTTAAAAACAAATCAAACAAAGATGATAGGAGAATCATAATTATAAACCTTAATCAAATCTTCTAAATATCTAAATTATTAAATATAGAATATCCGGTGTATGAGTTGGATTAAATATAACCCGACCCAACAAATTTTTTTGTGAATGATTTTTTGAAATGGGTCGGATATCCAAATAACCCGGAAGCATTTTTATCCACCCGTCACCAAAATGACTGCAAAAATACTATTATAGATATATATATTTTTTATCATAAAATTATTGTTTGAACTCATGATACGTACTGATATATGTATATATAAAACTTCAACTCAAGAGACAAAATTTATTTCATCAATTAGTGTAACTTTTATATGTAAACAAAATTATCTAGTAACCATTGAAAACCTAACAAACTGGTTTAATATATTGTACTCTTGGATTCGTTAACTTGGTCAACTTCAGCTTATAGATCTCTTTTTTACACTCAATCTTACTCCCATTCATGAAATCAAACTGAAGAACTTGAAAGAAGAAACAAAATGAGCAGTGAAAAAGAAGAAAAAGAATCATGTATACGAGTCACGTTTACAAGTTAGATTCTAGATGTGGGAAAGCCTATGTTTCGGCTCGGCAACACTATCAAATTCACTAGTTTCAAAGTTACAGATAGTGCACAAGCTTGATTAGGGGTGGGCATTCGGGTATGCGGATCGGGTTCGGGTAAAACCCGATCGGGTACGGGTTTTTCGGGTAGAGGAGTTTAGGACCCAATAGGGTAAATCTAAAATATCGGTTCGGTTTCGGTTCGGGTCTAATCGGGTTCGGGTCGGTTCGGGTTTAGATTTTTAGAACCGCTAAATACCCAAAAAAATCGGGCACCCATCGGGTTCGGGTATTTTATACCCAAATACCCAAAATTTTACCAAATACCAGAATTTTACCCGAAATTTTACTCTAATATCCGAATTTTATCCACAATTTTACTCAAATATCCGAGTTTCACCCAAAAATTTATCCGAATAACCGGAATTTTGTCCAAATATTTAAAAAATTTACAAGCATCTCGCGTATAAATATATTTAGTCTTAAATATATAAATATAAGTGCATTTAATTTTTGGTAATTACTCTCGGATATTTGGATATAAATGTATTTATCTCAAATATTACATATATATAAAGTTTTTATATGTATAAGTATAAGTAATTTTGGGTAATCGGGTACCCGTTCGGGTATCGGGTTCGGATCGGGTTTTACCCTATACCCACGGGTACGGCAATACAAGACCCAATAGGGTAAATAGCTAATACCCGTACCCGCCCCGAACCGGTTTTTTCGGGTCGGTTTCGGTTCGGGTATTCGGGTACGGTTTTTTTGCCCAGGCCTAAGCTTGATCATCTCACTCTAACAGCCCTAAAGATCAATCCTAGCTAGCTCTGGTTTTAAAGACCTCTCTGTTAAAACAAACTATAAACCTCTCCTTGATATCACTTTGAACCGCAAAAACAATATCAAAGCAAACCAATTCTTGGACTTAACGAAGTCATTAATTTGACTCAAGACTCAATTACCATAAACTAGTCCAGTTTACTCCTGGAGATTGATTGGTTTTAATCGTTAGATCAAAATATACGAAACTTCAACGGTCAGAAATTTATTATGTTGGGATTGCTTCATCAATTAGTGAAACTTTTCACCTGTAAACAGATGTATATATATAGTAGCCACTAGCCACTGAAACCTAACAACATGGTTCTATATTTATCAACCAATATATATACAAATCTATAGGTTTATATATCATAGATTTGAGTCTACTCAAAATTGATTCTCCACTTCTTCTTTAGGTAGAGACACAAACTAACACCCAAAAGTGGACCTAAATGAGAGAAAATGATGTGTTTAATTATTTGTGACTAAAAAGAGTAGAGAATGGGCGATGCCTCTTAAGTCAAATAATAATGATAACATTCCTTCATACATTTCACCGTTTACACACTGGCCTTTACCCTACAAAAACATTTGCTTGCTCCCAACGTTTTCAACCAATAATTACAAATTATGATTACGTCCAAAAAAAAATTATTTATGTCGATCATCATATAGCAAAGGTTAAGTTAGTGACTTCCAAAAGTTTATAGACTTAGGGCTTGAGAATATGCCGAGACATTTCTCTGATTTATGGCTTTGATTTCAGGATAGATTTTTTAGCAAATCAATCTGGAATTGTAAGATGCAAGACAAGATTTTTTTAGACCATGATTTCAATAACATTGGAGATCGTTGGACAATTTTTTTAACGATAAAATTTTGAAATATGTTTTAACCGTTAACCAAAAACCAACGAGTCTTTAATCAATCTAAGTAGAGAATGTTGTCCTAATTTTTCCTAAAAAGATAAGAATCTATTACACATAATATACGCCAATTTAGGAAAGTCCGACAAAAATCTTAAGTGTCTTGTAGTAATTAAGTGCCCTGATATACGTACGCGCTTTAATCAAATCAAAGTTCAATCGCCTAATCCCAATTTTTCCTTGCAATCTAATATACACAAATATCCTAGAATATTTTTCTATAAATAGGAACTACTTATTCGTATTGTTTACTAACTCACTGAACTCCAGTTTCTCAATAATGG
>NW_003302553.1:9818755-9823790 GCF_000004255.2 Arabidopsis lyrata subsp. lyrata | reverse complement strand
GCCCCGCAGCTAAGAACCCTACAACACCACCCATTGCGGTACCTCCCACAGCAACTCCGCCAATCGCAAAGCCGCCTGTCGCAACTCCTCCCACTACAAAACCGCCAGTTGCAACTCCACCTGTAGCAACTCCTCCTATTGCAACTCCTCCTATCACAAAGCCACCTGTCACTACACCGCCTGTTGCAACTCCACCTATTGCAAAACCACCAGTTGCAACACCGCCTACCGCAACACCACCAGTAGCAACTCCACCTATCGCTAAGCCGCCCGTAGCAACCCCACCAATTGCAACGCCACCAATAGCGAAGCCACCAGTTGTAACACCACCTATTGCAACTCCTCCTATTGCAACACCGCCTATTGCAATACCACCTATTGCAACTCCGCCTGTTTCAAAGCCACCTGTTGCAACACCACCGGTTGCAACACCTCCCACCGCAATGCCACCAGTAGCAACTCCACCTATCGCTAAGCCGCCTGTTGTAACGCCGCCCGTTGCAACCCCGCCTATTGCAAAGCCACCTGTTGCAACACCACCTATTGCAACTCCGCCTGTTTCAAAGCCACCGGTTGCAACACCACCAGTTGCAACACCACCCACCACAATGCCACCAGTAGCAACTCCACCTATCGCTAAGCCGCCTGTTGCAACGCCGCCCGTTGCAACCCCGCCTATTGCAAAGCCACCTGTTGCAACACCACCTATTGCAACTCCGCCTGTTTCAAAGCCACCGGTTGCAACACCACCAGTTGCAACACCGCCCACCATAATGCCACCAGTAGCAACTCCACCTATCGCTAAGCCGCCTGTTGCAACGCCGCCCGTTGCAACCCCGCCTATTGCAAAGCCACCCATAGCAACCCCACCGGTTGCAACTCCTCCTATCGCAAAGCCACCCATCGCAACACCACCTATTGCAAAGCCACCCATAGCAACCCCACCGGTTGCAACTCCTCCTATCGCAAAGCCACCCATCGCAACACCACCTATTGCAAAGCCACCTACCGCAACTCCTCCTACTTCAATCCCACCTGTAGCGACACCGCCAATCACAACTCCTCCAGTTGCAACACCGCCAATCGCAACTCCTCCAGTTGCAAAACCACCCGTCGCTACACCGCCTGTTGCTTCTCCGCCTGTCGCAAAACCACCAATTGCAACACCGCCTATCGCAAAACCACCTGTTGCAACTCCACCTATCGCGAAGCCGCCAGTCGCAACGCCACCTGTCGCCACTCCTCCTGTTGCAACTCCCCCTATCTCAACACCACCGATAGCAAATCCACCTATCGCAAAGCCGCCAGCCGCAAGTCCTCCTGTCGCAAAACCACCTCTTGCAACTCCACCTATTGCAATGCCACCTGTCGCAACGCCGCCCACATCTATGCCTAAGCCGAAGACTTGCCCAATTGACACGTTGAAACTTGGCTCGTGCGTTGACGTTCTTGGAGGTTTGGTTCACATCGGAATTGGACAAAGTGCCAAACAAAAGTGTTGTCCAGTTTTAGAAGGCTTGGTTGACCTAGACGCGGCTGTTTGTCTATGTACCACTATTAAAGCTAAACTTCTCAACATCGACCTCGTTTTCCCCATAGCTCTTGAGGTTCTCCTTGGTTGTGGAAAAAAACCACCACCTGGCTTTAAGTGTCCCACTGAAATATCTCCCGTCGCAACACCTCCTGTCGCAAAGCCTCCTATGGCAACTCCACCCATGGCAAAGCCGCCAGTCGCAACACCGCCCGTTGCAAAGCCACCAGTTACAATGCCGCCAATCGCAACGCCACCCGTTGCAAAACCTCCAGTCGCAACACCTCCTGTCGCAAAGTCACCCGTCGCAGCTCCTCCCATTGCCACACCGCCAACATCCATGCCTAAACCAAAGACTTGTCCAATTAATACGTTGAAGCTAGGTGCGTGCGTTGACGTTCTTGGAGGGTTGGTTCACATTGGAATCGGGCAAAGCACCAAGGAAAAGTGTTGTCCAGTTTTGGAAGGTTTAGTTGATCTAGACGCAGCCGTTTGTTTATGTACCACTATTAAAGCCAAACTTCTCAACATCGACCTCATTCTCCCCATAGCTCTTGAAGTTCTCCTTATTGTGGTAAAAATCCACCACCTGGTTTCAAGTGTCCCGCGTGATTAATATAGAGTGGTGAGAGTCTCTCGACATCTCTGGTAACCGGTGGTTTACTTGCATGTTTGCGACCTTTAGTAATTACTTGTTTCATTTAAACAATAAAAGGTTTGTTTGGGTTTAAGATCTCAGTTTCTTTGGGTTTTTATATTGTATCTTTAAGAAAGAAGAAAAGCTATAAAACGAGATAGCTTTTAATATAAAAGATATGTTTATTTACTTACGTAGTTCGTGGGGTAAAGAAATGTAGTTTTTCATAGCCATGCGCATTGCAAATTTGCAATGATGTATATATGTTTTTGCATCACTTTACAAAATCGTTAAGTTAATGATGTTTTCATATCATTTGTTTATATGACACTAAAAATTTAAAACAATATTAGCAAATTATATAGAAAACTAAACTGATTTAATTAAAAATAAAAAATATTTTTACTCCAAATTAAAAGAATTAATTTTAAATCATAGAATATATTACTAATTACTATATTGGGAACTATATCAAATAATCGATTCATCGTGCAAATATGTAAAACATAAATGAAAGAAAAATACTTGGGTTCACCCCTAGGTGTGAACTTCTTATGTTCACCCCCTTTATTTCATCCAATCAAAATCTGCCACCTATTAATAATAAAAATTTTTATTTAATTATAAAATTTAATTTGCCACTAAAATGAAATTATGTATCTGTTTAGGTTTATTAGAAAGGGTTAGAGTTTAGATTTTATGATTAAACGAGTTTAACTATCGGTTTGGGTTCATAAACGGATTTAGATTTTACAATTAAACGAGGTTAAATGTCGGTTTGGGTTTAGAAAGTACGATTAGGGTTTAGATTTTTTACGATTAAACGTGTTTAAATGACGGTTTGGGTTTACAAAAGAGAATTAGGGTTTAGATTTTATGATTAAACGAGTTTAACTATCGGTTTGGGTTTATAAACGGGTTTATATTTTACAATTAAACGAGGTTAAGTGTCGGTTTGGGTTTAGAAAGTACGATTAGGGTTTAGATTTTTTACGATTAAACGAGTTTAAATGACGGTTTGAGTTTACAAAAGAGAATTAGGGTTTAGATTTTATAATTAAACGAGATTATATATCGGTTTGGGTTTATAAAAGAGTGGTTATGACTTAATCTTATTGTTTTATTTAGAAAATAATTGTTTTAATTTTTTTAACTAGATGATATGACAAATTCTAATTGGATAATTAAGAGGGGTGAATGAAAGTGGTTCACCCCTATAATTGTTCTAAATGAAAACCAAAGCAAGTCAAATAACTATATTGTTGAATTGATGAATTCATTCGTCTTAATTTCAGAAGTCTAGCTCAACTCTACAGGCCCAACTTCAACATCTCAACAAGCCCAAATAAATCAACAACACAAATACAAAACCCATGCAAATGAGCTCAGCCACGTCACTTTCCTCTCTGTCGTCTCACAATTAGTCAGTCACACCTAATGACCTAGAGCATATTAAGTTCAGATTGCTCGTTAGAAGAAAAGATTTTGATCAAACTAAACCTCGTATTGAGCAATCGATTTTGATTCTTTGCAAATCCCTAGCACTGTGAAATGATAACAATGTAGACAAGTGTCGAGAAAGAGTGTATAAAATATGCCCATGGGCAGACATTGTAAATGTGTGAAAAGAAGAAATACAAAGAAGAAAGTTTATTCTCGTCTTCTTTCTCTTATACACAATCGACTAGTACTCAGTACTCAGACGACCATAAGTTTTTTTTACAATTATTGTCGTTGTTGTGAGAGGAAACAAAGAGACAAATGGTGGAGTCACATGCATACATGAGATTTCATTCATAAAGTCACATTATCCATTTCATTTTTCTTTCTTTTAAAGAAAATTACATCTTAAAATTAATGTGACAGACTTCACGGGTTAGACTGTTTTTACTACCCGCCAAATTCTACCCGCCAGCTTTATAATTGCGTCCATAACTTTTTTCGTTTTTTCTTCACCATAAATAAATTGGAAGGACAAGCTTTTTGTATTTTCAATTTCATGATTTTATCATACAGAGTAGGTTTTATAGCGCTAATTATTGTGAACACTTCTTAAAACTATATACTAGAAAATATATCAAATTATATTTTGCGATAATGTCAATACAGATATTAAAATATATATGGTATAACCATCAATCACAAGTAGAGTACTATAGTATATAACAATAATGTGAACAAACTACAAAGAGAATCATCAATCACATACGTCATTCAATCATTTCAAAAGCTGATAATTAAAAAGACGCAATAAGCTCTTATCTTTCATAAGCAGGAGACGAAAAAGCATTGTTTCGGTCGGGCCGGGAAATGATTATGGAGGTAGTTTTTTCATAAATTTGTGAAAAATTTCAACATGTAATCTGATTTATCTAGTATAGTTAACTAACGAAACACAAACTTTGTTAAAGATTTATCATTTTTTTAGATATACTTTCGAGATTCCAAAACCGATTCCCTTTTCCTATTTGTATAGGTAGAGACACAAACTAAAACCCAAAAGAAATTTCCTAAAATCCTTATAAAAAAAAGTGGACCTACTTTGCAAGGAATAAGAAAAAAAAGAGTGAGAAGGATGTCTTCCCTTAATTATATCTTGTGACTACAGAAAATATCAAAATAGAGAATGGGAGGTGTCTTTTAAGTCAAATAATAATGACAAAGTCCCTTCTTAAATTGTCGACCCAATTGGCCATTACACTACAAAAACCTTTGGTTGCTCCCATTGTTTTCACTCTATATTACAAATATGAACTGTCCAACACTTTTTTTTTGTTGTATGCCAATAATTTAACGAAGTTTTTTTTGATTGCTCTTTTTAATGATTTAGGCGCCGTTGACTACAGAGGTATTATCTAAGTCTTCGT
>NW_003302553.1:9810108-9812722 GCF_000004255.2 Arabidopsis lyrata subsp. lyrata | reverse complement strand
CCAACACCAACGCCACCAGTCGTGGACACCGCCAACACCAACACCACCCGTCATTACACCACCAACACCAACGCCACCAGTCGTGACACCGCCAACACCAACACCACCCGTAGTAACACCACCAACACCAACTCCTCCTACGCCTATTCCAGAGACCTGCCCAATCGACACGCTGAAGCTAGGCGCTTGTGTGGACGTTCTTGGAGGTTTGATTCACATCGGGCTTGGGAAAAGCCGCGCCAAGGAAGAGTGTTGTCCGGTTTTGGGAGGTTTACTTGACCTAGACGCAGCCGTTTGTCTATGTACCACCATTAAGCTCAAACTTCTCAACATCGACCTTATTCTCCCCATTGCTCTTGAGCTTCTTCTCGACTGTGGAAAAACTCCACCACCTGGCTTCAAATGTCCTGCTTAATCAATGTAGAACGTTGAGAGTCTCTGGACGACTCCAAAGGTTTCGTTTCTTCAAGAATCTGTTAGCTCATGATCTCTTTGGTAATGGGAGGTTGATTTGCGTGTGTGCGACCTTTAGTTACATGTTTCATTTGATACAATAAAAGGCGTTGTAATTTGGGTTTGAGATCTCATTTTCTTTGGGTTTTTTTTTTTATGTTATGTTGTACTTTTAAGAAGAAAAAAAAACAGTAAAACGATATAACTTTTTCTAATATAAACATGTTTGTATCTGTCTAATTTGTTTTTTATGTATACGTACGATTTTTATAGGCATGGCCCATGCACAGATGCATAGGCGCTGCACAGCGCAGCTACTGAGCAAGAACATGTGTATAAATGTAGTTGTACTTGTATACACGTATACTCATGCGCACAAAATTTATCTTTATTACATTTTTTTCTCAAAACATTTGATAAATAAGATAAAACATATATATATGAAAAGATTTTGATTTGTCTATGAAAAATTCATGAAAAAAGCAATTCCCTATAAAAATTTTAGAGTTTTATAACATCTTATAAGTAACAATTGTTTGTCATACATTATACTGTATAAATCTGTTATTTTCCCCCAAAAAAACTTAAATCCGTGATTATTATTTTCTTTTTATCGTTAATTTACTTTATTTATTAATTAATTTATTACATTAATGGGTTAACCCATTTAACCACTAACCCATCAAATTAAATGAGTTAATGGGTTGACTCAACTCATTTAACTTCAAATTCATTGGATAATGAGTTGAGTTAGATTTGGTTAATCAATTTGACACCCATAATTTTATACAGAAAACATAGAGTATGTTCTTCTACGTACCAGGGATTTAAAATATCATTTAAACATTTAGTAAACATTAATACAACAAATAATTTTTGTTTGGATTTCTATAATTCCTTATAAATCAATGAACCAATAACCCCTCCTAATACATTCTTTTTTTCTTTTAACTTCGTGAAGAACATTATTATTTGTAAAATCGGTGCAAGCATTTCAAAGTTTTTTGTTTTTGTTGAAAGGTATATTCTTACTAATTTGCGTATACTACACTATACATCCACGTAAAATGAAACTAGTTAACATTTTCTAACTAGGATTCAGACATCCACGTAAAATGTCGCGGGATAATATTCCAAAAAAGTCTTTAGATAATTAGGAATTTTAGAAAAAGAATCCAAACTCAAAATAATGTATGTTAAAGTATAGGAAAAAAAAAAAAATTATCTAAGAAAAGAGAAAATTTAAATTCCTTTATTATTACATTAATTAAATATCTGAACTTTGCCAAGACTCCGAGTTATGATTTTTGGGCTTCATTTTATCATTTGGGCTTTCACCCTATCCATTAAGTATATCTTTGGGCCTAATCGGAAAAGCACAAAAAAAAAACTCTGGCTTGTCGAACAGTTCACATCTCAGAGGTTGTCTTTTATCAAAAGCAAGTTCTCAGCAAAATCAAAGAAGAACTGAAACGAGAGAGAAGCGAATTCTTCTCAGGTAATGAAATTACTCAATCTGTTTTCTTAAATCTAATGTCTTTCTTTCATTCTACGTTTCCCTAAACTTCTCGGAATCTGGGTATCTTCGTTTTCCTGTTTGAATTTGAGTTACTGGATCTGTCTTGAGCAAAGTGTTTGCTTATGAAATCTTCATAATTTCGATAGAATTTGGTAAACCCTAGCTAGATCTGTTTAGTTTTTTTTAACATAGGCATCAGTGATTGTCGACTATTCCTCCTACTAGGGTAAGTGAATGTGATTTCATTTCTGTAATTTGTGTCGATCTCAAAAGTAACAGAGATTGATAAAGCTAGTTCCTTTATGTTCTATTGTAGAAACTATACCTAGATTAGTCTGTGGGTTTAATCTGAATCAATAGGGTGAGTTGATCGCTATGATGTCGAAAACCCTAATTTTCGGGTTCGCAGAACCAGCTCTGTGTCTAAGGGACAATGAATTAGTGTCAATGCTTCTTGTTGGCTTGTTGCCTCCATTTTGTTTTATGCGAAAACTGCAGTTTTTTTTTTGTTTCTGTAGTATGACCATAGAGTTTTACTGTTTGAAGAACTCTTTACTTTCGATTAGAATCTGTGTATGAAACTTGGGAGATTTGATCTCTTCTTACACTTTTCGATGCTTTAATGTTTCGAGGAAGGTCATA